>NC_087526.1:3644772-3952727 GCF_963921805.1 Phalacrocorax carbo
AAAATAGTGAGTGTCATGTGTGCAAATGAAACCTAATTATGGTTTATCACAGCTCTCCAAAGATGTCTTTCTTCAGCGAAAATTCAGTTTTCTTGCTCCAAAGAGTTTGGGACGAGCTGCCAGGTAAAATCACAGGGCCTTTTGCTATTACCTAAACTTCAGAGTGCCAGGCATCTGTTCAGCAGTTCGTACCCAAATGATTTGCTGACTTGGGGCCCAATGAAAATTTAAAGGTCAGAGATGTAACAGCCTTTTGAAGGTACTTTGTCTCATGCCTTACAAGAATTCCTTTGTATCTATAAACACAGTTAACATTATTTATTGTTAGTGTGCCTTTATATCCATGATGACAACACTGCTTAGTGTTTAAAGGTTGATGGCAGTCAATAATTGCTTATTACCAGCCAGAATTCTTTTCAGAAGTTTCTTGCTTTGCTTGTGCAATATAGTAACATAACAGCATGTATTTCCAATTTACTGCCTGCAACTTATTATGTTTTTTCAGCTGTCTTCAACTAAAGGTTTTGTTGCTGGTAATTTAAGTTACACTGAGGAAGATGGTACAAAAGTGAATTGTACCTGTGGTGCAACGGTAGGTGTTATAAAGTAGTAATTCATAGCATCTACCTTCGCATGGCATCCTTGCACTTGTAGCTCGGGTTACTGTATACATTTATTATACAGACCTGTGCTTGTGACAAATTGAGACATTACAACTTGGATGAAAAAAGAGGGAGAAAAAGCACTGCTCAACTGTATTGCAATGCTGAAGCTCAGCTATATACTCACCAGGAATATATCCTTTGGATATGGTTTTTAGCACTACCTTCTACCACAGGAGCCTTGCAGAGGAAGGCGTATACCTTACACTTTATATTGCTACGTTCTGTCAATAAGTGCTCTGAACCAAAGAATCCCGAGCACTCTAAGCACACTTTGTTTCTGTCACAATAGATTAATTTCTGGCAGAGTAAGAAAACAAGTCTTACAGCATGAGTTAACATAGTCCTGTGGTCCTCAGTGAGCTGCTTCTACCACACTGGGCAGACTCCTCCAGTAGCAGCAGCACAGATGAGAGACTGAATTGAGCCTCTAGAACTAGAAAGCTCTTTCTGCACCCAAGTTATGTTCTCATTTACAGAAGTTTAATGACGATACCCCATAGGAATGGAGATTGTCTTCATGTGCCCAACCAAAGGTATATAATATCAGGCTGTTTGGTCTCAGGATTATCACTTATACAGGAATCACAGACATTTTGTGATTCAGAGTCTGATCGGGGCGTTGGACAAGATGATCTCCAGAGTTCCCTTCCAACCACTAACATTCTGTGATGAGAAGGGCTTGTATTGTCAACTAATTTTATCAAAGGCGGCACTGAACTGGATAGATGCTTCATAAGAGTGAAGAGCCAAAAGTGATTTGAGGAGATGAGCTTCAACTAATCTAGTCCCAAAAGATTTCCTCTAGCCATGCAGAATATGAACGCAGGAACAGAACTCAGACTTGATGACTGTTGTCATGATTTCCTGGAAAATGTGTTCATTGTAAGCCTAAGTCAGTAATTTCAAAATGGAAAGATAACCTTAGCTGCCTACTATGCTTTGTTTTTAAGCAGAGCGTAAAGACCCCAGTTATTAATGCTCTTCTACAGCTCCTCATATTTTTATTTGTTGAGTTGTTCCACCCTGGCACTGGAGGTGATTTAGCAGTCAGATGTAAAAACAGACCACACACTTCAATATATACACACTCTTTTGCCAAGATGTTCCTCCAGTTCCTGTTTTCTCATCCATATGCTTGCCAGATTGAGCCAATCCTAATATGAGATGTAAAGTAAACGTTACTATGTCTTAAACTTGTTGCTCCAAAATAGTTATCAAATCAGGTTATAGGTTAGTAAAAGAAAGGATTTAATGGACTTCCAAAAAGGATGTTTTAAGCCTGTATTCAATTTGCAATCTTCACACTAAGTTGACTTTTTTTCTGGCTAAGACAGATAAAAAAATTAATCAGGACACTGTTATCTCTGTAATGCCCATCTGATGAACAATCTTCTGTGACAGTAGCAGAAACATTTTTGAAAAGCATCTTGTTATGACAGGAGGACTCCTGCACAACTATATAGGAGGGCAGGATATGAATGGTTGAATACCCTTACGGAGAGATGAAAATGTCATGATTGATCTTGTATATAGAAGATGAATGGCTGTTTCAGGATGTAATTGTGTCCTTCATTACCTAATGTTGTTATTTTAAAATGTATCATTTTCTCTATTTAAAATGATTCATCTCATTTCTGTTGTTTTAGGCAGTCACTGTGCCATCTAATGTTCAAGGAATTAGAAGTATCCTTTGAGCAAGAAGTCTCATTGTGGACTGAAAAAATAAAGTAAAAACAAAGAATATTCCAAGTTAAACAATGTTCTGGTAATTTTTTCTTTGCTTGTTGGCTCTGAAATTGAGTCATGAACACTGCTTTTGGCTCCAGAACAGGTATTTTAGAGCATTTAGTTTTAATTGATTGGTGTGATGGGTCATTTTACATGCAGCAAGCCTTAACAGAAAAGATTTAATCTCACATGCCAAATTCATGTTAATTGTAGAAAAAGATGCAACTTTTCAGAGACTCCTGGATGACGATTTCTGCAATAAATTGTCCCCCTGTATAATGATCACGGTACGCATCTTACACTTCATATCACCTAGCTGGATGTAAGAATTTAAATGGTACCTTAGCATTGTAGTAGTGCTCAAACTGGGTCAAAAGACAATAACAAAATTAAAACGAAACATGTCTAATTTTTTTTTTTAATTTTATTACCCTGGTAGAAATACAAAACACACAATCTAAAGACTTATTTCCTCCAAACATCTCCTTAGAGCTTGGTAAATTATCAGCTTCATGTGCTGCTGCAAAGTAGCTGCCCCACTTGCTCTCAGAAAGGCTTAACTGCTGAGTAACCTTTTGTCCTTCAGGATCCTAGGTTTAGCAAACCCAGATGAAACAGAATTGGTTGATTTTGGATTGTACTGAAAGAGCTGTGGAGCCTGGAGAATTAATAGGAATGCTGAAACAGAATATGCGTACCTACTTGTTCTGGGACAAATTTGGCCCACAAAGAGGAAAACCCATTCCCCATACCGAAGAGAGAGACGCCTTTATGCTCCGCAGCATGCTGTCCTGTTATAGTCAGTCAGCGCAAGAGCTTGTCTTATATTGTTTCATTAGTGCCACAAATATTTTTCAGAAGAAAAAAGTGCCCTTTTCGCACCAGCTGATACCGATACCAGGGTACATCTATACATCGACACCCAGGCTTTACAAATGAACTCCTTAAATAGAGGAATGTACGATATGTCTGCAGTGTCTGTGATCCTGGTCGTCTGCTGTGCTGCTCCCCAGCCTGGTCCTCCTTCCCTCCTTACAGAGCCAAAATAGGAGCATACGTACAACCTGCCCTGCAAAATAGCTGCTGGAGAAATATTTCTGCCAGCATCTTGTTTGTTTGCTTGCTTTTAAATGACAAATGTAAACACATAAGGAGCCAGATGTTGTTTTAATTAATTTAAAACTATCTGCTTTTATTTTATTTCCTTAGGGAAGAGGCGTACCGGATCTTAATACACGACTTCTGGTCAGAAAGCTGTGGGATACTTTTCAAATTCCTATTTTCACCCTTATGGATGCAGATCCACATGGTAAATCTGTAGCAGTTCAGTGACATAAAAGGAAAGCAAAATTTATTTAGAATGTCTTTTCTCACTCTTATGGGAAGGTACTCGGAGCTTAGATCCAACGCAATCAGAAGGTTCCTGATTTATGCAGAATATATCCAGGAGTATGGAAGGAGTTTAACTGAAACATCAGCACTGGCTTTACATCCCCATTGAATGTTCTCTTACCCTCTGTGATGATTTGTTGTGCTTTGACGTACTGATAAGAATCTTACTTGTACCTGAAAAACATTTTTTTACAGAATTCGTAGCTTAGAATAGAGCTAGATATGGAAAGTACCTGTAGGCCTAAAAAGCAGGACAAGGATAATGGAATTTTATGATCCATTGCATGATTCCCCTGATTTTAATGGCAGTTAGGCACCTGACTGCTTCTGAGAGTCTCAGGAGGTCCTAGCTGTAGCTTTACAGAGTTCAATACCGTTGAAGATGTTGCTCTGTCAAGAATCCCAGCTGTTGGCTCTACCGTTCCTTTTGTAAAATAAAAGGAAATAACAGGAACTTTTGTAAATGTTGCTCAGTTTGGTATAAAGCAAGATTTCTAACTATGTTACAAACCTTAGGCCAGACAGACATGACAAAAATAGTACATCTGAGCAAGATGAGTCTTTTATTCTTTTTAAAGTAGTTCACATACACTTATACTAAAAATTCATCCCTCATGTCAATAGCTTACAGTAGTGAAAGTTAGAACTTACAAGTCTGATGCCAGCAGGAATGAAGCTAATCCTAAAACGAGGCCGTCGCTTTCTGGACGTGCTGTTCTGTTACATCAGTGGCAGGTCTGAAATTTCCCTCATTTCATGTGAGTGTGTTATGCCTTTGAATTCAGAATCTCAATTCACATACACAAAATGTAGGAAATCTCTTATGTATCTATGCTGATACCACCTGAAATTAGGGAGATTACTGCAAAATGAGAAGCAGCCTCTCAAAGCAATGAAGAGATACAGACTGCACAGGATAAAGACAGACACTTTTTGTGGCAGATGTTGGATGAGGTGTGAAAGCTGATTATCCTTGGTTTTGAAATGACTATGTGCAGACAGCATGAAACATTTTAGATAAAGGTGACATATTGTGCTTAAATTCTGATTATTTTGACGTACTCTAAAAATAACTGTAAACCATAAAGAGCCTCACTAATCCCAAAGCCATAACTGTTATGCCATAAAATTGAATTCTTAATGCAGCCTTCTTAAACATGTCCAGTGTGCAGACAAACAGACACTTGACATTTGCTATTCTGCAACCTAGGTGTAGAAATAATGTGCATCTACAAATACGGATCTCTGGTGAGTACAATTTTTCCACTTCAAATATACTCTTTTGTAGACAAGCCCTGAAGCTGGAATGTTACAGCTGAAGTGTTACAGCCTGTGTTAGAATCGTTACTGCCTTTCCTTTGTGCTGTTGTTTCAGCACAGAGACACAGTGTTTAGGCCTTGGGTATCTGCAGAAATGGCTCCTCCCTGCAACAAAAAGAAACTGGATAACAATGACAGGTGTTTCATTTACCTGTATTTCAGTTTTTCCCTACTGCACAGGCAGTTTTCAGGACGTCCAAACAGGAGAGTGTTCTCCATTTTGCTTTGTCTCTGCCTTAGAAGAGAAACGAAGGCTGGAGGGACCTTGGGAGGAGGAGGAGGAGAAAACTTGTGAGATGGGTGACTCTCCTCAAAATCGTGTTATGTTGGTAAAGATTTTGTTTTGGTGTGAGAATTCGCTTATGGATACATGCGTTAGCGTGGAACACATGTAGTGGAAGAGGCAAGGGGAACAAGGAGGCATTATTATATTACACTGCTAGAAGTTGAGGTACAGGACAATCTGGAAGGCAGGTAGACTAAGGCGAAGGCAGAGGGCAGGAGCCGGTGGGCGAGCAGTTCAGTAAAGCAATGGAGAAAGTTAAATGGAGAAAGTTCAAAACAAAACAAAACAAAACCAAACTTCAGAAAACTGTCAGACATCGATGATGTCAGAGTTCAAATATATGCCATAACGTACGCCTCAAGGACATCCAGGGAGACAGAACTCCCCAGGTTTTCAGGTGAGCTGTCATGCTTTCAGCTCTCCTACGCAGGTGTGTAAACTGATAAAACACCGTCATCCAGGATTAAATTAAACTGGCAGGTGCCTTTGAAAGTTTATTTTGTTCCATTACAGAGTGACAGGTGTATGAAATGAAACTAGAACATGTCAAGCTCCTTACAAACAGTGGAAGTATTCCTGTATACAACATGTAACTTAACTGTGATACTTTGCTGTAGGGTGCTGTAGATGACAAAAGCTTTCGTTGATTCTAAAAGCAACCTGACAAAAGCAAGTATTACACCATCGCTGCTTCTGGCTCAGAAAGTTGGAGTCACAAACCACTGGGAGTATGGGGAGTGTTTGGAGAAGCAGCACTAATTGCTTAATTGGTTTGATACTTTTCCCTGAAATATTCACTGTAGCCACGGTACTGAGCCAGGTGAACCTTTGTTTGGGCTCTTTTTATACGATGTGGTACTTTCCAGCAGAAAAAATCAGAAATTTCCAGACTTTATTGTCATTGCTCATCCTGGCTTAATGTTCTTTTTTTGGCAATCAGACTCATATTGGCTATGAAAAACAAAACAAAATGATCCAGACTAGGCCAGCCTGAATTGGACAAGCCTAGAATCTGTCACAGTCTGAAGGGTGCAAGTCTTTGGGAAGGAGCGGTTTCCAGCAGGGGGACGTGGCAAGCTTCAGTTGCACTATTTTCTCCTACACCATCCTCATAGTGAAAATACCTCTGTAATAAAATCCGACCATGGCCTTGGAAGGCATACGTCTCAAATAATTTAAACTAAAAGTCACTGAATGTTATAGTTGACCTTTCTTGTTTTAGTCAATGTCTTTTGAGGCCCATCATCTCACCGTTCCATCTATAAAGTGGCTTGGTCTCCTTCCATCTGATCTCAAGAGGTTAGTTATTTCCCCGAAAGGAATGGAAGTATTCTTCTGTTTCATAGACAGGAAATGCAATCTGATTAATGCACAAAACGACAACTGATCCAGTATTCTTTTCATATATCATTTTGGCTTAGTATAAAGAAATAAGTTGGAATAAATATTTAAGTATATGAGAAAATTTAACAACTTCATTTTCTTTTCAGATTAAATATACGCAAAGATGCCCTGATTCCATTTACAAAGCAAGATCAAAATAAGTTAGCAAGTATACAAAAGAGGCCTTACATTGCTTGTCAGCCACTGTGGAAAAAAGAAGTATGTATAAACCCGTTGCTTCCTATTTCTCGCTCCCCACAGGCCAAATCCTACCCCTGCAATCCTGTTCCTCTTTACAATGACAAACCCTTTTTACAGCACAAACAGGAAGGTTTTGCAGCCCTAAAAGGCAAGATTAGGAGAGCCTGTGCCCCCCCATCTCTCTGAATCAGAGGGCCTCCGTGGCTCACAGGCCAGAACCGGTAGCAATTTAAGCTTTCCTGCCATTAGTCATCTGATGGTCGTACGCTGTACGTGGGATTTTACTGCTTTCCAAAATACTACAGCATATGTTACGCCTTTACAAGCAGGGGAACGCTCACAGCAGTTAGCTACTCAGTACTAGACCTCCAATCTCACCTGTAGTTTTTAAACCATCTCTCTCAATTCAGGTGTACATGGTGTGAAACGGTTTGAAAGGAAGGAGAGGTATGTGTGTACCTTCTCCTTCCTGTTCATGCTTATCTCATAAATGGTTTGTGTTACCGTGAGGTACACACCAGGGAACACACAAACATAGAGTAAAACGGGTCTCAGCTCAGTGACGGGGACTTTGCAGCACCATTTCCGATAATACTAACTTCACAGTTCTCCACGTGCATCCAACCAGTGTAATTCTTACGTAAATAACTACCTGACCCCGGATCAGGCTGCTCCACCATCACACACTAATTTGTTCTTCTTTTAGCTGGAAATCATGGCGGCATCTAAACTGAAGGCTGAAATTCAAGTTTTAACTTCTCTTTCATCAGATTACCTTTCCAGAGTGTATCTACCAAACAAACTGCAGTTTGGGGGATGGCTATGAATGCTTGTTTGCAAATGGCTTGTTTTTCTTGGTATTATTTTGTTGGCTGCTCTCAGAAAAAATGCAGAGACAGAGGAGTATGCTTCAGCTTCTTGTTAGGTTTCTTTACCACAGTATCTAGATTATCATTACCTCTTTTTCCTCTTTCAAACCGTATGAGAAATTACTATTCTTTTACAGAATAGTGTTGCTTCCATTCTGTGCCTTCTGCACTGTGGCAATGCCAAATGCACCGGTACGTACATAAAAAGAAAATGAGATACGTTTTTTTCTGGCCAGAAAATGTTAAGTTCAAAAATGTATCAAGGAATTGCTTTGCCTTCTGTCTTAAAGCACAAGATGATGCATTACCCGCTTTTTTGTTGTTGAAGAGAGCGAAAGGCTCTGTTAACAGTTGATGGCACGTGCCTCCTTTTGGAAATTGTTTTATGCACAGCATTGTGGCATTTTGTGCTCGCTGTAAATTCAGACCGAAAAGCCAGAGATAACTCTGCACTCCTGCCTATCTCAAGCAGCTATACGTGTCCCAGCAGCCACGCTCCTAGCTGGCGTCAATGAACGAGCAAGCAGATGTGACTGAGAATTTAATAAACAATCCTGTTAGCGATGCACATCATAACAGAATCCCGTGTTTGTTTTCTTTATTTAGTCAACACGAAAACAGTAAAAAGGAGCAGGAAACTGTGGTTATTAAAGCATGAAATAAATTTTATGTCAGGAAACCAAACTGACTGCATAGAAAATACTTCCAAAATTGTTCTATACTGTCATCACCATGGAATTTGCAGATACTATTTTCAGTAGAGTTGTCCCATTGTGGTTTTGTTTTTTTTTTTTTTTAACTACTGTTCTACCTGTATTGAATTCAAGGAATTAAATTAAAATTCCTTTTTTTTTACTGCACAGTAGCAGTGTGACTACCTACTAGTAATTTCTAGTGTCCCAGTGCACAAGCAATCTGGATCCAGGAGGAGCACGAGGCCGTTCCATCAGCAGGTGTCAGGGCGGTGGGGTAGGTGTTACCGCAGGAGGGTCAGATTGACACACAGCCTGCCTGGAGTTCACAGGCAGAGAACGTGGCTGTGTCTGGCCTTAAGGGAGGCTTTATTTTCCTGAGTTTCTGAAATACTTGGGAGTAGCGTTAAGACCATTTGAATTTAAACAGGGGAAGTTTCCCCAGGCTGCAGGAATTGTATTTAGTGCCACTGCAACACCCACAGGGAGCCGAATGTTGTTTGACCCCTCTGACCACTTCATCTCCTCAGCCATCGTTCAAAAACCCACCTTATTTGCAATGTCTACTATGGTGCTACAAACATCATGGAGTAGAAACGTAGAATCATAGAATCATTATGGTTGGAGAAGACCTCTAGGATCATCAAGTCTAACCATCAACGCAACACCCCCAGGCCTCCTAAACCATGTCCCCAAGTGTCACGTCTACACAGTTTTTGAACACCCCAGGGATGGTGATTCCCCCATCTCTCCGGGCAGCCTGTGCCAGGGCCTGACCACTCTTGCAGTGAACACATTTTTCCTAATCTCCAATCTAAACCTCCCCTGATGCAGCTTGAGGCCATTTCCTCTTGTCCTATCGCTCATTACTTGGGAGCAGAGACCGACCCCCCCCTCACTCCAGCCCCTCTCAGGCAGTTGCAGAGAGCGAGAAGGGCTCCCCTCAGCCTCCCCTTCTCCAGGCTAAACCCCCCCAGCTCCCCCAGCCGCCCCCCAGCACACTTGTGCTCCAGACCCTGCCCCAGCCCCGCTGCCCTTCTCTGGACACGCTCCAGCCCCTCAAGGCCCTTCTTGTCCCGAGGGGCCCAAACCTGAGCCCAGCATTCGAGGTGGGGCCTCCCCAGTGCCGAGCACAGGGGCCCCATCCCTGCCCAGCTCCTGCTGGCCACACCAGTGCTGACACAAGCCCGGGGGCTGGTGGCCTCCTTGGCCACCCGGGCACTGCTGGCTCATGCCCAGCCGGCTGTCAGCCAGCACCCCCAGGGCCTTCTCCGCCGGGCACTTCCCAGCCCCTCTGCCCCAGGCCTGGAGCGTTGCCTGGGGTTGGTGTGACCCAAATGCAGGACCCGGCACTTGGCCTTGTTAAACCTCACACAACTGGCCTTGTCTCATCCATCCAGTCTGTCCAGGTCCCTCTGCAGAGCCTTCCTACCCTTGAGCAGATCAACGCTCCTGCCCAGCTTGGTGTCATCTGCAAACTGAGGGTGCACTTGATCCCCTCATCCACATCACTGATAAAGGTATTAAACTATACTGAGCCCTCAGGAACCCCGCTTATGACCAGCTGCCAACTGGATTTAGATCCGTTTGCCACAACTCTGGGCTCGGCCAGCAGCCAGTGTTTTACCCAGCGAAGAGTACACCTGCCCAAGCCATGACCCGCCAGCTTCTCTAGGAGGATGCCGTGCTTCTCACGGCGCAGGGAAACAAAACGAATTGCTTCTCCCTTCCCTTAGCGGCAGCGCCAGGGCGCACCCCAGCGGGGCCCCCCCCCAGCACCCCGCGACCGCGCCTGCCCCTCCCCGCCCTGCCCGGCCATGGCGCAGGCGCTGCCACCGCCCCGCCGGCCGCGGCGCCTGCGCAGAGGGACGTGGCCTGCCCCGCGCCGCCGCCGCCTCAGCCGCAGGGCCGCGTCGTTGGAGGCCGCGGGCCGGAGCGGGCCCGCCACACGGGTGAGGGAGCGAGGGAGGGCGGGTAAGCGCCGGCCCCTGCCCCGCGTTCCCCTAGCGGCCACCCTCGGCCCCGCTCCAACGTCCCCCGCCTCCCGAACGGCCGCTCCCCGCGGCGGTTCTGCCGGCGGGGAAGGGGTACCCCCGCGAAATGGCGCGTCGTCGCCTGCCCGGCGTCCCGGCCGCCCCGCCGGGCGGGATGTAGGCAGAGTGGGGAGGCTGGGCTGTGTGCCGGGGCGGGGGGACACCTCCGGGCGCCGTGCCTGCCTCCCCGGGGTGCCGTGCCTCCCCGCCGTCCGGGTGGAGGATGAAGGGGCTGGGGGGGTCATCTGTCTCCGGGTGGCGACCAGAGAGGGGTCCCTGACGGCGGTGGCGGGGTGGCCGAGGGGGAAACGTCAGAGATCCCACTGCAACGAGAAATGTGACTTCTTTTTCAATTTCGTATCTTTTTATACGCCTGGGTGCCTCCCAGGCGGGGTGAGGGGTGCGTAGGCGCAGCGGCTGCGGTGAGACACACTAGGGATGCCCGAGCGCCTTGCAGGTCTCAGTAAGCCTTTTCCTCCTTTGCAGGGCAAGGATGAGTCTGTTCGGGTCAACATCGGGGTTCGGTACTGGAGGTACCAGCATGTTTGGCAGTACGACTGCAGATAACCATAATCCAATGAAGGTACGTGTCCCGTGGGAGCCACTGTTCGTCTGCTGTGTTTTAATGTGTCGCAGCAGGACCTCCTGACCCACCAGATAGAAGTAATAGGGTCTCTGTGCACGGCGCTCAAATGTGGCATCTGATGTTGTTTTGTCTTCTGTCCTTTATAGGATATTGAAGTAACATCTCCACCTGACGACAGCATATCTTGTTTAGCATTTAGTCCGCCAACATTGCCGGGTAATTTCCTCATTGCAGGGTCATGGGCAAATGATGTAAGTACTTATGACCAGACCTACAGATGAATAAAGTGGGAGTGTTGGTGCCTAAGCTGCCAAATGCAGTCCTAAGAACTTGTGCCAGTGCACCTGAAAATATTCCTCTTTGCAGAACTGCAGAATTTGTGTCTGGTGCTGTTGTGGTTTTAGCTGGGATAGAGTTAGTTTTCTTCACTGCAGCTGGCGTAGTGCTGTGCTTTGGAATTAGTATGAAAACATTGTTGATAACACACCAATGTTTTAGTTGTTGTTGGATAGTGCATGTACTAGTCAAGGACTTTTCGAGCTTCCCATACTCTGCCAGGGGCACAAGAAGCCGGGAGGGGAGGAGGCACAGCCAAGAGAGCAGATTCAAACCGGCCAAAGGGATATTCCATATCATGTAACATCATGCCCAGTATGTTAACTGGGAGGAGCTGGCCAGGGGAGGCAGGCAGCAATTATCATTATTGTTGTTATTATCATTACCGTAATCATTATTATTGTTATTTTATTTCAATTATTAAACTGTTCTTATCTCAACCCACAAGTTTTCTTGCTTTTGCTCTTCTGATTCTCTCCCCCATCCCGCGGAGGGGGTAGTGAGCGAGCGGCTGCGGGGTGTTTAGTTGCTGACTGGGGCTGAACCACGACAGGTGCCAAGGCACTAAGTTTGACATAGCTGCGCTGCTTCAACCGGGAAGCTCAGTTGTAATCTTCAGATAAGTCATTCCTCTGCCTGCGTGTTTTAAGCTTCAGCTCAGAATGTGCAGACGGTGCTTTCACTGTTAGATTTTTATTACTTTGATTTTTCTTCTTCCGCCTTGTTTGGTTTTTAGCTTAATTTTCATATACAGTTAGGCTGACATCGTTCTGCTTTGCCCAGTGAAAGTGCCACGAGCACCATGGTGAGTCATCCAGTTTGACAGTGTAGTCTCCAAAAAGATTACCTTCCTACAAACTTACTGACGTTTGTTTGGATGGGAAGGTGAGATCCCAACTGACACAAACAGTGAGGGGAAGACAAACGTGAGCACGTTTTTTTGACTGTTCTGTAGCCTGCAGCAGGCAGCTTCTTCCTAGCTGGCCGTTAAGGGTTCTCCAGGAGAGCAGTGAGTGATTGCAAGGTACCTTTGAGGTGGGGTTGAACTTGTGGGGCTGAGTTGTGGCTGTACAGATAAAAACAGCATAATAAGATAAAATACGGTTTCATTAGTTCTGAAAAAAGCTTAGTGTTTACAATTGTACTTTTTGTTGGAATAAACTAAGGCTGAGATCTTCAGGAAGAGAAGTCTTCTAAGGTCCTAACTGCTACTGTGTTTACACGCTTCTGTTGCAGGTTCGCTGCTGGGAAGTTCAAGATAACGGACAGACAATTCCGAAGGCTCAGCAGATGCACACAGGGCCCGTACTGGATGGCTGCTGGAGTGATGTATGTTCCTATTTAAAAATAAACAAAGAATTTTTACCAAGATCCTAAATAAATTTGCATGAGGTTTCCAGACAGACACAAATGCTACATGTACATACAGCCTGTGATTATTGGATAGATTTCTGTTACTGTGAATATGTGCTAAGCATGTCCTAATAGGTAAGACTAACATGGGCATAAGAAGGGTATAAGTGAGTTTAAAAGTAGGAATGTATTTAAACCTAGATGATAGCTAGTACAGCTTTCTCTTTTAAGGCATGCAGTCATAAATAAGTTTCCTTTTTATGTTTCTTCTTTGTCTCGCAGTCCCTGCATATGTTACATTTATGTTACGCTATTACTGCAAGAGAATAAGACTTATCTGTTAGAAAACTGTCACTGCATAATAGAGCTATTTAATTTCTTAGCCTTATTCTTGTTTTTTAGGATGGGAGTAAAGTATTTACTGCTTCCTGTGATAAAACTGCCAAAATGTGGGATCTCAACAGTAATCAAGCTATACAGATTGCACAAGTAAGTAAGCAAGCCCCAAGCTGTTAGGTGGTTTTTTTTTTTTCCTGTTCCATTTTTTATTAGCAAATTAAGCTAATGTTTAGTGCTTCTGAAGTAGATGCTGCTAGGTGAAGAAGACGTTCTAGGCTGCCTTTCATATTTTTGTGATAATGAAGTGCACGTGAATAGGGAGACCTGCAATCAAAGTGATTGGAATGACCTGTGCAGCTGTTTCCTCTGTTTTTGAGAGCGCCCTTTCCCTTGCTGCTGTGATCTCACTAAGTTGCCCTGCTGCCTTTAGGGGGGGTGGGGGTAAGAAATCATTGAATTCACTTTCCCAAATGCCAGCTTTCTGCTGCAGCAGTAACAGGGATTATAACTTACATTCTCAGTTTAGAAGTGGATGTTTATTCATAGAATATGTGGTTATGGTGACCAAAATGAGTTACTGGTAGTATAACTTAAGAAGAGAGCTAGTCCTTTTAGTGGTGGCTTCTTGTATCTTATTTGAGGTGATAAAATTCAGATTCTCAGTGTTGATTTGAAAATCTTGTTGTTGTAATTAACATAGGCCTTTCTTCTGTAGCTCTTGTTAGAAACTGGTTTTTATCTTAGTTTATAATAAATAATATACTATATTAAAGTGTTGATTTTTAGCATGATGGATAATGTCCTTTATAAATAAGTAGAACGTCCTGCTGTTCATAACTTGTGTTTCTGTTGTGACCATCTTCCTATACAGGGTCACTTGATTGTAGTTCTTTGTGTCAGGAACTCTTTTTTTTTTTTTTTCTTATGTGGGTGATTTTACGGCACTAAACAACTCAATAAGGTCATGACCAACCTTTATTCTACCTGCTTGACTGCAATAGTCACTTTTCTTCAATGGATAAAAAGTATAAATGCATACAAAATTATGAAAAGCTTAATCAAGAAATGTGAACTGTTAATCTTAGTAAATGTATGTGTGTTTGTCCTTCTTTTCTTCAGCATGATGCTCCTGTGAAGACCATCCATTGGATTAAAGCACCAAATTATAGCTGTGTGATGACAGGAAGCTGGGATAAAACTTTGAAGGTATGATTTTTACCTGAGCAAATGGACAGCAGGCGTGCTGGAAATCTGCGTATGAAAATATTTTATTAAACACTAATACAAAAAGCCCTTTTGTTTGTAAAAAACAAAGATTAACGGAATAGCCTCAGTTCAGGGAGTTGCAGTATTCTGACTGTAGGCAAGAATGAAACAACTTGGTACCGATTGTATTCTCTTCACTGAAGCAATTTAAATGGTGTCTCCTCAACTCCAAGCGTAAGTTTGTTCATTTCTCTGTTTCCACCAGTTCTGGGATACCCGTTCACCAACACCTATGATGACACTGCAGCTCCCTGAAAGATGTTACTGTGCAGATGTGGTAAGCCATGATAGACGGCAAAGTAGCGTCGGGTAGATGACTGGGAGTGTCAATAAACTGGCAGTCTTTGAGGCTTCTGTAGGTTAGCGCTAAATACTGACTTAGTGTAGAATCATAGAATAGTATCTCTGTGATTTTAGCAATAAAACATAAATTGATCTTCTTAATCAGGCTCTGGAAGACAGGTATTTGTGTCATTCAAAACTTGCTTAGTATCCTTGGAACATCACAAAACCAAATCAGCACTAGGACTGACCTGCCCTTGTTTCTGGATGAGTTTGCATTACCGCTATTGCAGTTCACATAGGGAAGGGTCAGCTAATAATTGGAAGGTTTTGGTATGTTTAATTTCTCAATGGCAGGGAAGAACTGATTTGTTTTGCCTGAAGATGTGTCTACACATCGACTTTGTTCTTCTTCCCTTTCCCCTCCTTCTCCCCCCACCCCCACCCCGAAAACAGTCCAATTCCTTTAACTTCTTCAGGGATTTCTGCGAAATAATAAATAAAATTCTCTGCCACGCTATTAACACCAGTGTCTCTTTTCCAACCTATTTTACAACCTTATCCAGGTTCATCCTATGGCTGCTGTGGCCACTGCAGAAAGGGGTTTGATAGTTTATCAGTTAGAGAATCAGCCTTCTGAATTTAGAAGAATAGAATCTCCTCTTAAACACCAGGTAAATGATTATATTTATTATAAGTGTATTTATACAGGTAATTGAAATTCTGGGCTTGCCATTTCTTGGTAAAAACAAGAGTGTTTCAAAACCCAAGTACTTGATCTTGGTATGGCACATGTCCTGGTTTGCCATTGACCTATTGTTGATCTTCATAAGGATTTAGAAGTGGCCCCAGCTCTCAATAGAAGAAGAGACTTCTCTCTTGACCTTGTTTGGGGTTTTGCTTTTCTTTGCATGGATGTACGTGATGTTTTGTGTTCCCGTGGAAAACAGAAAGCATTCACAGAATCTGGCCCTCAGGCCTCTGTCTAAAATCCTCTGTATCTTTCTCAAATTTAGCATCGCTGTGTTGCTATTTTTAAAGACAAAGTGAACAAACCTACTGGATTTGCCCTTGGAAGTATTGAAGGAAGAGTAGCTATTCATTATATCAACCCCCCAAATCCGTAAGTATCATTTAATAAAGCATCCTTTATTTATTGCTCAGTTTACAATGAGGAAAGTGAAAAGAGTTTTTTGGTTTTTCTCCCCCCCCAGTGCAAAAGATAATTTCACTTTTAAATGTCATCGCTCCAATGGAACAAACACATCAGCACCTCAGGATATCTATGCTGTAAGTATTCAGCATATACCACTAGATCATTTATACAGGGCATTATACACGCCTGATGTAGAACTGGCTTTGAATTGTTTGTTCCTCTCAACATTTTATCTTGCCTAAAGTTATAGAAGATGTATGTTTAAAGACCACTCATAGTCATACGTTAAGAGGAAAGACAAATTTTTGTACTTCTCTTATAACAAGCACCAGATCAAGCATTCATTAAATCATCTTGGTGGAGATGAGGCTTGTTAAGTTTGCTGATATTGAGCAATACTTAATATATTTAGGTAATGGGATTATGCATTGAATTTGTAGGTACTACAAAAAAGATGATGCTTCAGTGGGGGTTTTTTTGGGTTTTTTGGTTTTTCCAGAGAACATACCTGGAAACATTTTAAAAAAAGAACTAGATCTAGTTGAAAAAAATCTTTCCTGTGTATTTACTCTCTCAGGATTCAGCGTGTGTGTTGCGGGTTCCCATGTGTGGTGTTTTACACAGTGTATTTTATGATGCTGCAGGTGAATGGGATAGCGTTCCACCCTGTCCATGGTACCCTTGCAACAGTAGGATCTGATGGTAGATTTAGCTTTTGGGATAAAGACGCACGAACGAAGCTAAAAACATCAGAGCAACTTGACCAGCCGATATCTGCTTGTTGTTTCAACCATAATGGCAATATATTTGCATATGCTTCCAGTTACGATTGGTCAAAGGTAAGAAAGGTTTAGACTTGTACTCATGCTTGCAGTTGACAACCAAGACTATCCAAGGCTTCCACTGTTCTTTGTCTGAGTCCTCCTGATTTCACAGGCATGCAAGAGAACTCACAATGGTCGTTTTAGACATCTGATGAAATTGAACGCTGAAGTAGTGTGTTCTTTGGGTTTCAATATAAGATTGCTGAACAATGCTATTTGGCCGGTGTGGGTGAGCAAAATGTAAATTACGTGACTCAGAAGTTACTCTGGTTGCTCACGCGCATCCTGCTGTGCGGAGTGCCACGGGCCAGTGTGGCACCCTAACAGGTTCCCGCATTTCCCTTTGAAATACACATCTCCGCTTCTTCTGCAGATTCACTTCAAAAAAAGCTGTGACTGTGGTTATAAGCGCTTAAACCAGTCTTCGAATGCCCTGTGCTAAATCTCCAGTACCATTCAGTGCAGCTTGCTGGTGGCGCTTGTTTATGTATTTCTCTTCCAAACTTGACTCAACAGTAAATCCTGTAGATGCAAGAGAATCGCAGACGAGCTGTAGCGCATGGAGAATCGGTGCTTCTTAATAGTTTAAGAAGGGGGTAGCAAGGTTGGAATGGAGCTGATTTTAATGGAATGGCAACTTCCATTAAAACTATTACTTTCCTTTTATAACTAACACTTTCAAATTTGAGGATAACATTCCATGTGGTTTTGACTGAAACGCAGAAATCACACAGATGAACTTGACTGCATGCCACAAAGCAAGCAAAATCTTAATTTACTGCATGGTGTCTAGTCTCCTGGATGCTGCCCAAAGTAAGATAACTTTGTTCGATGCAAGGGCAGATGAATTCTTCCGTTCTCAATGCTTGGGTGGGCTGCAGCGGTAGGTATGTGCCGAGGTGTCCTTCAAATCTGTAAACCAATATTAAGTAGTAAAACCAGTAGATGCTGAATTTCCTTTCCTGAACCATTTCTCGCAAGCGGAGCTGGTAACCTTCAAGTTGTGCGTTGGCCTTTAATAGCTTTATTAGCATTTACTCTCCTTGATTTGAATACTTGCGTATTGCGTTGGTGATGTGTATGCAGATAAAGTCAATATGCAAAATAGGATGTTTGCATCTGCAGTTGGGGAGCAGGTATTTTTGCAGTTGCCTGTAGAACTTGGGCTTCACTTTGGAAGCAAGGGAACCTTTGGAACCTTATTTCGTTCGAAAGATAGAAAATATAAGTGAAACTGGGTGGCCATTAAAGTCTTAGTTTCTTCTCTGCCTAGAACGACACCTTTACAAATATATAAAGTAGAGCTTAAAGATATGTGGGGTTTTTTATGACTAAGTTATTTATACCTTAGAAATGGATGAATGTCCCTTAAATTTTACTTTATACGCACCGTTCTTGTCTGTACTTGTTAGAGTAAGCTGTTTCCAATCCACCAGCGTCGTCCAATATCTGGTCTTAAAGCTTCAATCGTAATAAATCAAACTAATGGAAAATTCATATTGTTACGTTTTAAGGTAGTGCCGATATTTCTTCTTCGAAGAGAGTAAATGCAGCTGATTTTTCATTTTAGGGTCATGAATTTTATAATCCACAAAAGAAAAACTACATTTTTCTGCGAAATGCAGCAGAAGAGTTAAAGCCTAGGAATAAGAAGTAGTGAGTATGAGCCTGACTTGCGTTACTCTACTATTTCCTGCCATTCCTGCCTCTACTCCACTGCTCTCCTGCCATCTGTGCCCTATCGCACCACGGTTCGGTCAACTTTGGATCGCTAACATTTAGCAGGAACTGTAAAAATTACATTAAATGTGTTCTGATTTGCTGGAGAACGTTATTTCCTATGTGTATAAGAAAGAGAGGCTAGTATTCATGTGACTTAACCACTGTCTGTTCCGCAGCAATAATGAAATTGCAGCAAAACCTTAATCTGGGTTAGAAATTCCTGCTTAGAAGTGCAACCATTTGTACCCATGGGTTTATTTTATTAGTACTACATTAAAATATGTTCACTATAGTAGTTCTGGAGAAGTTGTATAAATACTGTATTTTTTGTAAATACTTGAAGAATTGCAAGTAATTCTTCTCAAAGGAGGCTTGTTATTACTTATTTTTCAGGGGTTCTTTCATTGCTTTCTGGTTTTTAAAATGGAAATATTATCTACTGTATGCCAGGAAGAAAAGCCTTGCAAATTGTTTTCCCTCATTCTTTGGATGAACTTGGTAGGTAAGTCAGTGGCCAACAGCAGTGACAGGAACTGGAGACAGAAGATGGGCACAGTGCAAGTTGTACTCTAGTTTTTTCTCTTTGCGCTCCAGCAATGGACACGACTTTTGAGCCAACGATACTCACGCTTATTCTAGTCCAAAGGAGAAATTGTCAGTTGTGCCAAGCGATATATAGTTCAGTCACACGAGCAAACCGTTACAGGCTTTCTTTCTTTTGTTCTTGACCAAACGAATGTGTGCAAAGTACTCGTGGCCTAAACTGCTTTAAAACTGACACCTTCTAGAGTTAAAAGTTGGTTCGTTTGCATCTCTCTTAACATGGTTTTTGTCCCTTAACGGGTTTCTGGACTGAAAAAAAAGTACTCATTTTTGTATTAACTAGAAAATAGTGCTGGTGAGTTTCATCCTGATCAAAAATGCTGTGAAGCAAAACAAGTGGGTCTCTTTCTGACTTGAATCTACCACTGTTTACTTTTCACTAGCCAGTTGTATTCATGCCAAAGTTTTCTTTTTAGAAGTTGAGGCTTATTCCTTTTAACTATTGTTTGTTTGATAATGACTAAATAAAATCGGGAGGTCGCATGTATAGAAATGCCTGTCATATTGTACAAAGTCTCTGTAAAACTGTATGTTGTAACACTTATGGTTATGGATTCATGCAATGTTTCAAATAAAATTTTTACTAAATGCTTTTTTATATTTGTGCTGGTTTTAGCTGGGATAGAGTTAATTTTCTTCACAGTAGCTCATACAGGGCTGTTGTTTGGATTAGTGCTGGAAACAGTGCTGCTGACCCAGAGCCAAGGCCTTTCCTGCCCCTCACCCCACCCCACCAGCGAGGGGCTGGGGGGGCACAAGGGGCTGGGAGGGGACATGGCCAGGACAGTGACCCCAGCTGGCCCCAGGGCTGTCCCACACCACACGGCGCCATGCTCAGCACATGGAGCTGGGGGAGGAGGGGGAAGGGGGCATGTTGGGAGCGATGGCGTTTGCCTTCCCCAGTCCCCGTTGGGCGTGATGGAGCCCTGCTGTCCTCGGGATGGCTGAGCACCCGCCTGCCCGTGGGGAGGAGGGAAGGGATTCCTTGGCTTGCTCTGCTTGTGTGCGCGGCTTTTGCTTTCCCTGTTAGACTGTCTTTGTCTCAACCCATGAGCTTTCTCACTTTTACCCCTCCGATTCTCTCCCCCATCGCAGTGGGGGGAGCGAGCGAGGGGCTGCGTGGGGCTGAGCTGCGGGCTGGGGTTAAACCATAACAATATTCAAAAGTTCTGTTACAATAACACAGGCAAGCGAAGCACACCCCTTCTAAAAGCAGCTTTTTGTCATTTCACTGTAATTCAGATACATTTTTGAAAGCAAAGTACTTTTCCTCCAGCTACTTGAGCTGGAAATCTAATGCTTTTTCCAGTTCCTATTCCATGATGAACGATTCCTGTGGTTTTGTGTCAAAGAATTAAGAGGACTAGTGTGAAAGGCCTTTTGTTTTGTGAGAACGAATCAAGTTCCTCGCTAGCCCAACAGCCAAACACCTGACAGTTTGTCTCTAGTACAAATGAATCGTGCTATCTTCAGACTCTCTATAGCCTGCCGGTCTTGTAACTTCAGCCTCTTCACCGCGTTCATCAGTTTTCGCTGGGTGTGTTTGTGGTTCGGTATAGTTGGATCGTTGGGGAAAGTCCATGAAATACACTCTGTTCTTTAGAGATGCTCGTTTCTGGGTTTTATTTCTCGAGTTCGTTGGGGTTTTTTCTGCTACTTCTATGTTTTACATGGATTTCGATTTACCATTCAAGGACTATTTGTTTTCTTTAAGACAGGAAAGGCTTCCCAGCTGTCACATCAGTAGCTGGTCGTTCGCTCAAACATGTCTTTTGGTCTTGCTTGAATTCTGTTTTTAAAAGTTGTGATTGTTACGCTGTAATCTTTGGTTGTTAGCACATTTTTCCAGTCTTCCCAGTCCAATGAATGCCACCAAGCGACTGCAAGCTAAAGGTTAAGTGTATGTGATCGTTGATGGCAAGAATGATGATAAAAAAACCTCTAACCTGTTGTGTGCAGAACTCCCACTGCTGTAAGCAGGGAAGAATGGAACGTGTCATCTGTTTCTTGTCTAAAAAAAATATGTTTCTTTGTTGAAATAAAAATCTGTTTCTTTGTTTAAATGCTTAACAATGTGGATAAGTGACGAGAAGATAGATCCAGCCTAGTTCAGCCTGTACGTTTCTACCGGATCCAATGGAGTTGCACCTACTTAAGCGGATACTAGGTTTGGCCAAGATATATTTTCATCGTGAAGCCAGCCCTGGTAAGTCTCTCGTTTGGTAATACAGTCCTGTATTAATTAATATGCTGAGCCCTTACCCTCCTGTTGCAATCTATTTCTTTTTACCTGTCAGCGAGGCTTCAGAATTATTTAGCCACCACGATAATTGCTCAGACTGATTTTAGAAGGCCGTATTTCCCATGGCGTTGCACGTTAGGTACATTCAGCTGGGGGGACAGAGTCAAACTTTGAACTGATTTGTTTTCCATTACCCGAGTTAAGAGAATGCACTGGCAACTTACTCCTCCCTGGAATTACTGCGAGGTTCTCTCGTGAAGGACACACAGCTGTATCCCTTCAAGCATCAAACATGTAGGGAGAGCTTATTCACACACAAACAAGTGGTAGCGCGTGTTCTGGAACCGTGTTAACTTGCTCTTCGATGGCAGTTACCTGTCCAAGAGACCCGAAGGGAGTGGAACCTAAGATAGCGATGTGTGTACGCAAAGCTAACCGTAGGGATGCTAGATGTATAAAATTACTCATTTTCATTAATTTTTTGAAAGTTTGCTGTCAATGTTTGTCTTTTACTGCAGAAAAATCTTCGCTGTAAAGAGCAACTCAACTGTTAACCCCCCAAAATGGGGGTGTTCTATAAACGTTTCATATAAGCTTCCTCCTGCTAGTCTCGCCTGTCAGCCATCTTGCGTGTTGGTTTAATGAAGTGTATTTTGGAAAACGAAGCAATTGACAAAAAGTTTGTCTGCTAAAGCCTTTCACAAACGAAAGCAAAGACGTGTTTGCACAACGGCAAGCAGTCAGGCAGAGTATCTTAATTTACCATCTGTCAGATGAAATGCAATCGCTGAAGTGGTGAGTATTCCAGCCTGGCTCCTAGGCCAGGAAAACAGGTTCGTTTGAGTCATTCTCCAGAGAAGTATGGATTTGGGATAGAGGCGGGGGTTACGTGCAGGTGGGAAACGTCAATAAAACTATTGCTTAAGCCCGGTTCAATTTAACTGCGATGAGGTGCTGTTTGCAGACGAGGCGTTTGGGCAACCGTCCACTCTAAGGAGCTGTGTCAAACCAGCCTAGGTTTGCCCTGTCTGGCCTCTGAAATGAGAGAAGCCGCTTATTTCTCATTTGCTTTTCTGCTGTTGCTGTTTGTAGAGATGAACCAGGGCAAAATGAAATGTTGCTGTTTATGCTGTTACATTCTTACGTCACCAGATTTGTAAAATGGGGTAAGACTAATTTACCTCCTTCCGAACATTTTTGATGGAGGTTCACTACGTGTGACGTTTCCCCTAGTAGTTCAGCTCACCAGCCAGGTGAGAATCAGCGTCTAGTGCTGCAACGCAAAACAACGAATGGAACAAATTCAGAATAAAACCAATTCCCTAACAAAACTCCCTACTCTAGCAGTCACCAGTGCGTGCAAAACACTCTAAACGTGCAGTTTAAAGCTGTTGCTGTCAATGTTGGGTTATGTCAGGAGATGGCAGCATTGATGGCTTCTCCACGAATGATCTCCCGGCGGCAGGGACGGCTGCACACTTGGCTGGGCTGAAGCTCTCCGTGGAGCCGCAGTGCCGTGCAGCGCTACTGCACGTGTGCTCTAACAGACGCAGTTATTTCTAGTATCAGGCTACCCCGAAATAGTCAGAGAATGGATGGCGATACATACAAGGCGGAAATACTTTTTGAGTTCTACAGGAATGTACATGAGCTCTATCCATAAATGTAAACAGCAACCACCTTAGAACAAACTATGAGATGCTCTTTTAGCCGCTCAGAGAGACGCCTGCGTGGCTGCCCGAGTCCTGAGGGCCGAGGCACTGATAAAGGCGTTGGAAGGGTGTTTGGGGACCAGACGTTTTGAGAGTTTAGATGAGGTGCGGGTGGAGCTGAGTCAGTCAGCGTATGAGCTATGAGCTACTAGCGTTCTAATTAACCTCCCTTTCTAAGACAAATCTTAGTAACTTAGACTAGTTTTCATACTGCTCCCACAGGAGACCGTAGGTTTAAAACTGGTAAGCAACTCTAGGGTTTTTTTTTTTCTAAACTGGATTTCTTGAAGGACGAAAGAAAAAAGCCAATAAAAATACTTCACTAACAACCAAGCAGGTAAGCTCAGTGATAAGCCCTTTTTTTCTGAAAATTTGAAATGCGATGTCTTGTCTTTTTATTTTCATTTTCAAAGCTGGGATATGCACCAGATAATGAAAGAGAGAAATAGTCTTGAATGAGAAGATTTCAATATGGTTTTAGGTTGCTTATTTACCCCATGTAGCTATTTCATCCCTGGGGTGTGTGTGACCGGTGGCCCCTACTCCCACCCTCCCCACCCCCCCATAATGTGCTTAGCATAACTAAGGCCATTTTATAAGGCGAGCAGCCGTTCTGTGTGACCAAGCAGGTCATGTATTTCTTCCCTTTCCCTCATTATCAGGCCCTTGTGAACCAAGCAGACAAACCAGACAGATTTCTTCTTTCCCTCCCTGCTGGCCTCAAGGGTCCTGGCCCCCAGGCCAATTACTCCCTTCCTTGCTGGCCTTGGAGACCGCAGGCACCCGGCAGCCAGGTGCTGTTGGTGCCCCCATCACAGAACAGCACACAGAGCACTGGGTATAAAATCAAGCACTTAGAAGCCCTAAGTGGGGAACTTGGACCCAAACTGGTGCTGGACGGTGAGACCCATGACCTCCTGGTGGCCAGGGATGCCTCCATGCTCGTCTGCTTCCTCCGAGGGCTGAGTGAGTGACTCCTGTTCTTTAACGTGCTTTTCAAGTCTAGGTTATGGTTGTATATTGGTGCAGCAAAATATGTATGAAGATCCAACCCGATCTGCAGAGGGTCCAGGTGATTGGAAATAATAAATTATGCCGTATTATAAATTCTGCATTATTCTGCTTATGGATTGTACTACACTGATTCTGCTTGTAGAAATCCTGTGCCATTTGAATTGTAAATTCTCTGCTACACTAATCATAATATCCTGTTAAGAAAATAAAGCTTTAACTGTAACTACAATTTAGGGCTGTCATCATTCTGCCAAGGATCCCTAGAAGAACATGTCTGTCCCCTTAGTGTTGGGTGACAGGCATAGTTTAAAAGAAAAAAAGCCAGTAATATCTGCATTGATAGAACGTTGTCTTCGTACACCTCGGGCTGTGAGTCAGAGTTGTGGATTTCATCCTACCGCTCGTGTTCTAACAGCTGAAAGCCATTTGTTCTTATTTCCAGGTAAGCTTCTGTTTCTATACAGGCAGTACAGCGACCGTCCTGCTGCTCTCAGCAACAGGACAGCCATTTTAAGTGTGGAAACTGCTACTGTTCTTCCCTTGCCAGGTCAGAATGAACGACGTACCACCAGCTGCCTGCCTGATGGTTTCAGCAGACAGATGTTAGCACTTCCCCTGCGCGGTACGTTCCCTGGACGCACACATAGGGAGCAGCCTGTGTTCCCAAGGATTTGCCGCCCCTGGAGCGGCACGCCGGGATATCGCAGCTACAAGCGTTAAGAATTAAAAGCGGCGGGGATGTGTCTGCGCTGCCCCGGGTAGGTCCCGCTCGACGCAGCGGCAGAGGCTAGCGCAGCTCAGGGCTGGAGTCAGGCTGCCAGCTGGCTGCTTCGGTTTGAGCCGACTCGTCCCTCAAATGCAAAGCAAGCCTCCGTTTATTTGTCCTGTTTATCTGCTTCTGAAAAGGGGATAGTGCTGCACTAGGTTAAAAGACATGCACACTGTTGAGGGCTTGCTTGTAAGGTGATATGAGACCGAGGCAGTATCAGAAAGGGGGCCGTGAGCCTGGGGAACACTTGGGCATTGACAGAGCAATTCCAAATGTTTGTGTTGCATCAGTTCTGCAAATACTTTCTGTTACAGTACATGCAAGATACAATATCTGTCAACATTAGCTTTGTAAAGAGAGACCGTTTTCTTCTGTTGACTAATTATCCAGTGAATATATTCAGTTTGAAGAGACACTTCAATAATTTAGCAGGCATGTGCCAGGTAATATAGGAGCTTTTGTCTTACTAGCGGCATAGATCTTCAATCATGTGTAACTCAATCTCTGGCTTTACGTATTCAAGGAAGTGTTTCGTATAGCTCCTGTATCAAATGCCACTGAAAAGCAGGCCTAGATAAAAGATTAAGGTAATGCTCTTAACTGTGAATAGGGAAAGTTTACCCTTTACTGTCCAGTATATCTTTCGCAGGCAATAACTGCTTTATACATGTGAAGTATGTATATGCTGAGATCCAGTCATGAGTTTGCTGTAGTAACAGAAGAAAGCTGGAAACTGCCTGTTAAATACCCCGGTCAGTTAAGCCGCTCCTTCGTACTTTAAGGTGTAGTAACAAATGCCTTTTACTTTGATCCCGAATGCTTTCTGTCATTAATATTTCTTCAGTGCAAATCATTGGTAGTCCTGCATTCTTTGGTTTGCTGGACCGGATAAGGAAAACAATGATGTTCGGTTCCTGGGAACACTATGAAGCAACACTCAAGTAATCGATTTTCTTCAAACCCTCCCAAGGTATTTCATCACAGTTGTGCCATCCCCCAGAAAGGTTTAAGTTCAAATGTCCTTTTCTGAGCTGGTTCAGTCACCTTCCTCTGCTAGCCTCCAACACAACAACTAATCCACAACAAAGGGAGATGCGTTTTGGTTAGAATAGCCCATGATCATTGCAGTCGGTAAAGGGACAAAATAATGCCGTAGCTCAAACTATTCTCAAATGACCAAAACCTGAGTTAAAATACAATCTTTTTTTCTTTGGAAGGGCAGCTGACTGCCCTGCTCCTGCTGTAACAGAGAGTGGGATTTATACGGACTCAAAAGGACAGATATCGCTTACTGACAGGTAATTGCTTTCTGCAGACATCTGACCCTTTTCCATAGAGATCTTCTCTTTCTACATAATGTTGATTCATGGTCTAAAGCAGCAGGGTTGCAGACAGTAATTGGTTGTTTATGCAGTAATGTTTAATTTATGGCACAGTACCTATGTATTTGTAAAGAACAACTTTTACATCTGTTGAATGTTGTCACATTTCAAGCACCAGTAGCATTTCAGAAACACATTCACTGAATCAGCTTTTCACAAAAACACAGAAAGATGGGAAATGTCTGTTAAAAGAGAACAGCTTAGCAAAACCATTTTCATTGAACCCTTCTCCTATCGAGCTTTTGTTCAACCGTAGGCTGTGTGATGCAGTTCGAGTCATTCTGTAATGCTGACCTATGTCTTTCACAATGGCTTAGGTCATCCAGTTCATCATCTGAGCACCTTTCTTTGGTGGTCCTGCCAGCAGCAGGGAGGAAATGAAAGAGAAGGTGATTGAACTCTCCAAACTATTCTGAACATGGCTTGGGCCAGGGAAAAGTTCCCCAAGAGTAGCTTTCTTACCATGGAGTTATCTGAAAACCTGCTTGCTACTACCTTGCTCTTACTAGGCCTCCTTATCGTCATGCTGTCAAAGTTGCCCTTCTGGTAGGGAAACAGAAGAGTTGTTTTTTTTCTTCTTGTAGACTGATGAAAACATCCTTTGAGGTAGGACTGGCCTTGGCACCCCCAGGCTGGCTAAAGGAAAACAAGACCCCATGAAGCACAATGGATTTCCTGATTTAGTACCAATCCATATGCTTCATCTACGAGCTTGACTTTACTTCAGAAATACAGATCAACTGATCTAGCAACCTTTTTCTGTCTTTCTGAGAATGCATGTAATGCATACCCTCTTTATTTTCTTATGCTTTTCTCTGTGTGCTGATCCACTAATTAAAAGCATCATGTAGTAACTGGTTCGTGTGGTTTGGCAGGAAACGGCCTGCCTACGTTTCAGTTGTCATGTTCAGCTGATGTCATTCTCCTGCTGCAATGTGGGGCACATCATGTTGCTGGCAATTGCCTGTTGAGCTATTGACGGCGTTACCTCATCAGCAATGACTGCGAGGCTCCAGCCGATTGGAGGTGGGTAAGGAATTGGATGGCATCACCTGAGCGAGCTTTGACCCCTGCTGTCTGTGACTGTGTGGCAGTGCGGTAACTCAGTTCTTTGTAAAAGGCACATTTTAGGCCTTTTGAGCTCATGTAGAAGCTGGAATCACTCTGCCCTGATTTCAGTCCAGGTAACTGTGCTTTTCTTTCTAAATACCTTTCCAGGCTCCGTGGAGATAGCTTTTGTATCCAGTGCTGGTATGTTGTTTGATGTCTTGACGGTTCAGTTGTGTTCATATCCCGTTCAGAGCCACTGCAATGAATCTTTGCTGCCTTGTGTTTGAATAGAGTAGACATGGTAACTCGAAGGCCCTAAGAGTTTCTAATTGAACCTTTAAAGAAAGTTAACTACCTACAATGCTGGTCACCTATTTTTTTTTGTGTGTATGGTATTCTGCTCTTGGCCAGGGTCATGTGGGCATTAAATACTTTCTAAAAGTATCAGAAATTGGAAAGATGATACCAGCGTAGATGGATCATTTATCTCATTGGGCGTGATAAGACAGAAGGGTCTGTATTAGTAAGGTCTAAAATACAGCAACCTGCAGAAGAGGACACCACCAGATTACAGAGGCGACCCAGATGGGTGAGACCTGGGTGTGCTCACCTGTGGGACACTGGGGGTCCGGCCCAGTGCTATCGACTGTTCCTGCTCTGGTTTCACTTTTCTTTGGCTGTTAAGAGTGTGTCTCTTGCCCACACGACTGTGCGGTATGTCCCGGAGCTGAGTTGTCTTGTTTAATGTTCTTCCGTGTCCTGACCATTCCGTCGTCGGAGCGGGTGGACAGTTCCTGCTCAGTTTGTGCCACCGGTGTCACCTGCAATCCCATGGAGAGGTCATGGGATGTGGCCCTGGTAGCTCAGGCAGAGGCTGTTTGGAGCCTTATGGCGCTTTCTTTTCTTAAATCAGCAGGTACCACTTAGTTGTAACATGAGAGCTCAACAAAAATTTGGGAAAAGAAATTATCAATGCCGTTTCAAAATGCCAGAATTTTTCTGCATCCTTCCTTTAAAGAGCATTAAATTATTTCTTGCTCATTTTAAAATGTAGTTTATGGTTTTCAAAATCCTAACAAAAGTATGACGTTACAGTTACTATTTTCCCAAAGTACGACGTAAAATTGAAATAGTGAAAACATTTCTGGAACTATTTTGAAATGTAAAATTTGCAGTTTGACTCAAATGGAATGTTTTTTTCTAAAAAACTTTTACGGGGAGGAAAACCTTTTTGTTCGAGAACTAAACCCCAGCCTGAGAGAGCTGGGACAATATTTCCATTAAAAAGAGTCAGAATTTCTGTGCAGAAATCCAGGAGGAACATCATCTTTATTGGACATTGTGTTTAGCAGATGACGACTAGTGGGTTTGTCCCTTGTCTTTCTCTCCCTTCTCCCCATACCCTGCCCTTCATGTTTGAGGATTCCTGATCCTGAAGAGAGTCTTCCTCCATGCCGTAACGAAAGGTGATGAAGGAATGAGGAAATGAGAAGTATTTTGGCCTCCATAATACATGATGTCCTCTCAGATCACCTAATTCTGTCAATAGCAGGAAAATGGACTGCTCTGTATTAGAGCTTCTGTTCACAATTACTTACTATCAATTGTGGAGTTGCAGTAGAAAATCTGGATAGAAACTTCTGGTCCAGAAACAGACACGAGT
The DNA here is from genome assembly GCF_963921805.1 of Phalacrocorax carbo. Classification (NCBI taxonomy): domain Eukaryota; kingdom Metazoa; phylum Chordata; class Aves; order Suliformes; family Phalacrocoracidae; genus Phalacrocorax; species Phalacrocorax carbo. The sequence goes on from NC_087526.1 coordinate 3,673,641, forward strand.
TGTTTGCTTTGTCCTGTTCCTTTTCTGTTTCTAACCTTTATTACCCCTTTCCTGGTTTTTCCTACAAAGTAAAGAAGAAACTGAAATCAGCTAGTGAAGGATTTCATGGATTTATTGCATAATTTATTTGCAACATGATCATCACAGCACTTGTCATTAGTTTATTCACTAACAGGCCAAAGAGCAATCATCCCAAAGGTCACATGAAAGGCAAGGGTTACCGTTGCTCTAGGCCAAGCCATTACAGTACGATGACAAAACTACTTGGTATAGATACCAACAGTGCCAGAAAACAAGTCACCCTCCTAATCAAGGGCAGTATTTTCATGGCTCAGAAAGCCAGCCCAGCTCCCTGCTGTCAGACTGTGACAATCCCCAGTTGGCAGGCCCAACCAGGTCTACGGCATCCTCGGTGCGTTGTCATTCCAGCTCCCCAGCGTGCTCTGCCAAGACTGGGTATAGTCTGGTTGACTGGGACATTTACACACACAGCTCCCAGGAGGCTACCCAAGATAAACACCACACCGTAATCATGGAAGAGAAATTCCCCAAGAGCAGAGTAACCAGCACCAGTTTGCTGATACCAGCACCGACAAATGTAGGTATGACCACTCAAGGTGTGCTGCAGCACATGTTCACCATTAGTCCACTGAAGCACCTTTCCTTGCTGACCCAGTCCTTCCTGGTCCCAAGCAGGTGGTTCATTCTTCCCCTGTGACATGATGTGACATGCATGCTCAGCACAAGAGCACATGTAAGAAAAAGTGCCAAGCTCCTGTGCTGCAGCTGAGCCTAGTCTCTGAGAAACTCATAGGAGCCGGTGATGGTGGCGGTGTGACCTGCAGGGAGTCTTACTGCCACAAGGCATCTTCTGGTGACAGGAGCAAAGGAAGCTCTGACAGTGGCAGCACCCAGCAGTAGCGACTGGAAGAGGTTTACTCTCCAGTAGACTTTGATTGCTAACGTTGTCCATTGGTCCTGGGAAGGGCAGAACCAGAGGAGCAGGGGAAAGAAATAGCAAGCCCCGGACATAAACCAACACTAAAGAACAAAGTACAACGTTCCTGAATATAGAAGGTGTTCTTGCTAGTGGTTGCAGGTGTATGAACAATGTGATGGCACAGCCTCTTAGTTTCATTGGCCATTATTCCTCTTATGCCTGTATTTTAATCCAGATTTATATCGGAGGCTTGCATTGCAGCTCTGCCTTCCTGGGCAAGATCCTCCAGAGCAGTTATGAGCTCTGCAATTTCTCTCCCTAGCCTCTGTTTTTATTTTTAGGGAATCTTGTTAGCCATTTTCATCGTTCAGTTTGACTTTAGTCTTGGCACAGATACACAACTTTCATTTTGAGATGGGATATCAAGTGGGAGGGCAGGAAAGTTTGGAGAAGAAGAATTAGTCTTTTCATGACCTTTCCTTTCTCCACTCTCTTTCCAAAATGTGTTTGTGGTCCAGTCGGGTGTCCCATTTGTCGCTTCTCTCAAGCCCAATGTTACCAGTCTCTATCCCAGAGTTACCAAAGTCCATATCCATGTGGTGTCCTAGTACGTTCATTTACTGCAGGTTACTTGCATCATTAAAACAGACCATTCTGTGACCCCTAGAGCTGATGGTCTGCTTCTGTGTAACTAGCATAGCCAGCAAAGGAAATAAAGCTTACTCAGCACCCCAAGTTCTGAGATATTTCAGAAGAGCAAATAGTTCTGTTGGAAGACATGGTAGTGTTGGATTGACGGTTGGAGTTGAGGAGCCTAGAGGTCTTTTCCAACCTTAATGATTCTAAGATTCCCACTGAAGCAAAAGCCTGTTCAGGAAGGAGTCCTGATTAGGATCATCCTCTACTCAAATATTTTTGTTACAAGCGGCCCAAAGAGGAGTAATTTTTATTTTTTAATTCTCGTTGCAGCAGCAGCTCTAAGTTAAGCAATGGTCATGGTGTGTTCAGGGCATCAAAGCTGAAAATGTGAGACAAAGGGCCCAGATGCAGAATTTCCTGCTATAACCTAAACCAAAGGCCACTGGGTGCAGCTTCCCTCAAGGTCTCCCAGCTACGCTACTGTTTGCAGCTACTGGTGGCCAGCATCCAGACTGAGCATTAGTAAAACTAACAAACCAAACAGTTCCCATAGCAAGTCCCTTGCTCTCCAGCTAACTTAAACTGCGGAGCTTCTAAGAGGGATGTTTCATCTTCTGCTGTTGCAATACCCGGTAAGCGGGTATCCATGGCAAAACCCAAGGGCACTGCCCTACAGCGATGAATTCTTGGCTAAGCAGCAGCAGAAACCAAAAAAGGTCAGAGCTCCGCAGTAGCCCTGCTTCATTTTAAAAATAAAGCCCATCGGTTTCATAAGAAATGAGGGAGGTTCTTCAATGGCTTTCAGAGCAGACCTGGGATGTCTCAACACAATTCTCCCAAAGACAGCAGGGGAAGAAAGGGAAATGCTCAGGCAAGTAGGCAAGGACAGCGCCACAGAGCTTCACCGGCATTCATCCTACCCAACCCTGCCAAGGGAGGGACAGGAACAGAAAAGACTTTGCGGCTTTGCAGAGGGCAAGGAACAGGCCTAGCTTTTCCCCTGCAATGAATTTGCTACTCTGTCCCCTTCTCTCTCTCCTGTTCTTGTGCTCCCAGAGGTACAACTCTCTTTGCCATAATTTGTTTTTCTTCCTTTAGACAGGGAGCAGTTCTACGCGGTTCTGCACCCGGCTGGTCTTGCAGTGCCACCATCTCTAAGATTTTTCAGTGGAATCAGGATGCTTGGTTTGGTGATCCGCAGCTGCTCCGCGTCATGTGTTGGAAATTGCTGCTGAAGTCCACCAGAAGGAGCCTTTGTGTATCAGTTTTGCACAAGCCTTGAGGAATATATTAACGTGTATGTAAAAAGCCAGTGAGTTCTCTTAACCATGTTGAATTGCCATAAAATTAACCTTCCCAATCTGTATGAGAAAAGGATGCTCTGGATTTGCAATACAAATCCTATACGTTAAGAATGTGGATGGTTGTACACCGCTGCTAAAGATGACTCTTCTCCAAGCCTCGTCATTCATCGGCCACTGTAGTTTTATTTCTTAATGAATACGAAGAACTGAATACAGCCCTACGAGAGCACGTATCAGATCTGTGTTCCCCTTTTTGCTTGCAGTCTGCTCTCGGATTTGTGCTAAGCATTGTCCAGCGTTCCCCAAGGCAGCTTCACGCTTTGAGATACGCCTGTCTCTGCAGGAGCTCTCTTTGACCAGAGAAACTGGAAACGTACTCTTCTCGGGTATTCTTATCATTGTAGTAAAAGCACAGGAAGGTGTCAGCAAACTAGCTCCGCCAAGCTCCTGCAGTTTTGCTCTCGTAGCTGCATTTAGCCTGTTGGTGTTCTGGGGAGGACGACTGCTCGTCCTGAGAATGAGGGGGGAAAAAGAAAAAAAAAAGTTAATTCACATATAGTTGCCCTTACTCGCTTTCTCTTCTCCTTCCCGTTGTGTTTGCGGTAACAGCTCATTAGACCCTGTGCTTATAATAGCTGTACCATGAGACAGGAGATTTCCTTTCCCGTCCTGCTTTCCAGGGTGTGGCAAAACAAAAGCACGCTCCCCCCGGCCACCCCAGCGGTGCTGTGGGGCTTGCAGTGTTCGCTAAGCACAGGTTTAGCCTTCGTTTCTTTCGTGTTCTCTTCTGCCCCTAAAAGTACTTCAGTTCCTGCCTCTAGGAAAGAAGAGGAACTGGGATTCCTCCTTTGAGAGATGTGGGGCTCATGTTTGAAGAGGAAAAAAGTATGTGATGTTTTTTCTCCCCCGACCACTGTAAGCATCGAGAACTGAGATACTTCTGGTAGCCCTGGGGAGCTCGGTGAGCCTTGCCTTCCCTGCAGAGGAGCCGGATTCTGTTTGGATGATTTGAATCTTTGCCATCATTTGGAGCAGAATAAAGCTCTGTAAAAGGACGGTGACTGAATGCCAACTGGGTTGTCGTTAGCTCAGGCTGCCCAGGAAGCAGCTGATGTGCAGTTTGCGGTGGAAGTCATGCAGACAGAAGGGGTATGACTCAGTGGTGGAGGGGCCCCGGCCTCTGGCCGTATGCCAACCCCAAAGGTGTGTTCTGGGCTTGCTGTTGGGATGGGCCAGGGACAGCTAGCGGCTGCACACACGCACATCACGGCATCAACCAACACAGAACCTCCCGGGACTCCCACGTGACAGTCCCTTTTGCAGGAGGCTGTTAGTGTTGCAGTGATGTTGGGTGCTGCTGGCCCGGCTCCATCTTTATTCTACAATAATCAATGGAAATGTCTCCTAGTCTTGAAGTCTGGTGCTTTAGGAGTGAAAAGCTTAATGGCTTTCCTTGGCTTTTTCTTTTCTCTTTCTTTTATGAATCATAGGATGTTTAGAACTATGGAAGCGCAAGAAAAATATTAATGAATAACTATGGAGTGCAGACATTAACGCATTCCTTTCTCTTGAAATAACTGACTTTTCTCTGTGGGCTCCGTAAAAGAAAAATGTCTGCAGAGGCTGAACCTGCTGTATAGAAGCCAAAGTCAATGGTGATTTACAACTTTGCTGGCTTTTTTGCTAAAATATTGCCTCTGCATTTATCATGTGGCAAAAAAAATCTCTCTTCCTCTGTAAAATGATGATCCTGTAGAGGCAAGATAAACCTAAAGCACAGGGGCAGTTCTTCAGGTTCTGGCTGATGTATATGTGGGTGATGGAAATTGTGAATGAAAAATGATTTCTAGGACCCCCTCCCACACGCCGGACTGTAACCGACGTTGGAGGGGAGGAATTAAAGCATTGCAAGCACTCCACCACTGGAGCGCTCTCCAAGGGTGGATTTTTGGGCAACCAAGTAGCTTCTCAGCTTTAGTTTTCCTGCAGTTATCAACGGAGGAGAACATGAATCGAGACAGGGCTGCAGAGCAGTAACTATATCCCCAGCATGAATCACACCTTTCCCAGGTCAGGCCTGAAAACTGCAGGTCCGATCGAAGGCAGGGGTGTTTCACGGCCTCCCTTGTGTAAGCTGTGCGTCCTTAGAGGGAACTTTGGATGCTCTTCAAGGTTCGGCTGGACAGGGTGCTGGGCCGTCTTGCCTAGACTGTGCTTTTGCCAAGAAAGTTTGGACCAGATGATCCTTGAGGTCCCTTCTGACCTGGTGTCCTATAATTTTATGAAAATGCAACAGTGGGTCAGTGGAGAGGAACCCCCTCACTGCCCACCGGTGGAAACAGGAATAACGCATCCCTGTCCCACAGAGGCAGGTTGCAGAGACAGGTGTTGTCGGTGTGTCCAGTGGAGAAGCAGGGAGCTTAGGAACCTGCTTAAGAACTTCCAGGTTACTTAGTAAATTATAGGTTTATGTATAATAAAGTTACATTAGTAATATTATGTATTATTTAACGTAGTTATAAGAAACTTGTTTTAAGATACAGATATGTTTTAAGATACAGATATGTTTTAAGATACAGATACGTTTTAACATGCAGATATGTAGTAAGACGCCAGATATGTATTAAGATGCAGACATATATAATATATATTCTACAATTTAGCTCACTCAAGATACTTTAGGACTGCTGTCCAGTGTTTAAACCCCTGGCTCTTCCTTCTTGTTGGCTCAAAATGATCCCTTCCTCCTCCCTCCGCTTCCCAACGTGCCTTTGCCACCCGGCGAGCCACAAAGGCTGGCAAGAGGCTCGGTGGCTTTGTCCCTGCGTCCGAACCTGCCCCGGATTAAACCCTTGCAGTTGAGATTATTATGCAATTGAATAGAGGGAAGGAGGGATGAAAAAAGAAAAAACCCAAACCCAAACAAACCCCTCTTTGGAGGCGGTTTTCTTTGGCGGGCTTCTGCAGGAGCTGCCCCTTCGCCGCCCCCCCCACCCCCGGGCCCGTGGGGGGGGTTGTTGCTGCCCCCCGGGAGCCGCCGGGACTTGTAGTCTGGGCTAGGCTCAGCCTGGGGGGGGGCCGCAGGGGGGGACCCCCGTCCCCAAGGTGCGGGGGGCGGGCGGGGCTCTGCAGGGCGCAGCGCGGGGGTCCCGCTGCCCGCAGGGGCCGCTCCGCCGTCGGAGGGGTGGGAGGGCGCGGGGCGGGGGGGGTGCTGCCCCCCACCCCGGGCCGCGGCGGGGCGCGGTGCGGTGCGGTGCGGGACTACGCGCCCCGGTGGCCCCTGCGCGGCGGCGGGGCGGGGCGGGGCGGGGCGGGCGCGGCCCTACAAAGGCGGCGGCGGCGGCGGGCGGCCGCTACTCACCGGCACCGGCGGGAGGGCGCGGTGCCGCCCGCGCTGCCGGCACAAAGCGCGGCCATGAGCCGGCTGTAGGCCCCCGGCACCCAGCCGCTCCCTTCGGCCGCCGCGGGGGGCTCGGACCGGGAACGGGAACGGGAACGGGACCGGGGCGGGGGGGGGGTTTCTTGTCGTCGCCGGCGGCGCGGGGCGGATGCCGGCCGCGCCCGGCACCATGCACACCGTGCAGAAGGACACCACCTTCACCAAGATCTTCGTCGGGGGGCTGCCCTACCACACCACCGACTCCTCCCTCAGGAAGTACTTCGAGGTCTTCGGGGATATCGAGGAGGCGGTGGTGATCACCGACCGGCAGACCGGCAAATCCCGGGGATACGGATTTGTAAGTGCCGCTCCCTGCGTCCGTGTGTCCGTCCGCGTCCCGTGTGTCCCCCTCCCCCGCGACGGGCCGGGTGACGGGCGGCGGGGCTCCCCCCCCAGCCCCGGGGAAGGCGGCTGCCAGCGGTGCCCCCGGGCCGGTGGCCGGGCTCGGCCCCGCCGCGGAAGGGCTCGGTGCTGCCGCCCGTCCCGTCGCTGCTGCTGCTTCCCGGGGAGGCTGTGCCGGGGGGGCGGGGGGGGGGCTCGGCCAGGACAAAGGCTGGGGAACCCAGGGAGGACCCCCCGCTCTCCCTGTGCCGGCCGAGGTCGAGCCGTACATTTCGGTGCTCCCCCCGACCCGTTCCTTTGCGGGTTCCAGCGAGGCGCTGCCCTCGATGTTCATCACGCGTGTTTCGGGGCGCGGGTCCCGGCCCCCCCCCCGGAGCTCCCCCTGCTGCGGGCAGCTTTGGGAGCGGTTCCACCGAGTGCTTAACAAAAAAAAAAAGCCCGGAGGAGGTGGAAAGGCAAGGGAAAACAGCTGGCGAAAGCCCAACGGAGCAGCCTGGCGAGGGGGGAGCCCCCTTTTCTGTCGAGTCCCCAGGAGCCGTTCCCATCTTCGAGCCCGCGCGAAGCGGAGTTTAGCTCCCGAATCAAAATAGAACAATAAATAAACTCCACTTTGTGCCCGTTGCTGGAGTGTTTACAAAGTGCTGTTGCTACAAACAAGGCTGTGCTTTAATTCCAGGTGACCATGGCAGACAGAGCCGCAGCTGAAAGAGCGTGCAAAGACCCAAACCCCATCATCGATGGCAGGAAAGCAAACGTGAACCTGGCATATTTGGGAGCAAAACCAAGGAGCATTCAAACTGGTGAGGCATCCAGGAGATCCCGTCTCTCTCTATTAGAATAACTTGTAAGACAAGGAAGCAAGTTACTCAGGCTGGATTCATCCGATCTGATGCTGCTGCTTACCCCTCGCAGCTCTGACTGTGGGCACTGCGTCGTCCAGTTACCTCTCTTCCATATCTCCTTACTGGTACCTGTTACACCAGTGTTAAGCGCCCAAGTTCGTGCAACTGAGTGAAAGCCGTGCTCTTCCATGGCTGATCTGCTTTCCTGTTATCCTCTTCATTACATCGGTATTAACAGGATGATCCAGTTCATCGTTCTGCCCGCTGCTTTAATAACCACAGTACCCAGTGTGTAAAATACAGCATTATACCCCATTGTCTGTTCGATAACAGTGCTTTCACACTGTTCTTTAATCTGAATTCCCATCTGGTCCTCGTGCATATCACATACGCGTATTAAAATGAACTTGCTTCTAAATGGGGCTCTGAATTTACTCGCATGTGTAGCAGATGAAATGCATGTATGTGAGGTCTGAGGTGTAATTATGCGCGTATATTACGAGTCAAATGCTACAATGAGTGCCACTCATTAATATTTCTTTTTTCTGAATGCTTTTTTAGGTTTTACCATAGGTGTGCAGCAGCTACATCCAGCCTTCATTCAGAGACCCTTTGGGTAAGTGGAAATGTTTCTTAACAGTCTGTTTGAAATCAAATTCATGAATCAACTTCCTCATTATTCAAAATGCGTGAAAAAAGCCTTAGCCGTCAAGAGTGGACAGTTACAACAGCTGTTGTTAATGTTCGGGGTTCTTTATTTCTGGTGAAGATTTCAGAAGTTTTGTGCATTTGTCAGCTTTAATGTAATTCCCGAAGATCCTCCTTCACCCTCAGTAAATCTTAGTCATAATCAACCCGATGCATTGCTTGCTGCTTTGCCAGCTTCAAGAATTCACAGGAATTCAAATAAATGGAAAATAGTTTCTCTATTACAGTACTTAAGGTGTCAAAACAATTAAGCAAATTCTGTTCTCATGTTTCTCAAATAAGATCTTCTGCTTCGTCCGTGCTGTTTCCCACGTAATAACGCTTAGGATACAGTTTTATCCTAGGAAACAAATTGCATTGGAAACAAAGTCTGTTACTTAATGAAAGTAACATTAGGTCAAAAATTGATTTTGGACAGATGTTATACAAGGCTTGAATAGTCTGCAAAAGTGGGCTTTTGTCTGCTGTTTTCAATAGCTTATACCATCCCTGCTCGGTTAGAAAAGTCCTCTTTTTATACATCTAATAGGATCTGGCAGCTGCTCTGCAAAAGACAAGTGTGCTTCACGAGAACAATAGTGACTGTCATACTGCCTTCATTTAACTGTTTAATGATTGATGCAGTTCTTTTTTTACACCATTTCAGAAAGTGAATATTGATAGGGTTTTTTTATTACTATTTTCTAAGAGCATTAAGAAAGTAGGTGCATTTTTTAAAGCTTTTGAGCACTGCTCTGTTGTGGTTTTTGTGTGACTCTAATATAAATAGATGGGATTTTGGCCTTTGTCAACAGAAATACTTCATCCCTTTCCTCCTCTCTGCTCATGTTTTTTTGGGGGGGAAGGGGGGGTGTGGTTGTCTCTTTTTTGTTTTTTTTAAAGAAAAATATCTGCTAACAACAAAACAGAAACTTTCACTCCTCTGCCCTCATGGCTGCAGTTGCCAACTGCCTGGGTAATCTCATTCCAATGAGTTTATGGATGTGAGAGACCGTGTTGCCACAATAGTGCACACCCAGTGTATGTGTGGTGTGTACGGTTCAAACATGCGAGTTTTCCTAAGCGGTTATGGCTCTGTTGGAAAGACTCGAAGAACATCTGTCATGAAATGAAGAGGCTCTTTTTTTTTTTGGTGCAAGAGCCACAGTAGTCTACGTAGACGAGATGCTGCTTTTTAATAGCTCTCCTTGCACGGGAGCTACAATAGCTTTCTTAGCCCCCACAGTAGGCAGCAGTGGTGCCTTTGAGATGTGAACCCCAGAGGCTTTCCAAATTTCACAGGAGTGTGCAAGAGACGTTGACGATAAAGCCAGCCTGTTGGGAGTTTTTCCATGCATGTTAACAGCAAAGAGCAAAATGGTGAAGCACGTTAAACTCCTCGTGCTGGCAGGAGTGCCGGCGCACGCCTGTTCCTCTGGCAGATAATCTGCTGTTCCTGTGGGTACCGCTCCTACCCAGCCGCCGCAGCCCTGGAAAACATAGTCTGTCTTTTTGAACAGTTTGCTTTTTAGTTTCAGATACAGAGGAGTGTGGGATCAACTGACTATATGTGTTCCTAGAGGTCTAGGCAGTTACTGTTCCAGTTGTTAGGCATTGGTTTCATCATTAAACCAGCAGAGCTGCAGTTAGCACATACAGCAGAGAGCACTATAAATTATTTATCGGTTGCCAAGAGACAGGAACCAGGAGACTGGAGGGTTGGAGGAAGGGGATTATATATCATTATTTGCAAGCATCAGTAAACAAGAATTTCATTGCATTCAGTCATTGCCAGAGCAGAATCACTGAAAATGTGGGTTTGGCAAAAGGTGGAGCCGTTTACCTGAGCACCGCAACTGGGGCTGCTCTGTGGCTTCTGAGCAGAGCATCAGGTGCTTAGTCAAGCAGCGGAGCTTGGCTGCCGGTTCCCTCTTTGTCTCGTCAGTAGACGAACAAAACTAAAAGCCTGCCAGGCTCCACTCTTGCATTCCCTTGAACCCACAATTTCCTTGGCTCTTTGTGGGATTTGAGGATGGATGAGGAGTTTATTAGGGTCTGGCTGTCTTTGGAAGCTCCATCAAGTTGCTGTTGCCCATGTGCTCTGTGCCGTGTGGAGTGGGTTCTGGCCTTCCCCAAATGAAGCTCAGTGGCTCGTCTGCTTTGCCCACGGTGTAAGATGTTGCCCGGTTCTCCTTCCTGCAGTTCCTGTCTCTGCAAAGTGTTTGTGCCCCCAGGGGTTTATATGCGGTTTCCAAAGGGCGATTGTTAGGGGTCACGGGGTACTAGGTGTGCAAGCTGGGCTAGGCCAGGGAGGCATGAATGAACAACCCATTGACTGCTAGGCAGCTAAATAAGAGAAAGTCAGCCAGTCACGTTCTGGCTATCAAGCCACAAAATGCAGGTTTTGGTGAAACCTGAAATGAATGGAAACTATGAAAATTACCCAAACATCAGTGAGGATTATTTATAAACTGAAGGCTCCCCCCTGCCATGTCCCAGGCACCCAAATGCAGCTGTAAATATTGCCTGGGGTATGCGGAACAGAAAGAGAAACTGTGAAGAGCGTCTCTCCTTCCTCCTGCTGTCCTGGCAGGGGAGGCACTTGCGCAGCAGACAGCACGGAGTCGGTAGTAAATCCCGTTTTAAGAAGTAGTCTCTAGACTGTCGTAACCAGAGATCCTAACAGTAATGCAAGGCAAAGGATCTGTCTGTGTTAGGGTGACTCGGAGATCTGGCTTCTGAGTTTAGGGAAGCAGCATTAGGCCTGGGGGCTTAGCCCGGAGCTTACAGCCTGTCCTTTGCTTGGAGGCAGCTGGCAATGGCACAGCGTGTCCCTGCAGCTACCGGCCAGCCTGGGGCTGTGCTTATGTGATCGGAGCAGGGGGAGACCCTCTCCCTGCAAATGGAGCTTCTCTTACTGCAAGTGTCCCTTTTAAGAAATTTTGAGGAACACGAAACTTCTTGGAAGCTGCTAGGAGCAACGCTGCAGGCTGCTTGATCAGGCGTACATGGCGATGTGGCAGAGCTGCGGGTGCCCCTCTCTTGGTCCTCTTCTCAAGGACTGCGGTGCCCAAGACAGGCTTGAGCCTGTGCAGGGAACGGGGATTCCCTGGTTCTCGCCTTTGCAGCCGTGCTTGCCGCGCTGGACGCGAGCAGCGTATGGCAGATGCATTCCTGTGGCTGTGCCTCAGCGAAGGAGCTATCTGTGTGGGAGACGTACCAGGGACTGAGTAAGTGACTGAGCTCTTGGAAGCATATAGCAGTCTCTTGCAGCAGGAGCCAGCTCTCTCCATATCTGCACGTTGGAAGTTGCTTCTCCAAAGACCCCCACTGCCCATCCTTGTGTAGTTGCTTATTTTGGTGGCCCCCTGACTCTGGCCCGTGTTTGGTCTCAGGCAGCATCGGAAGAGTTAAACCTCTTCTGAGTTTGAAATTTCATGCATTGATGCTGCTGCAGTTAGGAAGTGAAGAAAGTCCCTCTTTGTGGCAGCCCACCCTCCCTCGCAGCTGTTTATCCTTAAAACTTTGCTATTGGGTTAAAAATAAAAGGAAACAAACTTTCATCTCTTCTGTGGTTATGCTTATAAAACGGCACACGCTGGCCTTGCTCTGCTCAGCCCCGTCAGCTGGCATCCCCCGTGCTCCGGCTTCCTTTTGCACCGCTTACCAAAAAGCTGGCCCGCTGCGGGACCCCAGCCTGCTCTGCCGGTCACAAGCGGCTCCCATGGGGCTGGCGCAGCCGGCACCTGTTGTTTATCGTGTGCCAACAACATGAAAGCTTTAGGGGGGGGGAATTTCCTAAGAAACATTCAAATCCACTTTCCAAATGGCTTCAGCTGCTAGTTCTTGGGCCTGGTTACTGTTATTCAGACCAAATGCTTGCCAGTCAGAAAGAGCTATCTTTCCCCTCCCCCCCTTTCTATATTTTTTTTAAGAGTAGACCTGTATGTGTAAGCAGGTCAGTTGCCTTTGTGAATTTTCGTCAACATCTACTTCAACGTGGCAAATGCTGGTACCAGACCCAAGGGCTTGGTATACAATTTCTTTTGGTTTTGGGCACGATTTGCTTGTGCCCTGCATCTAGTATAGGCCCGTAGCACAATACAAAAGGAGAGCGTGGTCTCCTATACTGACCTCGTGCTTGGCTACATAAACACTGTGCCAAGCCCAAGGCAGCAGTAGACCTTCTGCAGGCGACAGGCTGCGGGTGAAGGATGCCATGTGCCGTTCCGGTGCAGCCGGGGCGCCGGCCTGCGTGTGATGGAGAGCCAGGCTGAGCTGGCTCTAGCTTTGTCTTCACAACTCAAGTTGTGCCGTCTTCTCTGCACAATTCCATTGCCTTCGGTGTATTTGCTCTTCATCCTCACCAGCGTGACAGCAGCTGCCTTAGCAGCAGTCTTTTTCCCCAGCAGAAGTTGGGGAGCAACAGATGCAAAATTCTCCTATTCTGGTCTGGCCGGTGCCACTTAAGTCCCAATGGGGTGGATTCATGCACACATCTGAATTTTTAGAGCAGTCCAGCTTGTACTTGATCTCGTCTTTCCTTTGCGCAGCTGTTGACATACTGGTCCCTAACTCTAGCATTAAACACATGCCCAGTAGTTGGAATGATAAATGCCGCTCTGACCGGCCTGCCTCTCGGCTCAGGACACCAGCGAGAGAACTAGACAGTTGTTGTGCTGATAATTTGGTAGCAAGGACACGGGGTCACTTCTAAATATGACTTATGTGAAGAGCTTGTTCCCCACACATGGGAGCAAGCTACATACCAGAGCTAAATATACTCTATGATCACAAAAGATGAAAAGTCGTGGACCTCAGAGTTAAAACTGCTTCTCCTGTTTCTTGGTCTCTAAACCCTGTAAACAGGATTGTGCTGTCCCCTGCAATTTCCCTGTCACCAGCGTCGAGCATTTCGGCTCTCCTGTGTCGTGGCTGAGCTGCTGCTGGCTCTGCTCCGGCCGAAGCAGCCGCGGGCAGGCTCACAGCCCCCCGCCGTGGTCCTGGCCTGCGGGAAGGTGTGGAGGGAGAGAGGGAGATGTCTTAGATGCTCTAGAACAGTGAAGGTACCACTGGCAGCAGAGATCACGGAAGCTTTTAAAATAGAATTTCTTTCTTGGCTGAGAAATTACTTATCGCTGTAGATTTTCTTTTATCAAAAATAGATATTTCATTGCTTCTCCTATAGCTAAAGCATTCTGCTTCAAAATACTTCATCTAGCTAAGAAAGAATTTTTGATAAATGAAATGTGTGGATGGTTTTAATTAAAAGTCAGTGGAAGGGATTATGTGTAAAGCAAGAAAGTCTGTTAAAAAATGGAACCAGTCAAAAGTACTCGATTTAATATGTATTATGCCAAAACTTGTCAGGTACTTGAGAAGACTTCAGAGATGTTTCTGCAGCCTTTGTTTTTTTCCAAATTGCAGAAGAAAATTGGAAGGCTTAGTTAAAGGCAGAATTCCTGGGGCTGCCTGGGTTAATCTGTCGGAGCCTCTGGGTTTCCTCCTGTGCGGAGAGGATGGATCCAGCATCCTCCTGGGTTTCTCACACGGATTCTGAGGGACTCAGGCTCCTTTAATACACTGATGTGAAGCGTTTTCTGTTTCTTCTGTCAGTTCATTTCTGTTTTGCCTGTGCTGGCAACTTGGGAGGGGTTTTTCCTTCTCTGGATAGCTGACTAGTTGTGGGTAAACTTCCATGTGGCTTTTTCCTTGGTGCCAGATGGCTCTTGTTTCAGGCAGATGTTATCTCCTGCTACCTGAGTGTTTTTCAGCCTGCTTCTCCAAAACTATTTTTGGTCTGGCCCAATATGCCTTTGTTTGGGATAACTTTTTTTCCTTTTTCCTTTGGGTGTGGGGGAAGCAAGATGCAGAGGATAAAGCTGTAAATTGTTAAGCCTGGCTAACTCGTGGTGGAGCTCAGCATGTTGATCTCAGACTCTTGGTTAAGCTGAGAAAAAGGATTAGACCTTTGTGAGAAGATGTACTCTCATCTTTAGTCTGCAAACTTTTTTTAAATTTTATTTCTTTTGGTTTTTTTCCCGCCACACCTCTGCACCGGCTCTGGGGGAAGGCGTAGATGGCATTTCTCTTTACTTTTTTTTTTGTGGGATCTCCTTTCCTCCGCTATGGGCCATTAGTTTGTTGCGTCGGGAAGTCAAGATGTGCTAACACTGTAAAATGAGGGCACTGCTGGGCTATGATAGGTTCTCAGCTACTGCGGTGCCTCCTCTTCCTTAAACTTTCTCTCTCCTGCCAAAATGAAATAAATTGACATCATGGATTGCTCTTGTACTCTTGTCATTTGTCTCGAGCCATGTTTTTTGGTAGGCTCAGCAACCAGCAGAAGTTATCACTGAATCCTGCAATATAATAAAATATAATCCACTTTTTCTCCTATACTGATTCCAGCCTGGGACAGTCTGTCGTGGCAGGTTTTTCCTTGGTGATTGCCACCAGTGTGGTGATGTCTGCTCCCAACAGGGAAGCAAGAAACCCAGTTGTGTACCTGTTTGCACAGGCTGCTGTGTAAATCTTCCCAGAGGGCCAGAGGATGAGTAGAAGACGGACAGGCAAATTATTTGCAAGATGAGCAGAAATTGGATTGGTTGGTTTGCTATTTTGTGTCAGAGAGGATAAGTACTGGACCAAGGAGCTGCAGAGTTCATCCTTGCCTTGCTTTGAGCTGGCTGAGATAGCTGGCTGACGCCATTGGCATTTCAATGCATGTTTGAATCAGCTTTAGCAGGGACATCTTAGGATTTGGAGGTTTGTCATGTCAGTGGTTGAAGCCCAGCCCGTGTCAGTGAAAGCTGATGGATGGTGGAGCGGTCAGGGCACAACAAATGATCTGCACCCACGTGTTAGTGGATGAGCTCTATGTGGTTTCCTCCTGGGAGCAAGAGTCCTTTTTGGCAGGCAGGGACTGCCCTGGCCATGCCTCAGCCTGGAGGCACTCCTCATCGTACCTGGATTTGAGAACAGGACCTGAATGTTTCCATGGCCTGTTGTCGTGGCTGAGGCCCATGAGATACGTGTTGCCAAGCCTGCCACTGCTCCATGCAGGTTTGCTTAAAGTGGCTCCTCGTGGTGAGTGTTTGCTGGCTTGGGAGTGTCCTTCAGGAATGATGTTCTTGGGGCATGAGTTAGGTCAGGATGTGTCTGTGCATCACCAACACTGAGGTGATGTTGCAGCACTGCTAATGCAAGCGTAGAGCTCCTGGACTGCTGCTGCTTTCCTTGGCGGTGCTGGGGTGTGCTTCCCAGAGCAGCTCCTGGCTGGTGCTCTTATGCTCATGAACCCACTTCAAAATACATCTTCAAATGCATCCGTGGGTGCTGAGGGAACTGGTGGGTGAAGTTGTTAAACCACTATTTATCACGTTTGAGTAATCGTGGCAGTCTGGTGAAACTCCCACTGACTGGAAAAGAGGGAACGTAAGCCCCATTTTTAAAAAGGGAAAAAAGGAAGACATGGGGAACTACAGACCAGTCAGCCTCACCTCTGTGCCCAGCAAGATCATGGAGCAGATCCTCCCGGAAACTATGCCAAGGCACATGGAAAATGAGGAGATGATTGGTGACAGCCAGCGTGGCTTCACTAAGGGCAAATCATGCCTGACGAATTTGGTGGCCTCCTGCAACAGGGTTACAGTGTTGGTGGATAAGGGAAGAGCAACGGACATCATCTACCCGGACTTGTGCAAAGCATTTGACGTTGTCCCGCATGAGATCCTTGTCTCTAAATTGGAGAGACTTGGATTTGATGGATGGGTCACTCGGTGGGTAAGGAATTGGCTGGATGCTCGCACTCAGAGTTGCGGCCAACAGCTCGATGTCCAGGTGGAGACCAGTGATAAGTGGCGTTCCTCTGGGGTCGGGATTGGGACCGGCGCTGTTTAACATCTCTGTCGGTGACGTGGCCAGTGGGACTGAATGCACCCTCAGCAAGTTTGCCCGTGACACGCTGGAGCGAAGGGATGCCATCCAGAGGGATGCTGACAGGCTTGAGAGGTGGGTCCCTGTGAACCTCATGAAGTTCAACAAGGCCAAGTACAAGGTCCTGCGCATGCGTTGAGGCAATCCCAGGCACAAACACAGGCTGGGCAGAGAATGGACTGAGAACAATCCTGAGGAAAGGACTTGCGGGTGTTGGTTGATGAGAAGCTCAACGTGATCTACCAATGTGCGCTCACAGCCCAGAAAGCCAACTGTATCCCAGGCTGCATCAAAAGCAGCGTGACCAGCAGGTCGAGGGAGATGATTCTGCCCCCCTACTCCGCTCTGGTGAGACCCCACCTGGAGTACTGTGTCCAGCTCTGGGGCCCCCAACGTAAGAAGGGCACGGACCTGTCGGAGTGAGTCCAGAGGAGGGCCATGAAGATGATCCGAGGGCTGAAGCCCCTCTGCTGTGAGGGCAGGCTGAAAGAGTTGGGGCTGTTCAGCCTGGAGAAGGCTGTGGGGAGACCTTACAGCAGCCTTCCAGACCCGAAGGGGACCTGTAAGGAAGCTGGAGAGGGACTTTTTACAAGGGCATGTGGTGACAGGACAAGGGGTGATGGCTTTAAACTGCCAGAGGGTAGATTTAGATTAGCTATAAGGAAGAAACTCTTCACTATGAGGGTGGTGAGGCACTGGGACAGGTTGCCCAGAGAAGCTGTAGATGCCCCATCCCTGGAAAGTGTTCAAGGCCAGGTTGGATGGAGTTTTGAGCAACCTAGAGGAAGGTGTCCCTGCCCATGGCAGGAGGTTGGAACTGGGTGATCTTCCAACCCAAACAATTCTATGATTCAAATCTATCATCCGGGCTGTGGCTGGAAGTGTTATGTCACTGGAGATGGTTTTCATCTTGCTGTCAGGGACAGCTGTGGCTATGCTCAGCTTGTTCTGCAGTACCACCTACCAGCTGAAGCCTGGCACCACCTGCCATCACATGTTGTGGCAGTGTGGGTGTCGCTGTAGCAGCTAACGGTTCAACTGTAGTGGAAATGGAAGCCAAATTCCTGGGGTCAAATGCCAGAATTTGTGCCTTCACTGGCAGACACAAAGGGCTCTGTTTCTTTTATTCTTCAAGAAATAAAAGGCTGGTCGTGGCGGTGGCATTTGTGTGCTGATCTCTGTGAGCCTGCCAAAAGCCCTGTGCCCCTCCTCGTTTCCCAAGTGTCTGTGTGATGCTGTGTCCCTCTTGTCAGAGGGTTGCAGTTGTCTCCCACCTCTCCAGAAGCAGCAAAACCATCTCCCAGCGTGGCTGGCAGAGATCAAGGGGGGTCAGGAACCCCTTGCTTGCTGCTCTCCCAGACCTGTGCAGCTTGTAGGAGCTGCTCATGGCTCATGCATAGGAAGTCCTGCAGGATGCAGGAGAGCTGAGAAGGTGCAGCTAAAACACATTTTAGGTGTAAAACTGACCTAAAATAATCAACTATATAAAATGCCTCTGAAATGAGCTCTGCGAGATAGAGTTGCTGATAGACTGACTCGTTAGCTTGTGCCTCTTCCTTGCCGTTTGGGATGGGGTGTGGGACACCTGGCCGTTTGTCTGGTCCCTTCTTCCTGGCTGCCCTCGGAGCTGCCGCTGCCCGCCAGCCACCCCTGCCCTGCTGCCCGCCCCCGGCAGCCCTGCCGGTGCGGTGGGGACAACTGGGTGATGGCAGGTTTTAAAAAGTCCGTTCTTTCACCTCCCAGGAGCCGAGGGTGCCGGTAGCTGCAAACCTTACCTGATGCGTTTGATCATCTCTACCCAGGACTGCACCGAAAACGGGCTGCTTTTGTCCTGGCTTTTGTATTTTGCCCAGCGGAAGCCGAGTCTGCGTCTCCCCTGCCAATGGCTCTGTAACCGTCTCTTTTGTTCTGTGTCTTTCAATTCTGGCTGCTGGGGTAGCGTGGCGTCGTGCCACGTAGTTAGGAACGTGGGCTAGCGTGGCGGTCCCGGCTGCCCTCCTGCACCGCGGCGGCCCTCCCGAGTCCCTTCTGCAGCCGCTGACGGCTCTAGACTTAGGTTTGACCGTGCTTGTTACGTTTTGTGGCCTTTGCCTGGGATTAATTGTAATGCCACAAGCATCTTTTACCTCTGCTGTTCACGGGATGACTTTGGTGTGTGGTGGAGATGGCTGATCACTTGGTTGATGTTTTATAATCCCGCTGTGTGTATTATAAATGAAGTCCTCTTCTGGCTGCCAGGGCCTGTCGTGGGGGAGGGAGGAAAACTGCAGGGAGGAAGGGAAAGGCATCTTAAAACACAGATGTGACTCATTCTGTAGAAATTCCGATTAGAGTTTGCTGAATTTTAGAAAAAGAACTCTAAAAGAGCTTTTACTTTTTTCCCCCCTGAAAGATCTTCAGAAATAATGGAAGCGGGGAAATATTTTAAGACCTTCTGTGGATGCTAAACGTAGCCAGCAGAGAACTTTGTTGTCCTGCACTGGTTTGGTTTTGTTTGTAGCTGCAAGTCATCAAAGTGACCTGACCTTGGGTTGTGTGTTTTGTTTTGATCGATGAGTTGCTGTCTGTCCACCTAAATCAGAAGTCCAACCTGCATATCATGATTGAAATTTCTAGCTAAATTATTAAGACCCCACAGACTAAAAGAACCTTCCTTTTTACACAGAAACAAATTAGGGAGTTGCTGAGTGTGATTTTTTTCTAGTGCAGTAAACTCTGGTGCGTGATGTGCGCTTGTGTATGCATTGGGCTGGGATGTAGTTCTGGAAACGGAGTGCAGGAATACTTATTGTCGTCTTAGCTAATGGTGCTTTTCATTCAAAGTAGCATTGAAGAACTGGAATTTTTCCTTGCTGAGCAAAAAAGTAGTGCAGGATGTCACGGATTTGCTGTCTCTCTGGAGCATACCGTGGGAACTGCGATGGAGGAGCTGTGTATGTGAAAGCAAAGCCGATACGTAGAGTTTCTTGGGGATGAGTTGGGAGCGTGCGCTCAACCCGACGGCCCTGCATGTAGCCACATCCTCTGCATGGGGCTCTGAAGAGCAGTTGGGTGGCAGCAAGGGACATTGGGGGGTGACCTGCAGAGCTGCTCAAACAGGATGGTGCTCAGGCTGAATTGCTCAGAGGCTCTTAGACTGTTTTCCTGGTCACTTTGCAGGTGCAGGCTGAATGCCTGTGTGCAGGAAAAGCACGGGCCCCTCCTCTGCTCCTGCTGTTGGGTGTTTTTTAGTGATCCCTGAGCGTGAGGATTGTGCATTTGGGGTTTTTTGTTGTGTTTGTGGAGTCATTTTAACTTTTTCAGCCCAGCAGTGAGGCACATGTAGGGAGAAACAACAGGCAGCCAGAGCATCCGTCACCAATCTGGGATGCAGGCTGTTGTCCAAGCAGCTGGTTTGCAAGGGGGTAGAGCAAGAGGCGTGCGTGGGGTCTGCTCGTCTCACCCCAAAACGGCTGCATGGGCCAATGCCTGGGGGTGCCTCTGCGGACCCTGGCAGGCCAAGAAAGCAGTATTCCACCTCTGTGTTACTTAAAACAAAATGAAACAAAGCAGCCCCCCAGTGACCAAGCATGAGGAACCTCTGGGCTGGGACTGGGCCCAGCTCCTCGGAAGAGGTGCGTGACATTAAGAGCTCTTGGTCTGAACTGGCACATAAGCCCTAGCTCTGATTCAGCTGTGCCGGCCTGAGTTTAGATCAGAGATAAACAAAAGTGATTCAGTGAATTTCTGCTGCCTCATCTCATTCTTGTTAGTCACAGGGTGATACTGGGTATGGTTCATTTATGGACTGGAGGACCGTGAGGTCCTTCTCTCTGCACTACGCTGGGGATGGCTCTGGGACCTGAAAATGGTCTTGCACTTAATCAGCCAAAGGTTGAGGTGCTGCTCTCCATCCATCCTCCTCCCCAGTGCCGCCCCTCTGGGGGCAGCCGCATTATAGAATCATAGAATGGCTGAGTTGGAAGGGACCCACAAGGATCATCAAGTCCAACTGCTGTCCCTGCACAGGACAACCCCAGATTTACACCATAAGGTCATATCTAAGGACTCTGATTTCAGAGGCAGTGTTGCTGTGCGGGGGGAGGAGAACAATCATTCTCTCATCATGCAAATTGCCTCAAGAAAAACTAAAGTGCATATGTGAGTGGGAAAACAAGAGAAAACCCGGTTCAGATGAGCACTTGTTTGCAAGAAGCCTTTCTCCTGCCTGAAGATTGGGTCAAACCATCCGGTGCTGGTTGTAAAGCAAATGGGAACAGCCCCATAATAGCTCTAGGTGGGCCCCAGTATGTTGTAGGTGGTGGCTGAGACCAGGGACGGACACTTGGGTGGAAGGAGGGCAGCCAGTGACCCATCCAGCAGAAGTTTCCAGTCCCTGGCTGCAAGTGGCCGTGGTTTCGCGCTGGGCGGCGTGGCGAGTCGTCTGGGGTTTCCGACCCCGGAGATCAGATGGATGAGTGGGCAAGATATCCTCTCCCTGCGCAGCTGAGCTCGGCTTTAGAGAACAGTTTAGGCACTTACAAGCCCGCATGTTGTGAAAAGCCTGTGGGAGGCTTTTAAAAGTGGTTGTGTTTGAAAATGTGCTGTCACACACATCCACACAAAAATCCCCAGAATATTTGAATCTGCATAAGCTCTTTGCAAAGTTTTACCTTGGGGTTTTTTTTTTTAGCCAAAATGAGTTGGGTTTGGGGACAGGGTGGAATGAGCTCGCTGGAGGATGGCTTTTGGTTCATGTTGCTGCCCTTGCACGATTCAGCAAGCAGCCGGCCCAAGGGACCTTTTCCACAGCGTATGCTTTTTGGTGCACGTGGCTCTGATCTTTCAGGGGTCACGTGCCGTTTGCTGGTGACAGTCTGCACACCCCTATCTCTTAAACAAGCTCCAAATCTGTCAAGCCTGTGCACACTGGGGCTCTGCTGCCCAAGGGCTGTGCAGGCAGATACTGTTTGCACTTGGCAGTTGCACGTGCAAGTGCCCATTTTTGTCCTGGCCCGTGGCATTTTGTGTGGATGGACCTAAACCTTCAGGTTTGCACAGTTTTTGCTCTTGTTTGAGGCCTAACTTGTGGGTCCTTGGGAAATATAGCTCATTCATTTGGCTGCTTTTTTTTTTTCCTTTCCTCCTCATTAGCAATTTCTAGCAAATTAGTGGGCAACTGCATTAATCATCTCCAGGATCTTTCAGGCTATGGACTTTAATTGACTGTGGCGTTGTTAAATTCCTCCCAGCAGCACGGCTTCCTTGGGGCAGGGGCAAACCAGCTAGTGAAAAACATCACTTTAGAACCTGCATCGAAAGGGCAGAGGAAATGCTGGTGGCTGGCTGCCCCCGGAGCTTCGATGTAAAAGCTCATGGGCACGTGAGCATCGCTGCTGAGCTGGGGGTGGCTGGCACGGTTGCACCTGAGGAGTGCTACTGAAGGGGAAAAAAACCAGAATTAATATCTCATGTTTTACAACAAACACCCTGTAGCATTGCCCTAAACATCCAGTGTTATGGAAACACAGGCTTAAATGTGTAGTAACAGATAACAGCTGGCAAGCTGGAGGGCCCTCGGATGTGCCCGGGGCAGTGGTTGTCCCTGGTGGGATGAACCCTGATGGGATGAATGGAGGAGAGACCCGGGGTCCCTGGTGCTGGGAGGTGCCCTGCAGGGGCTGGTGTCCTCAAGAGCCTCCCCCAGGATTTGGGCAGTGTGGGTGGAAGCGCGGACCTGGAGGGTACAGGAGGTGGTGAGGCTGCCAGCGCTGGCCGGGACAGGCACAGCACGTCGGGGCGAGGGAGATATGGCGAGCCAGTCAGGCAGGGGCTGTGTTGCAGCTGGCCAGGGAGGTTATTTTGGGGACCAGCAGCCTGGATAGTGAGAGATACAAGGCATGATGGAGACCAGGGTGTGTGTTCGTTCTTGCAGTCCTACTTCACCTTCCACTACTTCCACCCTTGGGGTCTGGGAGTGCTTTGCTTTTCATTCCCTCCACCCTGAGCAGCACCCCAGACCCAAGGGCAGCACTGTTTCTGTGGCTGATGCACGTGAATTTGGGGAGGGAAGAAGGGGGACACTCGGGCTGGAGGGAGCCCAGCCCCTTGTTGACTCTCTCCCTTTGCCTCCACAGACTCACGCCTCACTATGTTTACCCCCAAGCTATCATCCAGCCCAGCGTGGTGATCCCTACCCCTGTGCAGTCCATCACGTCTCCCTACATTGACTACACCGCCGCCAGCCAAGCCTATTCCCAGTACACCACAGCTGCCTACGACCAGTACCCCTACGCTGCCTCTCCCGCTGCCGGGTTTGTGGGATACGGCTACACGGGCGCGGTCCAGCCCCCCATCACCGCCAGCAACCCAGCAGCGCCCGCCACCGCTTTCGTGCAGTACCAGCCCCAGCAGCTGCAGCCCGACCGCATGCAGTGAGGGCTCGGCCCGCACCTTCGCCACCTAGGACAATCTTTTACAGTGGAAGGATACGACTAGGACAACAAAAGCAACAAAAAAAACCCAATAAAAGAAACAAAAAAAAAAAAGAGAAAAAAAAATCACCCCACCCTTTTATCCCCTTTATGTAGGTGCATATCAATACCTAAGCTATTTATAGTGTTAAGGGCAAACCCAAACCCTTGCAGTCTGACTGTGCTCATGAAAATGGACTTCTGGTAAGTTGTGGGGTTTTCTTTTCAATCTGGACAGATTTTGTCTTGAAGATGTTCTAAAAGTGACTGAAATGTTTCACAGGAAAACTGCAGATTCTTGCACACATCGCGGTCTGCTTCCATCACCCGTGGTCGTCTTTCCGGCCCTACCCTGTCAGCCTTCCCCTCCTCATCAAACCTGCAATCCTCTTAATTACTGTCGAGGTACGGAGGTACTCGGAGAACGTGGAAAAAAAGCAATCTTATTTTTTGGTTGTACAAAAACTTTGTAATACTCAGAGATGCCTTACAGAAAAAAGAAAAACAAAAGAAAAAGGAAAAACTATTTTTTAATATTTATTGCGATTTTATTCGCATGAGCTGTGAATTGCAGACAGAAGAATAGTAGTAAGTATCTGCCTTGTTTAATTCTCATTTTACTAAATTATTGTATGTAGGTAAAAATTCTTAAGTAATTGCTGAATCACTTCAACATGCAAAAGGGAATATTGGCTTGAAGGAGAGCAGAATATTCCTTTAGTCAACGCACTGTACTATTTTCTTATTGTAATTGTTACTCTGTTAAGATTATCTCAAATTTAGGTATATTTTTAAATGCAAAAAAGCGACGAAGAATACCGAACATTTTGTCTACTTTGGTAGATTTTTTTTTTTTGTTACAATGCTGCAACCTATGGAGACATTTACAGTATTTATGTAAAAGAGATTTGGGGCTGTTGGCCAGCAAAGCTTAGGAGAGTAGCATGAGTGAAGCAAAAGAGGAAAAGGTGTTATGTCATTGAACAAATGGGTAACCGTAACCTTTTTATGCCTATTATCCAACAGCCAAATAAAGGAAGAGAACAGACAGTGTAAGTTAAGTGCATTTCTACAAAGAACAGCAATAAACTATTTTAACTTTTAAAATGATTTGATACTGTATGGTACCGTGTTTGCTCGGCTGGAGTCTGTCCGGGAGTGCTTCCGTTTGACATGATAGGGCCATGCTGGGCCTTTGCCCGCGAGCACGCCGGCGCGGCACGGCCCGCGGCGCCCGGCACGAGCCCCTGCTCGCGCCCTGACCCAGCGCGGCATCGCACAGGTGCTGCGCGGCCGCGGCCGTCCCTCGCAGCGCGCCCCGTGCCCTGGCGGGCGCTCTCGCGTCCCGCATCGCCTGTGACTCTTGGCACCGCGGGGGGTTTGAGCTCCCGGAGCACCGTGCGGAGCAGAGGGTGTAAAGCGCTGCCATCCGGGTGCAGCTCCGGTGGAAACTGGGGCAGCTGAGATCAGATCTTACCCCAGAGTCCTCAGGATTTCACTTCCCGTCCGTTATTTGCTTAGAATAAGGTTGGGTTTGTTTTTTTTTTTCCTAAATTGAATCCATCAAAAAGTGAGTGGTCTGCTAAAGCCCTGTCCCAGCTAAGGGCTGTCTGCTCCTGCGGGACACGGGCAGGCTGTGGGCAGCAGTGAGGCTCTGAATCCTGCCAGCGCAGAGATTCCCTTGTTCAGGGAGAAAAAAAGGAGGGGGGAAAAAAAAGAAAAACTTAAGCCTGGGATTAAAAACTATCACTAAAATAGTTTGAATAACAAAGTCAACTGACTCGCCGGGAGCCCAGTGAATGCCTGTCACGTATTGCCCTTCGGCCGGGGGCACGGTCATGTGTTTCACTAGATAGTTCCTGGAAAAGCTTCTGCTCAGCCCGATAGGACTGCGGCTGCTGATACCGCTGCGCCCGCGCCGCGCCGGCCCTGCTGTGCCGGAGGGCTGCGGAAAACTTCCTGAACTTATGGAAGGGGGTGGGAAATAAGTAAATATTCCTTGGGTACCAGAGACATCAGCTCTTCTTGTGACCTGAATAATAACCAGCTGTTGATGATGACTTCGCCAGCCCCGGTGGTCCCAGTACCAGCCCCCTGGGCCTGCAGCCCCCTCTGCCCTTATTGATGGCTTTTGCAAT
Source organism: Phalacrocorax carbo (assembly GCF_963921805.1). Classification (NCBI taxonomy): domain Eukaryota; kingdom Metazoa; phylum Chordata; class Aves; order Suliformes; family Phalacrocoracidae; genus Phalacrocorax; species Phalacrocorax carbo. The sequence continues at coordinate 3,698,362 of NC_087526.1, forward strand.
GGGATTTATGGGGCCACTAATTTTTGCATAGTTTTTAGCTACATAAATCAAAAAAGCGGGACCTTTCATGAGATAAAAATGGAGGGTTTGTAAATCCTGCCCCAGGCAGAGCTGCCGTGCCACGTCAGACACATCGTGTGGGACCACACAACCAAGAACGTGTCACTGGGGGGATTTGTGCCTAAAAACCAAAGCCAAATACATCGTTTTTATCCTTTTGCTGACACCAGCAGCACAAACCTGGAAACACAGAGGTGTGACAGGGCACAGTGAGAGGGACGATGGCTCAGATAAGCCACGCTGTGTGGGAGGGCGGTTAAAAGCTCAGATTTATTAGCTGTGTGCTTGTGCTTGGGAGGCTGATGGTGGTGTTGGAGATGGAGAGGTCAGGGATGGAGATATCAGAGGTGGAGAAGTCAGAGATTGTTCTAAGTGCTGCAATGTTTTAGGAAGAAACTGGGCACTAAAGAACCCTAAGTATATGTGCACGAGTATATTTATTTGTGTGTATAGATATTTAAACATATATAATTTGAATATATATTTATATACAGATATGTTTAAACACACATATATAGTTTCTATATAAAAATACATATGTATATACACAAAGTAAGTATTTTTTCCTTCTCCCTGCAGGCACCTTTGAGCTGCAGCCTCTGCAGCAACCCCTGGGCTGCTGCATTCACATGCCGCGAGCTGCACGTTTACCGGCGGCGCGGCGGTGCCCCGTTATCCAGGTTGTGGCCCGTGTTACTGCCCTGTGCGGGGGGCTGGCTCCTGCGGCCGCCTGCCCAGTGTCAGGCAGCACTGGGGGGGCGCGGGGGGGGCTGCACCACCATCACACACCCCGACAACCCAACTAGTGCGGTATGGGAGAGAGGCAAGCAGTGTTAAGAATTGCACCGGGACACCATTAGTATTAGTGGCCCCTTATTAAAGGATGTTTTGCATGTTCTTTCAAAAGCCACCATACTCAGCTTTAAATAGAAATGCGATAAAGAAGCGTAAAGTGAAATAATCTGCAGGACTGACATGAGAGAGGAGCTCAACTCCCGCTTTCGGAAACGGCTCGGGCAGCCTGGTTATTAAGCCCTATTGAATCGATGAGACGCAACGTCCCAAGAGCCAATTTTAAAAAGCATTTACCCATGTAAACCTGGAGAGCATGGCCTTTTGTAACTCAGCCAGGAACACGTCTTGGTTTGAAAATAGCACTAAGCATCTTATTACCTGTTTAAGACTCAAAAAAAGATCTTTTAAGATCAGACTAAGCATGCTTGAGTGGTTCCCGTTTAATCTCCACCTCCAGATAAACACCGGGGGGGTCAGCGTGTGCACGCAGATACCGGGAGCCGTTCGCTTTCTCCAGTGGCATCAGCTGGCTGTGTTTACATGAACCGCTTACATGCTAGCACATTAAGCAAAGCTTGAGCTTTGCAAAATGAAAGCGAAATAAAATAAATAAAGCATACCAATAGTTTTCTGTGAGCTGGCTTTAAAATCAGCAGGTTTTAGTTATTAACATGGTAGAATGAGCCCTGAGGGGAATGAAAAAAAAAAAAGAAACCTCCAAAATCCACAGCCAATCCTTTTTCAACAGTGTACACTACGCTTTTATCTCATGCCATTTTGTTAAGGTAGGCTAATTTGGTTTCCTTTTTCCAAAGGATTTTATATGCATAAAAATATTTATACTATATCATATAAAAATCAGATTAGAAACATACGGATTAATAAACATATTTTCCATCAATATCTGTGTGTATTCACGTGCGTGTGAAAGAATACAAATACATATGAATGCATTACTTACTTAAACTGATATTTTCACTTTTTAACTGCTGAAGATGCCAGATGAAGTTTAGGTTAGAAGTTAATTTAAAATGAGAAGCATAACACAGCAGCAATCCAGTATAACCAAGCTAACGGCGGTAGGACCTGTTTATGGGTGCTCAGACATTCCAGACTGGGAGGTCCATGACCCGTGCTGGGCACAGCTCTCACCTGCCCAGCTCCTGCCCAGGTGTGCTGCGGCTTTTGCCCTTCCCAGGTTCCCCATTTGCTGATCCCACCCTAGAGCACCCCAAGAGCTGACCAAGGCTTTGCGGGAGCCCCACTGCTTACTGCCAGCCCAGCCCTGGCCTGCAGGCTAACGCTGGGACCCTGTTGCCAATTTACTTAGGGCTGGAAATGCCATCTCTGTCCCAGTAAGACGCAGCCAGCACTGGCGGGGATGCAGCCAGTGGGAAGGGTTTGCTGTGGGGCTGGGCAAAGTTGGGCAGGACCCAGACCTAGAGCTGTGCCCCAGAGTCACTGGGATGACCATGAGCTGCTCTGGGTCAAAACCATGTCCTGGACTGTCCTCACATTTCAGCAGGCTGGAAAAAAATAATTATAAAAAAAAAATAAATCACACGCTGGAGCAAGAGCCGTGGCACAGTCCGGGGTCCTCCTTGGCTCCTGCTGGAGGGAGCCCTGGGCTGAGCAGCGCCCTGTGGCGGTCCCCATCCTCTTGCCTGCTGCTGCCGTACGTGCTGAGGCACTTTGCTGGTGGGTGTCTGTCTGTCTTTCTGCATTCCCGTATGCTCTCTGCAATCAGCCGACCGCGAGCATTTCTTCAGTCTCAGTCTGCTCAGTCCAGAATACAGATATTTTGGGCATCTGCAAGCTGGACGAAAGCTCCAGTCCTGCCAGCAGCTCTGTAGGGGCTTGAATGGAAAAAAAAATAAAAATATCCCATTGAGTTGGGTAAATGCTGCCAGCCTGCCCTGGGCGGGCACTGCCAGCTGCCTGCCCTGGCCCCTCTCCCCACGGGCAGGGGAGCAGCCCCAGCCCCAGAGCCACTCTGCAGCCGCCCAGCCGAGATAGAGCCTGCAGAAAAAAAATAATAACTTGAATCCAAATGTTTATACCATTGGCACTGTCTGGGTCATGTGCCTAGTAACACTGAAGAGTGCATGAATATTTTCTTGTAGCTGCCGTCTTAAACGGCCAGAAATGGTCGCTGTGCAGAGCATCCCGGTGTGGTGTGGGAGGAGGCTGGAGAGGCTGAGCCCTGCTCAGACAGATGGATGCACACAGCAGTTGGGTCCACGTTCAGCGGCTGGACCAAGAGCTTTGTGTACAGGCAATGGGTCTGGGGGCAGGTATGGGGGGGGTCTCTGCAAGTGAGGCGCTGCCAGGTTGTCGGTGCAGTGAGAACCCGGGATTTCCCTCGCTCCCTCTTGCACAAATAAACACACACACGCAGCATTTCCTTTCCCAGCCCCATCAAACCCAGTGGGCTCCGTACGTGCAAAAGACACTGAGCCCCAGCACACGCTGTCTGCACAGCCCTGGCTCCTGTGGGTGTCTGTAACGCGTCCTGCGTTGCTACAGGTTTCTGTGATGAGCTGTTTAAAAAAAAAACCAACCCTACCCTGACCCAAGCAAGTGCAGCCCGAGCCTGCTGCCCGAGAGCATCACAGCGCGACGGTTACAACAGGCTTACTCATTTCTCCAGTGAGTAAGACTGAAAGAGGAGCGCCGCGGGTGCGGAGCCGGGTGCGGGTCCCGCGGCTGATAAGGAGCAGCTCCCTAATCTCCAGCCCCAGCAGCCGAGAGGCCGAGGGTGATAACTCAGAAGAACCCCAGGCTCGCAGCAAGGGGGGGATGGTGCTGCTGGGTTGACTGGTTGCAGAGTTGCCCTCACCTCGAGGAGGGAGGGGGCAGGGAGTTCCTCACCAGCGTCCCCCCCCCAGCCCAGCACCCCTTTGCCCTCCCCTGGGAGCCAGCGGGAGCTGGTGGTGGCAGCAACCACAGGGCACGCACCCTGGCCCGCTTGTCTTGCCTCTGCCCTCAATGCCCTGTGCTCCCCGAGGCACAACCATTAGGAAAAGTGGCTACAGTAGGCAGCATCTTTCATCTGAGAAATCACCCTGTTTAGGACAATCCAAAGTTTAGAAACTGGAGGTAGGGAAGTGCCCAGCCAAGGTCTGTGCTCGGCTGCCCGTGGGCTGGGTGACGCTGGGAAGCCAGGAGCCGAGCGAACCCTGGCGCTCCCCTGATTCAGACCTGGGCTTGGATTTTTGGCTCAGATACCTGTTGGTTTTTTTTTTTTTTAAATCTGCCCCCTTGGAGAGCTGCCAGACAGGCTGGCTGGGTCAGGCCTGTGCCTGTTCATGCCCATCTCCCATGGCACGCGCCCACGGCTGCACCGGCAGCACCCACCGCTGCTGCACCGCCAGCCCCCGGCTCACGGGGATAAACTCGGTTGCCCCCTCCCTGGCCCCCCCGCGTGCCAAACTGCACACGCTCAGCTCTGCTCCAAAGCACATTTTTGTCAGAGGGCAGCAAGATAAAAAAAATCTTAAAATAGCTCAGCGTGACATCTGCCAGGGTCTGTGGCACCGCTCTTCCCACACACCGCGGTCCCTCGTCTTCCCTCCCTGGCTTCGGGCATGAACGTCCCCGGGGGACGGTTTGGTTCCTAACAGTCGAAGCAGGGCATGTGCAGAGCTGCTCCCCCGGGCAGCACAGCATGCTGCGGTACGGCCAGCGCCGCAGAGCAAGGCTCTGCCTCTGCTTTCGGGGTGCCCCTGCTCCCGCCGCAGGGCCCCCCAACCCCGGCTAGCTGCGGGGAGCACGGCGCGCTCTTGGCCCTCTTTCCCTTGGCTCGAACGCCGCTTGGCCAAGTCCCCGGCAAGGGAACAAAAGCGGAGAGCCCCAGCGACGGTCCAGGGAGCTGGGGGAGGGTGCAGCTCCCTGCACGGCTCCTCTCCAACGCTGGAAACCAATGGGGCATAAAAGCTAAGTATCCCCCTCGCCGCCTTCGCTGCCCGGGGACGCGGTGGGCTGGGCTGCCGAGCGCCTCGCCAGGGCGCACCGGCAGCTTTCTGAGGCTGGGTGCCATGGGGAAGACTGAGGGGGCTGATGCCAGCATCCTCTTCTCCTGGAAAGGCCAGCTCCAGCTCCCTCCTCACAGGGCGATCCCACTTCTTTAACCCCTCTGGTGCCGGCTGCCGGTGCAGTGCCTGGCCTTGGTCCCTGGGCTGTCAGCAGTGCTGCCAAACGAGTGTCATAAAAGGCTTCAGCTTTTCACGGATTTTAGGCACATACTCCAGCTCTCCCTAATTTTGTGTTTAGTTTTGTGCAGCTATTAGCACGCTGTATTTAAAGGCACAGTTTCAGTTCATATCTAGCTTAATCTTTTTTTTTTTTTAAATGGAAAACAAGATTAAAAATAGCCATCAGAGAAAACAAACATTGTAATGCCCACACAGATTTTTTCTAACAATTTCAAAAATGCCCATGAGAGCAACTGCTTTTAAGCAGTGAAGAATCGCAGCGGAGAATTCACAGCGCAGACATGGCACTGAGGAAATTAAGACTGTCCCAGCGTCACCTTCAGCCTCGGCCGGTCGCAGTTCGGCTCCGAGGATGGGCTGTTGTGGCACACCGCATTTATTCTTTTATTCATTATACTAATTCTCTCATTCATGATATGACTAGTAAAAGCAGCTGAGCTCACTCCAGCTAGCTCGAGGCCCTGGAACGAGCCTTTTTGCTCTCATCCCGTGGTGCAGACGATGGTGAGGGGCTTTGCCCGGACCTCCCCATGGGGAGGCATGTGCCCGCTCTTCCCCCATGCCCACGGGCTCCCGCAAGACGAGGCGGTGGCGGGAGGGTACCACGTGCGCTGACAGGCTGCCAGGATGCGAGCTCGCGCTGGGCTGAGGAGCTGGCAGAGCTCACGCTGGCTTGAGCTTAGCTCTGCGAGGCCGGTGGGGGTTTTAGGGGGTTGTTTAGGTTTGTCAAGGGTTTTCCCCAGCCTCCTTGGTCTGTGGGAAAACCCAGAGCCCCTCCTCATCCGCATGGCTCCGGGCAGGGGAAAAGGCAAGCAGACATCACTGCAGGGGGAGAATTTCCCCTGCTTCCCAGGCAGTGACCTGCATGACCAGTGACAGGCCCTAAAAGGCTCACATTAATTAAGCCTTGCATCCTCCCGGCATCTTCCGCTGTGCTGGTCTCCCCAAAACACGGGTCTGCCTGTGGGCCCAGCCTCACGGTTACCCTGGCTGGGGAGCAGCCAGCGGCTGCCTAAGTGCCAGTGCAGGCCAAAGACCCTTCTGAAGCCCCTTCTAAAAAGCTGATTTATCCCCATTTAACCAGCCCTCTGCATGCTCTGGACACCAGCGCTCAGCCTCCCACCCGGCTTTCGCACACTGTTGGGGCACAGGGATGCTGAGGCCAGTGGAGAACTCGGCCTAGAGGAAAACTACTCTGGAGAGGTGCAAAATGTCTGGAAAACAGGTTTTTGCTGTGTGTCCCGGTGGGCAGAGTACGGGCTGTGCGGCAACCTTGTGTGGCCGCTGCTCCAGGAGCACAGGGCACAGGTTCGGTCGCAATCCCTATGGGAACAGCGTCCCGCAACCCGCATGGGAAGGGCTCGGTGGCCCTCAGCGCTATGTAAATACTGACAGGATTTTCTTAGCAGCCGTGAAATGCACATCTGCTGATGCAAAGCTGTGGCCGGTGCCGCGGGCAGGAGCGGGCAGCCGGGAAAGCCGAGGCACCAGCCAGTGCAGGAAGCTCGCTGCCACGCACGGGTGGCTTTTCTGCATGAGCCAGGCTGCCAGCTTGAACTTTTGGCCTGCAAGTTCTTCGTGCATCCAAAATAGCCAGCCCTGCTCCCCTCCTCACCTGGAGAGCCTGGGCTGAGCCACAGCCTGTCCTCACCCCCAGGTAGGCAGTGGGGAAGCATCTCTGCCGGTCACCCAGGGACAGCCCCCGCAGCGTGCCTGTTCCCTGCACGCTCACGGAGATAAGGCTGGAGGATGATTAGTTCATGCTGTCATCAAGGCAAAATAAAGCCCGGCTGCTTCCAATACAGATTTTTTCTTAATTGTTCTCTTTCCATGCGCCCATGTACGCCCACCCACCCCTCTCTTGCCAGGAAAGCCGAGTGCTGATCATTGTCAGATGGTTCACACAGAGGTTTCTGTTTTGTTTTGTTTTTACAAGGATCCAAGATGATAGGGGGAGGGAAAGAACTTTTGTCCTCTGCTTAAAATAATTCAAGAGCTTTCCACTGTCTACGCCAGGCTCAAGCAGACATTTGCATAACAAATGAGCTTCTCCCCACTCTTCAGCCCTGGGTGACCCCTGCAGCTCCTGCAGGAAGAGGCTCCATCTCCATCTCCACCATCTCCAGCTCCACCATCTCCATGTCCATCTCCCATCCCAGCCCTAGGCCTGGGTTGCCTCTAGGGAGGGGAGGGCATGTGGAGGGTTATAAGTTTTCGGCACTTTTGTCAATCAAGACTTTATAAACGGCCTCTGGAACATTTCAGCATTAAAACATTCGCTTGGTGACCAACAAATAATTCCAGGCATCTTTTATTTTGCCGTAAAAATGCTACAAAGCAAGCTGACTAGCGAAGGTTTCTCTCCAAGCTAAAGCCCCTTGACAGCAGGACCAAACACCGCCTTCCCGTTGTCAGCAGACGTGGCCGCTCTGTGCCAGGGCTTCTCCTCCACGCAGCGATGCACAAGCCCAAGGTGCGGGCCCAAGAGCCTGTTCAGGTGCAGGAAAACCAAGCAAAGCCCCTAGATGTTTCACATTTATTTTTTTTTTTTGCCCCTGAGACAGATCAACATCTTTGCTAGTTCAGATGTATAAATTATTCCAACAGTTCTGCTATTGCTATTTAAACAGATTTCATTGCAGAGTGCTTCCAGAGAGCATCTGCTGCAATGGCTGAGGTCACGATTTTCAGCCCAGCAAGCAAATAAAACTGCTGTGAGAGCCCATTGCCAGAGATGTTTTGTGCAGAGCCCTGTTGCCTCAACCCCTTTAATGAGGAACTGGAGGAATTTTCCAGTTCCCGTCCTCCTTCTGGGAAGGAGAAAGTGGGGGAGTAAAGCTTACATCCCTTCATGTAGCTCTGTGAGGCAGCAGGAGGGTTTTTATCAGAAACTGGGTGGAAGCAAATGTTATCAGGGTCCAAATGCCCCATCAATTATATCAGAATATTGTATTCTGGTGAAGAGAAGTGGGGAAGAAGGAAAGTCCCAGCAATATTGAAACATCCCTTTTAGACAATGACTGAAAAAATGTTGCAGTTATTCATTTTGAAATGAGTTTTTTTGAAGGTGTTGGATTTTTTTTTTGCATGACATCACATTACGGGTACACAATTAAAAAATGAACCCTTAATCAGTCAGAAACTATCATTCTCCCCCTCCCCGCTTTCTTTTAGAGCAAACTCTGAATTCAGGCATTTTTACGTAATGAGAATTATAGACCAAACCTCCAGAAACCTTTGCAACATTAAACATCCATCCTCTGCACCAGGTCCTTGCCCTTTCTGGCCAGTACCCTGAGATCAGTGAGTTACTCTGGCCTCCCCATAGCTCCAGGCAGGGGGACACACATCCCTCCTCCAGCCTGCTGTGTCCCAGCAGCGGGAGGTGCTGCTCACAGCCACACAGTCCTACCAGCGGCAGGTCTGAGGGCTGAGCCTGGCCGACAGCGTAGGAAGATGCCTCTTCCCTGGAGACCAGACAGTAACTGCCTAATATAAGGTTTGAGGTACAACAGACCCGGGCTGCTTGTTTTTCCATAGCAGACTTGAAGCATCGCAAAGTACTGCAGTGAAGTGCGAGGTAAAACCCAAGAGAAATCCTCCTGGGTGATTATTTTTTTTTGCCTCTGTGGATCTGGGGCTTGTTTTTGTGGACACCAGCAGGTTAGACGCGAGTCCACTTCTCCTTCTGATGTGCTCCAGGACTGTTTATCCCCACCTGAAAGAGCAGAGCTCAGGTCAGGGCTCTCCTGTAATTCATGATGGCTTGGCAGAGCCAGCCTTGGTCCTGAGCACAGGTTTGAATCGTGGCTTTTATGGCCCAGGTTTATGGCAAACACTGCATATCCCCAAGCTCCCCTAACCCACCTTCTGTCTGCTGGCCGTTTCAAACCTCAGCCTGAGATGCTGTGCCCTTCACTTGTATCACTTGACCACAAAACCATCCTCCTGTACATGCAAACCTCCCAATCCACCCAGCACCTCCACTGGGCACTGGCAGGAGACACTAAGGTCCTTTGTTAATGCCCGGGCTGGCAGCCTGCGCACCCCGAGCAGGGTAGGAGAGGCCCGCTCTGGGCTCGCTGCAGCTCACAGTACAACCTGCCGGGCTGCTCTGGGTTTTGTTCAATCTGATCAAAGCCTCAGAGATGCCATATGGCTCCCGAGGATGTTTCGCTGCAGGGGGTTTTGGTTTGCAGCATGGTGGTTATGGCTGGTGGAGGCAGGGGAGCAGCGCCCACCCCTGCTCCTGAGCGCCCAGGGGTGACAAATGGCTCTGATGGTACCGGGGTGTCCCCAGCCCACGTAGGTGCCCAAAGCGTGGGGACACATGGGAGGAAAGCACTGCTGTGGAGCTGCAAGAGGGTGCTTTGACACTGTGCGGTCACTTGGAGGGCTCGGTTTTTGCTCCAGAGCTGAACAAATCTAAACACTGACACACCTGAGAAGGGCAGCAGTGCAGAACTGCCCTCCCGGACCATTCCCATGATGGACAGTGAAAGTGGGAATCCTCACGGGACTGCAAAATGTTCCCTAGAATAGCCTGGAGAGGAGAGAGGAGGCTGCCGTGCTGCTGCAGACCCCACCTGGGAGCCGCTCTGCTGGGACAGGAGCACCGGCGGCGAGCCCGGCGCATGGGTCCCCCCGCCGGGGCACGCCACCAGGGAGCGGGCAGGCAGCCCCTGCCCCGCCGTCCCGAGGGCGGGCGCCCGGGCGAGCGCTCCAGCGTGGCCGTTTGCGAGTCACGCCTGGCTTCCCCCCAGCACTTCTTCATTTTTGTGGTCTGTTGAAATAATGGCTTCTAGAGGACGTCAGCTCAGGGTGATTTATTCTCTTTGCCAGTTAGCCATCGCCTCTGTGGCGTTAGAGAAGGACTCCCATTTCAGACATACCCAAGATACCCAGCTGTGATTACGGCAGAGGTATGCCATGAAGAAAACACAATGGTAGGAACAGCAGCTACAGTTACCTGGTAGATTTTCTTCTGCTTCAAGGCCCAAGACTGAGAAATCAAAGCCTATTAAAAAAACAAAACAAAACAAAACACACTATATGGGGTGCTCACAGCAAAGCAGGTCACAGGCAGTATTTTTCTACAGCACATAAATTAGGACTTGCTGGGCCATTTTTCAAAAATAATTTAAAAGCCTACATGTCACTTGAAAAATGCATACCTGTTCCTCGCAGCTGCCGCCCTGGGGACTGCTGTGTAATGGGGCAGGGGAGGCTCTGCCCTGGCTTTCGGAGCTCCCTTTTGTGGGCTGTAGCTGGAGGGGCAGGCAGGGATGGGAACAGGAGCTGGGGCACTTCTCCTGGTGTCTGCCAGGAAAAGACCACTCTGGGAGCCGCCCTCGCTGCCTGCATGGCTGCTGCACATGGATGGAGAGGCCAGTAAAAGTTTGCCCTTGAGCTAGAAGAGTCTCCAGCTTCCTTATCTCCCTCCCCTCTCTTCCTGCCTTCCCTCTCCCAGGTATTTTGCGCTGGCTCATTTGCAAGGACTGGTCTCCTCCTGGCTCAACTGGGTGCAAGCGTCACTAGACGTCTTGTCTTGGGGCACCATCTCAAAACAGTGCGCTGAGAACTGGGGAAACTGAGGCACATACAATGACCAGGAAAGTCCTGCAGGCTATTTTCACCTTTCCCAGGAGGGACAGTAGGGACTGCTATGCCCCGGACCTCTGGTCTGATCTCGTACTGCCCACATGCTGTTCCCTGGCCTCCTCGCTGCCTCCTCTGTGACTGCCCAGTGCCATCTGGTAACAAACCCTAGAACACCAGTATGTGCTGCACCACAGGTACCAGTAGCCATTTAACTGGTCACCAGCTAAAAAAGAAGAAAAAAAAAACAACAACAAAAGACCAACAAATCGTTGACTCTGTTCCCAGGCAAATACAAAGAATGGTTTAGAGTCGTCACTGCTGTCCCTTTGTTTACTGAATGCAGTAACAGAAAAGGCAAGGAAAGGAAAAAATAACCCCTGATAACGACAACTTATTGTGGGCGAAGCAGGCTGGGGCATGCCCAAGAAAAGGAGGGTCAGGCTCAGTGCGTATCTGCTGGCGACGGGAAATAAATGTGCCCAAAAGCACTTAAAAAATAAAAAGGACCAGACCTGATTGCAGCAGTTAGAAGTGATATATTCTTGGCATGGAAACAAAAAGCAAATTCATAGCAGGTTTGGAGCTGATCTTACTGGCTTACATGGGATTTTATACTTAGGTAATTCTATTGTTGGCTGGAGCTACCTGATTTATGCCTGAATAAAGTCCTGATCCTGCAAACATTTACTTATGTACTTCAGTTTTACCTTTGCCCCTGGACACCCTATTAATTTCACTGCAGCAAGGACAGTGATTGTCTCAGGGCTGGGGCCTTTGCAAGAAGAAAATCTGTGCTGTAATGCCTGAAATGAAGAGGAAATATTGCAGTGAGACATGAATTCCCCCATGCTGTGGTCATCCTGCCCACTGAGACACTGCCACCCCCAGGGATGCACACCCAGAAGCCGAATGACTGCTGGTGTAGCTCCCTCTAACCTATAACCTTTAGGAAGCAGCAGGGGAACAGCCTTAGCACAAGGCTGCAGCTGCGTCGAGCTCTGAGTCAGTCTCCGCAACAAGTTGAATGTAAGACAGCAGTGTAACACCAGATTCAGTCTGGTGATACCCTCTCCCCTGGGCAGGCCGTCCCGATGGGCTGCTAAGCACAGCAGAAGATGTTTGAATTGGTTGCTTCTGTTCAAGAAAGTGGTGTTTATTACTAAAAACACATCACAAACAGCAGGTTTGCCCTGTACCCTGCCCATCAGGCAAGGTAAAAGAAAGGGATTCATCCATCAAACACCATCCTTTGACAATGAAACCTCGGGGTTTGCTTCAAAGAAAGCATGAGAATAAAAACCCATCAGAGTTGAGAGGAGGAGGACCAGCAGAGAGAAGATGTGTGCTCACACAAGGACAGGGAAGACTAGCTTCAGCTGTCTGGCGAACGAGATGCCCTGGTGGCTGCGTGTCCGGCAGCGCCGCCGCTCACGTGCCCATCACATGCTGCTAAAACCAGGCAAATGAAATAAAAAGGAGCTGTGAGTCTGGGAGCAGCTGCTTTCCTCACTGCTGCTGCCAAACCTACCCGAGAGCATGGCTATTCCTCGGTGCAGGGGAGAATTAATTTGCTTTACAATGGAGCCGCGGGGCTTGGCGGGCAGTTGGGTGTCTGCCACAGCGGGTGCAGAGCTGCTGCAGCCCAGGGGCTGTGCAGGGAGCCAGGAGCACCACCTGGAGCCGGCCCCAAGGGTGCTTGAGGAGGCTGGAGGAGGGCCCAGAGCAAAACCCCTCCGGTACAAATCCCTGCTGCTTCCCGTCTGAGACGCTCAGCCAAGGTGCATCAGTCCTCAGCCCCAAAACCCAGCGGTCTCCATCTGGCAAAGCTCGGATGCTGCTTGTGGAGCAGCGAGCGGCCGTGGACTGCAGGGCGCTGCGCACAAGCTGTGGGACCTACCCCTCTGGGCACGCCTGGCAAAGGGTGCTTGCAGCACACCCGAGCTGCATAGCCTTCCACTTCAGCATCTCTACAGGCTAACGGCAGCCTTTGGCCCGGCCGCCCAGCTGCGCCCTGCCGCAATGCGTGGCACTGCCTGCACCTCGGGGCCAGAGCCGTGCCAGCCCGGCTCCTTTGGGCGGCTGCAGCCAGGGCTAGGAGGGTGGGTCAGAGCACACGGGGTCCTAAGCCTGCCTTCACCCCACGCTAACCAAACCCGCGGAGGATGGGGGGCAGGCAGGGCCCTGGCCCAGCACAGGCGGAGAGGGAGGGCTTGCAGCCACATCCCCCAGTGCTGGCGCGTACCCAGGAGTGCTGGTGCTTACGGTACAGCGAGCTCCAGGACACTGTCATGATCACACAGCGTGGCTGCTCCAGATTTTTGCACCATGTAGGATGAGGCTGCAGGATGGGGCTGGAGACCATTCCTGAGAGCACCAGTGTGTTTCCAGAGCAACTCCTCTGAACTGGGCTTTGCTTATGCTGTAGCAGCCTGGAGAACTGAATATTACCTCCCTAGGAAGATTTAATTATACATAAAATTAGAAGGAGGAAGTGTTAGTTAAAATTTCATACTTCTGGAAGGCAGCCGGTTCGTTAGCATTACTTTAATGAGGCACTAACCTCACTGTAATGCTTTTATTAATGCTTGTTGCTTATTGAGTGCCAACTGCTTGGCTCCTCTCCGACAGGCCGGCTGGTCCACAAAGCGAATGGTTTAGGGGTCCTTTGATGCAAAATGTGAGCACATTTACACCACAGCCAGGACAAACGACAGTTGGTAAGAGGAGACAGACCAAAATTCACCAGATGGTGCCCAGAGCAGGCAAGGCAGCAAGACAGAGCGATCAAGGCACACAGGAGGGGACACAGGAGAAGTGAAGGGAGGAGGTGCGGGTTCCACCGCCACCATTCCTGTTGACTGTGGTAGGGGTCAGGATGAGGGCCAGGACAATGAGCAATGACAGTACGTCAAGACATGACACCAAGACACCATAGACCCTCTTTGGTCAAAGATGAGTCCTTAATTCAACCAACTCCCAAGCCCCTAAGGCACCCCTACCCCAAAAGCCTCTGCCTGTGTGACTGTTGTGCCTTTGAGGTGCCTCTGAGCACCACTGTGGTGATGGTCTGCCTGAAGGAGACCCAGGAGAGGATGGATTCCCTCCTCCAGTCCCTCTGCACTGCATATGCCCTTGCCCATGATCCTGTTGGGCCACAGAGGGGAGGAAGGGACTTTACCCCCCCAGCCCTGCCTAGTTGATGGAGCCCACCTGTTTGTGGGGTGATACCCAGGCACTCTGAGCCCACCTTTCAGATGAGGTCACGGACAGAAGGACAAGGATTACCCCAGCAGCTGCTGGGAACCACTCCCCCACACCTCCTGGGAGCTGAGGTGAGCATATGCCATATGTTTCTCCTCCTGTTCCTCAAAACACTCTGAATAGAGGGATTAAAAATTACCCATTGCAGCCTGAAACAACAGAGCCAAGGCGCCAGCGCCGGCTGATATTCCAGCACAGCGGAGAGCAGGTGGGCTGCTGCATCCACGGTGAGCAGGAATGGGAACAGCTTGTCGGACAGCCTCGCCGTGGTTCTGCCTGCAGGGCCACCCCTCCAGGAGCTCCCACTCAATAGGAGTCGAGGCATCAAAGGCAGCTTTGCCACCTCCCTGCTTCGGGCTGGCCGAAGTCCAAGGCTATTTCCCAGCAGCGTATACCAACCCATGGTTAGGCACTTCCCCCTTCCAAGCGCACAAAGGTAGATCTCACCCAGGTTAAGCCAAGGTTTTTCTCCACATGCGAGGTGGGCAAAGCAGCAAGGAGCTGAACTGGTGCTGAGTCAGCATGGGCCCACCAGAAAGCCCTCCTCACCACGCAGAGGGTGCCTTTGCACCTAGGACTGTGCCATACGTGACCCCGTGCCAGTCCCGGGCACAAGTGCGGCAGCAGCACGGTGCCTCGTTTGGCATCACATCACCGAGTGAAGTTCAACCATGGGTTGAGTTTGGTGTCCCGCCACCATCCACGAACAGCTTCAGAGGTAACCAGTGAGCCACAGAACCACAGAATCCCAGATTGGAAGGGACCTCAGGGATCATCTAGTCCAACCTTTCTAGGAAGAGCACACCCTAGACAAGATGGCCCAGCACCCTGTCCAGACGACTCTTGAAGGTGTCCAACGTGGCCGAGCCAACCCCTTCCCTGGGGAGATTATTCCAGTGGTGACTGTTCTCGCAAAGAAAGGTTCAGCGCCCACCACACTCTTGGTATTTCCTGCAGCTGAAACGGAGTGTTTTGTGTCATTGTAGTCAACAAAATAGGGAGGAAGATTACCCAGAGAAAAGGGGAGGAAGCCAGATGACTGCCTGGGCACAGAGCGATGGGCTGGGACCAGCTGGACGAAACACAGGGCAGAGCAGGAGCGATCAGGGAGAAAAGTTCCTGCCCTCCGGCATATTCTGCCCAAACTGCAAGGCAAGAGCACCAAGCTACCGAGTCACCGAACTGGAAAATTCACAACTTTTTTTTTTTTCTCCACATAACCTGATTCAAAGCCAAACATGGAAATTTCATAAGGTGCTGATGTGCGTTTTTCCTGTTAAAGTTTCTCTGAAAAACAGCCTAGTTCTTGTGAAGGAAAGAAAAAAAAAAAGAGAAAAAAGAAACAGGATATTTTTAAGTGAAACTAGTTAGACGCAGCCATTTTTAAAGTGGCTGCTATAGACAACCGGGAAATTGGTAAAAGAAAATGTTTTGTCAAGTTGGGTTTTTTTTTTCCAAAATGTGGTATTTAGGTTTTATTTTTTCTTTTAAAAATATGACTTTGATCCAATGATCTAAATTTATCAGAATTAGGAATGAAGCAGAATCTAGCAATGAGAGGGAAACACACAAAATAAAATAGGGCAAATAAAATAGAGCAAAATAAAATAGGGCCCTTATCGAACGTTTTCCTGCACTGAGGCCCAGGCATAACTTCGCACATAGGAGTGATGCTGCCCCGGCTTTCTAGTTTCTAGGGCTCTATTGCAAAATATTAGGAACTTGGTATTTTAAATGGTGTTTTATGCAGGGCATAAAGCGGAAGCGTGTTCTCCTAGCCAGAAACAGGAAAACACATTAAAAACTCAGCACAGCTGTAAACAAGATACCCATTGGCAGGGTTCATCACCCTGGCAAGGGTAATCGCTCTCAAGTTTAATCAAGGTAGAGGGGTGTTTGGAAGCATCACATCCATGGCACACTTCCCTGCTTTGTCACATCACACGAGACATTTGATAAAAGCTCCCTTTGAAGGGGAGCCAGGTCCTTCCTTGCTTGGCCATAGTGATATTGGACTGGATTTGCTGAGCTGGGTTTCCAGTTGTGCAAAGAATTTGTAAGAGGTAGAAAAAGAGCAAGAGTGAACAGAAGGTGTTGCAGCTCAAAGAAAACTACAAAAGACAGAGCAGTAATTAATTATTGGGCTTTACTTCTTTTTTTTGTTGGCAGTGGGAAAAAGAGACTAGTGTGTTGGTAAAATGTATTATGAGGAGGCCTGCCTCCTCTGTAGATTTGGATATATGTCATTAAATATTCAAAAATCACTTGCCATCTCCCCAAAATCATGAGATTGGTAAGCAAATAATGAGATTAAAAAACCTAATAGTAACACAGGGTTGCCTTTTGTCTCTTAGCTTCGGAGTTGTTAGCCTGCCAAGCTAATTTCAATAGAAACTTGGTTAAAGGAAAATAAAAAAGGGAAGGTGAGACTTTCCCATGATTACATTAGAAGTTTAGTTTCCCAGGAAAGTGAATCGGTAACGTGATGAGATTGTTTCCACCCGACAAATCTGAAGTTTTTTTTAGAAGTCTAAAAGCAAGCAAGCAAGCAAGCAAACAAAAAAAAAACCAAAAAAAGAGAAAAAACGCCAGCACCCAAACGCAGATCACTTGGACATCGTGAATGTGGGCTGTGCTTATGCCCAGCCAGAGCATGAGAAGAACATACTGTCTCCCCTGCTTCCCAGTTAGGGCAAAGTGACGCTGGTTTCCTTAGCAGAAGTCATGCTCGGGTAGAGGCGTGAGCGGTGAATGATCGGCCTGCTCTGCCAGATAAGGGACTGTCCACCTTTTTTCTCCCCTGTGACAACCCTGCGATTTGCCCTCTGGTGTGACCCACACGCCAGCCAAGAGCAGGACCTGCTCGGGGGCAGCTGCGCTCCAGAGGCTTTGCTCCTGGCAGGCGCGGAGGGGCCGCCACCGCTCACCAGCCAGGGCACAGGGAGGCAGGCTGCTCACCCATTCTGCCCCTTGCAGTAGCATGGCAGTGGCATGGGCTGATGGAGATAGCATCTTCCTCCGGCTTCTGCCAGCAGCCCCACCCTGGAGACCAACGGCTGTACAAACAGCCTCTGCCCACCAGCCTCCGCTCCCTTTCCAGCCCGTGCCCACTTCCTCACGGGCAGGTGTTGTTTGCTTTCCCGTCACAGCTCTTGTTCGTAGAGAAGCTGACTACAAAAGCTCGGCAGTTGTTGCTATTTATTCTCAGCCCTGGCTCAGTTTTGTTGAGATGACCAGGTGAGTAGGCAGGCAGTTCGTTCTTCTACTTGTTTTCTAGTGTATGGGGACATCAAATATTTGCTTTCAGAAATACTTGCAGCAGCTCCACTACAACTGAAAACATTAACCAAAATGTTCAAAACGGGTGGGGGGCTGCTCCTGTGCTTTCGCTCTCTCCTGAGCTTTGCTAAGATGACGCAGAAACTCTTGGACTTTGTTGCTTTGCCGTTGAGTGTATCTCATGGGCAACACATCAAAATATCTGATGAGCCTCCCTTTGGTTTCACTGGAAGGTGCCCACAGGAGTGGATCTGAGACCTCCTGGTTCCTATTCCACACCAGAGAGCTTTGCAGCGCTTAGGGACCAGCTTTCAGCAGCACTAGCACAAATGCAGAGCAGCTAATGGACTCACCTTAAGCCAATACTATTGAAGCAGAACCCAATTTAGTCCTTGCATTTCAGGCACAACAAAACTCCCGATGTTATGTGCTAATTATAGACTGCTTGTCTCCTCTTTCTAGTTTACATTGCAAGACACCATCCAATCATCCAACCTAGGGAAGAGCGTCTTATGTGAGGAAGCTCCAGCTGTGATCGAGTACAGATGCTGCATTCGAGGTGAATTCAGGGAAGGGCTTCACTTTCCACAGGCTGAGCCGAGACCCTCTCTGTTGAATAACTGGTGTCAGAGTCAGCAAGTGAGGTGTCCTCATCTGAGACCTCCAGAAGTAGACTGAATCACAGATAAGTTTTCCCTCCTTTAAAACACACTCACGTAATGGCCATATTTCAAGAGCAGACTAGGAATTTTGGAGACAAAATTCTCCATTGCTGAGATGTGTAAAGGCCTTTGTGCTCCAAGCGACTCACAATGTCTCCAGACGTGGCACAGGCAGTGGGAGATGGGTTTTATTCTGGGCACGGATCGTTGCTCACTGCTGCAACAGGTATCCAAAGCGACAACTCAGCATAAGCTTTGCAAAAAAAGGGACACCTACTCAAACCACAGGATCGCTTGGTACTGAGTGTTGCACACAAAGATCTGCTAGTGAAACGTCTTGCTCTGCAGGGTGAAATGCTGCAGAGCAGCATCGGGACAGCAGAGGACGGGTCCATCCAACCAGGAAAGTCTGTGATAGAGGCGCTGGTCAGTGGGTTCAAGCCAAAGCAGTCTCTTCCTCAGGTCTCACTACTTCTTCATCACTCCTCCGGAATGATTGACAACAGGCGATCATTTAGGAGCGGACTTTTAACTCGGTGCCATCAATCACTAATAGGATCAGACCCACACAGCATGCAGGGTATGACTTGGTGCTAAGTGCCTTTTATTCTACATTCCTCCTAGACAGAGAGTACGCTTTCGGCTTCATGTACTCTGCAGTTTCTCTCTTTTCCTTCTCTCTCTTTTTTTTTTTTTTTTTTGCCTCTTGTAAAGACTTTGCTATGTCAGAATCTGTCAAACAACTCCTCATGCCATGTTTTTGCAAGAATCCTACTTGCTGGTCGGTGCCAAGCACCCTTTTAAACAATACTCAGTGAAGTATTGCGTTGCCTGTGCTCTGCTCTTGCATGCCATATTTAGACAAAAGCTAGGGAATTCCCTGCCCTGCATGAGGGCTTGAATGAGTGCATTCTTTTCCCACCTCAACTAAAAATGTATGTGTTCACATCAGCCAGGCCTTCTACCCAGCTCTATTTTTAATTGATTCCACACTTTGATTTATCTACCTAGAAATCAAAAGGGAAAAACATAAAAGAAAAAAGAAAAAGAAAAGGAAACAAAACAAGTGAATGTGACCACAGACACATGCTCAGTCCTGCTGGGTGCATTCCTAAAGAGACGAAAACCCCAGGCAGCCGTGGAAACGAAACACCCAAAGCCCGCACTGACACACGTGGAACCAGAACACCCAAACCCCACACCGACACACGACCCAAATGCACAGCTAACAACACCCAGATCACAGCCGAAGGTGGCTTTTAGTGCTTTGGCTGCAGCCTAACGTTGATGAAGATTGTCAAGGGGGTTTCTGGCAATGCACAAGGACCTTGTCAGGCATCTGAGTCATTGGGGCATCAGATTTCCCTGGAGCGAAGGGGAACACCCCAGTCAGCAGGCATGTGGGGCATGGTGCACAGTGCCCTGTGAGCAGCCAGAGCAGGGAGCTCTGTGATGGCTGCACGTATCGCCCTGCACATTCACCCATTCAAATTAGCAAAAGCCAGAGTGCAAGGGCTCTTTCCTGACGCTGCAGAAGTCAATGGGGCTGCAGATCCTTCTGGAGCAGCTATTGAAACGCCACATTCCAGAGCGCTATGCTAATCGCTTTTAGCCAGGCCTCCAACATCACTCCCATCGCTAATGTTTAAATTCTTTGCCATACTTTTGTCCACAGCGCGTGGGCCCCCAGATTTTCTGACATGTGGTTCTTCCACTCACTGCCAAGTCTGCTGGGAGAGGATGTCAGCCTTGCAGGACCAAAACAGATGCCTTCCATGCACTAACTCTGTTGGAAAAGCTTCAGATAAAGGCTTGTCTTCCCTCCTCCTCTGCCTCACAAGCACTAAAAAATAGTCTTTATATCTGCCCCGAGAATCTAATTAGGAGAAAATCTGAATCCTGAAATTAAGAATCAGAGCATTGTCAAGTACAACGTACATAGCCTGAACCACAGGATGAAATACTCTGAAAAAGAAGGCAGAGTTTGCACTAGATTTTTGTTTTCACATATGTACATACATAGATATAAAATCATTACAGCCATTTCAATAGTATCTCTGCTGCTGGTAGCGATGATGGGGACCCTGCTGCAGACAGGTGGCAGGCAGGCACCTGCCTTTTAACCGCTCTCGTTTAATTCTGTTTGGTGTTGCTTGAGCTGACATAATAACTGAGATATCACTCAAGCCTTGACTAGCTTGGTGCTCCTAGTGATACTGCCACTGCTGGGGGCATTCTGGGGACAGTAAGAGAGGAAAGAAATTGTATGGACAGAGCTGTAGTGTTATAAATGCACCCTTGGGATCATATGTTCAAAAGGATTCAGTTCCCATTTAGGAGTCTAAATGAAGTTGGCAGGATTTCAGAAGTGCTTAACATCTATCAGCTCCTACCGAGAACATGCTGAGCTCTTCTTAAAATTGTTAGCGAAAAACAATTCAAAGATAAGAGCCAGCTTGTGGCTTACAATTAACATCATTGTATGGGTCTTTGGAGCAGTTTGGCAAGAGCAAGAATAGCTGCTTTCAGAGAAGATATTGTATACGAATTCACATCTCAAAGTATGGGGCCAGGTCTAGAAGGAGTCACCCCCACTGACTGCCTCCTGTAAGAGCTGTGCACCCCAAGGAGAATTTTCCACTTTGTGTCAGAGCGATGCCTTTTATAGCACTTAGTAAGCGGGAGCCTGCACCTGATTATGCTAGGAGCAACCGCATCAGTGGAGATGAGAAAGACCAGTATGAGTACCTCACAGCTCAGAACACAACCCATCGTGCTGCAGTCAGGGCAACTGTGAAAACATCTGGAGAAATGCACTAATTTAGTCCTAACCTATATCAGTTTTTGACATATAATTAGTAGCGATATTAAGTGTCAGTTGGTACCTTTTGTCTTTGATCCCCAAAGTGCTCTTTCTCTGTGAATGAGATCACTTCTCCCAGCAGTGACAGAAACAATAGTCTGCTCATGCAGCCACGGCTGGGCTAACACCAATGTGCACCTTCAAGAGACAGCAAGATCTGTCAAACGTCTCTAAACACTTCCAGAGGCACGCATCCAGCAAAGAACTTGAACATTGCAGCAGTCCCACTCTCTCTCCTGGAACCACTGACTTATTTAAAAGAAAAGCTGTGAATTCAAAGCCTCCTACTGTTGAGAGCTCACAGCTCCTCCAACCCTGAACCAGCTGAACCTGGGTGCCACATCAAAAAACCCCAAAGAGAGCACAACAGCTTTTGTCAGGCTTCAGCTCACCCAGAGGCACATTATGATTCTTGAAGGGGTCTAAGAACAAATTCTCTTTATCAGGATCCTCTTTTTCACAGTGCCCTTCAGCTCACCTTGAGATTCCAGAAGCTATCTTCCAGGTAGAACTAGCTTGTTTATCCTTACTTCCCAGGTATTTCAAGAGTTACAACATCTGTCTACCCCTT
The DNA here is from genome assembly GCF_963921805.1 of Phalacrocorax carbo. Taxonomy (NCBI): domain Eukaryota; kingdom Metazoa; phylum Chordata; class Aves; order Suliformes; family Phalacrocoracidae; genus Phalacrocorax; species Phalacrocorax carbo. Next base: position 3,719,668 of record NC_087526.1, read on the forward strand.
AGCTTGTTATTTTGCTAGGTCTAATTCAACAGAAATACTCCAGACATTCTGGGGACAGAAGGAGCTTGAAGGATCCGATGAGTCTTGCTACCAATAGGTCCCTTGACTCATCTTGGTATGGGAGGTGAATCTATCATTTAAGCTACTTCAGTACTTTCCTAGATGAGGGTGCCACGCCTCAGTCAGAACGGCCATGTAACACTGCCACACATAGTTTTAGGACAACACAACATTTTTTTCTCTTTTAGCTTAGGAGAAGTTTTGTGTTTTCTCAGTAACAGGTCAAAATCACATTTGTTGAAGGGGTGGTGGGGGTGGTAAATGTAAGGCTTCCAGAAGAGCTGCTGCTCCTAGAAGACCAGCTCAAGAACTCAGGAGAGAGATTAAACATTGTGCAATCAAGCATCGCAAGACCTTACAAAACTCAGGCCATGTTGATAAACTTCCCGATATCTAGAAATGAAAGCAGAACAACAGAAAAATGCATAGCACTAATTTCCATTCTGACTAAAACAAGTCCAAAACATGCATGAATTTAGCTTGTCACTCCTCAGATATAACAATTCATTATGATTCATTACCCCCAAGTATTCTAGCTCATTTTCTACAGCTAATTAACCTTGTGAGCAACAATTCACCCAACAGACACCAACCGTACAAGGGAACACTCCATTCCCAGGAGGAAGGCAACACTCTCTGCCGCCTTCTCTATGAGAATGTAACTGCTTACCATCATTTGGCCAGGGAGCACTGCTGCCCTTTCGCTCCTAAATTTGCTTTTTACAGAACAGGGACAGCCTGAGAAGACTCGTTTAGCCAAGAAATGGAGAATTCTCCATGCCGGTGAGCAACGTGTGCCCAATTCAAACACAGTGTCCGCAGGAGCAGAGAAGACCTGGTTGATCATTGCCACAGCCACTGAAAGTCAACAAATACTCATCCTTCTCACAGCTGAGCTGAGCTCCACTAGGTAGGAGAGAGGGGGCTAAGAAGAAAGATAAAGACAGTAATGCTCATCCTGGAGCAGTGGGAGAGGACTGGTGGCTAGTGCAGCTCCCTGGAATCATGTCCTAGCCTAGGGAAGCCAGTGGCTCACAAAATTGTGCAATAGTGTGGAGTTTGGACACAGTCTTTGAGTCTTTCTCTTGGTCATTTTTATCCCTTGCTCAGGTTTACACATCCTCTCAACTTCTCATGTATATTTAGACCAAAGAAAACACCATTAAGATGCCAAGGAGGCTTTCAAGCCAATTGTTTTGTTATATTAAACCAGCTTCAATACTAAACTCTGCTTCTGGGAAATTACTCATTGGAGTCAAACCTGACTTACTAATTAAGCACTGCTGTCACTGTCAGACGATTGCTATTTTCACAGGTCAACCGCAGCAAGGGAGACAATTTTAACAAAACACTGCCTGGCCTCAGGGATTTAAGGGCAGCCCCTCCTACATCGGGCACACATCCTTCACTGCAAAAGTCTTCTTCATAAAGTACCAGTGTTGAGATCTGAGTATTGCTGCTGCTTTTGGAACGCTAAATGCCATTTCACTGGCACGCACTTGCGCCGCTCCCATGGACGCTTCACAGGAGACTTGGTGCGAGCGCCGCAGCCTGAGAGTCACCCAGTGAAACCCAAGACCTGCATCCATTTTTAGAACCAGCCTGCCTAAAGATATGTTGCATTATCTGAGCAACACGTAAGGGAACAAAATGAACTGCAGCTCCCCCTGCCACTTATTTACCTTCTGTTTAAACAGTGTCTCTTCAGCCCGCTCCATTCCCCTCCTGTGCACCCACTTACTTGGCACCTCTCACAGGGCTGCCCGGTCTATTTTTAAAAGCATGCTGCTGGCTTTTATCTTAAGCTGCCTGATATTTTTTTTTTTTTAGCTCTTGTACTCTTTAAACTTATTTAAAACATGTTGGCAGATAAAAGTAGTGAGGGGAGATACAGCAAATGCATCATGGTTGGCATTGCAAGTTGAGAAGTAAGGCAAGAGATAAAACCCAAACAGATTAAAAATGAATGCTTAAACTCTACAATTAGGGCCAAACAGCAGTGGTCCTCACTTAGGGGAGTATCTCCCATGTACTCAAAGAGGGGTTTGTTTGAATTAAGACTTTAGGACTTTGTATGGGGTTTGCTGGCAAGGTTTTGGTAGCAGGAGGGCTACAGGGGTGGCTTCTGTGAGAGGCTGCCAGAAGCTTCCCCCATGTCCGACAGAGCCAGTGCCAGCCAGCTCCAAGACAGACCCACCGCTGGCCAAGGCTGAGCCCATCAGCGATGGCGGTAGCAACTCTGGGATAACGTATTTAAGAAGGGGAGTAGAAAAACAGCTGGAGAGAGGAGTGAGAATATGTGAAACAACCCTGCAGACACGGAGGTCAGTGAAGGAGGAGGGGAGGAGGTGCTCCAGGCACAGGAGCAGAGGTTCCCCTGCAGCCCATGGTGAAGACCATGGTGAGGCAGGCTGTGCCCCTGCAGCCCAGGGAGGCCAGCGGTGGAGCAGAGATCCGCCTGCAGCCGCTGGAGGTTAGTAGTGGAACAGATATCCACCTGCAGCCCAGGGAGGACCCCACACCCGGGCAGGTGGATGCCCGAAGGAGGCTGTGACCCCGTGGGAAGCCCGTGCTGGAGCAGGCTCCTGGCAGGACTTGTGACCCCATGGGGGACCCATGCTGGAGCAGTCTGTTCCTGAGGGACAGGGTCCCATGGGATGGAGCCCACGCTGGAGCAGGGGGGGAGTGTGAGGAGTCCTCCCCTGAGGACGAAGGAGCGGCAGAAATGCCGTGTGATGGACTGACCGCAACCCCGATTCCCCATCCCCCTGAGCCACTGGCGGGGAGGAAGTAGAGAAATTGGGAATGAAGTTGAGCCCAGGAACAAGGGAGGGGTGGGAGGTGTTTTTAAGATTTGGTTTTATTTCTCATTACCGTACTATGATTTGATCAGTAATAAATTAAACTAATTTCCCCAAGTTGAGTCTGTTTTGCCCATGACAGCACCTGGTGAGTGATCTCTCCCTGACCTTATCTCGGCCTGTGAGCCTTTCGTTGTATGTTCTCTCCCCTCCTCAGCTGAACAGGGGAACGATAGAGTGGCTTTGGTGGGCACCTGGTGTCCAGCCAGGGTCAACCCACCACAGACGTGGTCTCATCCAGCTCCTGGCAGCAAACACGCTCATAGCAGGGAAGAACAGCAGCCTGGCAGCTGCGAGGAGTCCTGTAAATGGACGTGGTCCCTCAGCTCTAAGCCGTTTTGAAATTGTCTGGGGTTTGCCAGGTGAAAGGCTCTGCTGGTTCCAGTTCTGAGCAGCCATTAGCAGCACTGACGTCAGTGGACTTGCATGGTCACACAGGTGGAGGAGATATCGGTAGGAGGGTCTCCAGCACTGTTCTCAGCTGTGGGAAGGTGGGAGGGTGCCAGAAACACGTGGCTTGAAAATCCAGTGTCCTCACCCATAGGTGCAGCTGTGACCCCAAACTAGGATGCACTTAGCACCCTTGAACAGGGAGGCCAGTTTCAACTTTGAGCCTAAAACCCTCAGCAACCCTAAGCAGTAACTAGAATTAGAGACTCCTGAGGCCATGAACACCGGTGTGCCACTAGATGCTGTAAATAGGGACGATGTGTTGAATGCACCAATACACCACCTAACAATATGAGAAACCACTTCCAGAACTTCACATTTTGATAGCTTGGAGACTTTTCTCACCTAACATTCAGGCGCCAGGCTCTGGCACCACTACAGAGCTGTCCTGAGCATCCAGCTGATGTTCCTGTAGTGACCGGACATGTACAGCTGCCTCTGTTGGACTGTGCATGTCCCAGGCTGAGCTCAGCTCCATCTCAGATTGAGGACATCGCTGAGAACTGGTTGAAATGAGGACTCGCTAATGCTTCCATCAGATGCTGACGGGTCTTTTTGTGCCAGGAAAACGGATGTGTGCAACAGCAAAAGTGCCTGGAAGCATCCCAAAGCCTGAGTGAAATGAGGGAATTTTGAGTGGCACCAAACAAAAGGAGCAGTGATTTAATCTCCACAGATGGGGAGGGGGGAGCAGTGTCAGGAAAAGCAGGAGGATGAGATTAGCTAGGCAATAAAATGAAAATGAGCAAGAGGTGGAGTGAACTGTGCTAAGATAAGAGGAGGTGGATTACAGGGCTGGCAGATGGAGGAGGTGCAGGCGGCCAAACAGTGAACAAAAAAACAGGTAATAAATCTGGAAAAAGCAAAATCAACAATGTTAAATACAGTTTTCAGCCCATTTCCTCCAAGGAGGTAGGTGATTATGGCAGATGGACGTACAGTGAACACCCTGTGCTATCCCCTCAGGGTGCAGTGGCACTGCCCCGTGCTGCTGTGGTGGCCTTCAGCCCAGGCCACTGCCAACGGCCAGCAAGGTGTGTTGGCTCGGACTCTAAACTCTTGCAAGGCAGCCAGAATCCTTTCTAACACATGGATAAAGCAGTCCTTTAACACCAAAAGATGAAAGAAACTGCTTCTTTCTGGAGAGCCCGACTGACCATTTGACTCAGCCTCATTTAGGAAAGCGACACATCGTCTCCTTTGCTGCTGAAAGGAGCATTTCCTCAAGCCTTGCAGGAGCACATTAGACCACGTATCTCAGTTCCGGATGATAAGGCAGCTGTTATCAAGAAACTTTCATTAATGCAGTTCAACTGGCAATAGTTGATTGATAATAAGCAGGCATTTGACCGCTATTTAAGAGTCATTAAGCCCTTGACCACTGAGTTTTTGGAGGATAATCTCTAGAATATCTTTGCATGTGTCATTTCAGAAAAGCCATGCTGCAGCTTTCCAGATCATTCCCCCACCAAATCCCCCAGCCTTCCATTACCCCAGGCACGGCACCACGTCTATCTCAGCTCTCCCTATCTCAAGAGGTTACATGAAATCATTTATTTGTCACTGTATTTTGAGTCTGGGAGAGAAATTATATTATCTGGATAATGCAAAAAAAAAAACCCCAAACCCAGAAAAGGGAATTAATGGATGAAGATAAGTAATTACCTGGTGAGTCTGAGGCCTCTTTGAGGAAGGGACAGCTTTTTGCTCTGCACGGGTGAAGTGCTCAGCCCAACAGGGTTTGTGTCGCAGCGCTGTTGCAAGGCAAAGGAACAGGAGTGATGGCTCATACATCGTTGCAAACGCCTGTGTGGAATAACAGACACATGTTTTGAGTTGACAGTTTCCCATCCAAATGGATGGCAAGGTCAGATTAACCCCACTGCTGCTTTCAGCCTGCCCCTTCCTTATTCCTAAAATAGATACCTCTTCCCTCTCTGCCCCTTTAGCTTATTTAATGTCTCTCCAACCTCCAGCACGACCAGGAGAGGAGTCAGCAGCAGGCAGAGTGGGTTGGGGGAGGATGATGGGGTCATGGGGAAGGCAGGGAGAGCCTTGATCAGGATATCTTTGAGAGCCTTCTTGAAAATCTACGACTCTTAGCTATTGCCATGTTATTAGGAATAAGAAATCATTTCTACCATGCCGAAATGACTGCATTTAAGAGCATTTATTTTTTCTTAGGAAAGCACTGTGGTCAGCCAGCTCTTGGGAGTTAAGTACATGAAATTCAATGCTCTATGTTATATACCAGAGGTCAGGTTAAGGGTCCCTTCAGATGAAAAACATAAATTTAGCAAACTCTTACCAAAAAAGCACTTCTAAAACCCCCTAAAGTCTTCCATTCAGCTCCTAGAAAACTCTTAAAGAGCAAGACCTGCTTGAAGAAAGTTAGCAAAGTGGCCAAAACCATTGGGACGCTACATCTGACTTCAGGTTTTACAGCACTCACGCTCCCTGCCAGCCGCAGCCAGTCGGGGAGGCTCAGTAAACAGCATCGCCCTGACGAAGCCCAGGACTGGAGCCGGAGAGCTCGGGGCTCCCAGCTCTGCAGGCACTTGCTCCTCATTTGACCCCAGAAGCTGCTGTATTTCACATGCTGTTCCTCCCTCGCCCAAGCTGTGATGTGAGATAACTCATCCTGCTGGAAACTATAACTAAAAACATTGTCTAAAAACAAATCCTCTTTCTGTGTGCCCAGAGGGGAGGAGCAGTCCCGAACGAGCATAGAAAAACAGAGCTTGAATAAATAGCTGAGCTGAAAGCGACCCAGGAGGGCAGCCCAGAACGGTGGCTTCACAGGAGCTGTTTTACACAAGGAAGCAAGAGAATCTCAGCACACAGCACCAGTCAGAGAAAGTGCCCGGCATTGACTTACTGGAGCTGGGATATGCCCAAATCCAGCCCACGAGGCTGCATACGCCGTAGCTGAGATCAGTTGTGTCAGGTTCAGGCAAACGGTTGTGTCTTGGCACCAGGTGTTAAGAGGAGCCGATTTCCACCACAGGATTAGCAGCAGGATATACAGCACAAACTCACTGCAAAACTGTGATAATATCAAAGCTCCATCTGTACTCAGGCTGGAACTCAGAGCTATTAATGACTACCGTGGGAGAGCTAGCATTTTTTTCTTATTACCAGTCAAATAAGCTTTCCTACACCTTGAAAACCAATCATTTTTCCTTTAAAGATATATGTATATATACATACAACTTTTTCTTTTTTATATAGATGATATACATACATATAGGGAGAAGGAGAGTCTCATATATTTTAAAAAACCAAAACCCCAGGATCTTTAAAATGCCGTGTTTACTCTTTTCTTTAGAGGAGCTCAACTGTTCTCTGCTTGGATGCAAAGGCAGCACATACTTCCAACTCCAGGTATTTTTGGTCAGAAGGAAAAGATAGATGGTGTATTTCAAACGTCACACTTTCAGCAAGCTTTATCTAACTTTGGTCAAGAATTTAAACCTTTGCACTAGACACTAGCGCATTTCAAGCTTGAACTGTAATTCTCGTCTCTTGACAAGAATTTGCTGCTAACCGAGCCTATCTGTGACATGGGAACCAACGAGCTAAAGCTGAAACCAGGGCTGTCAAACTCATTTCACTTATTAGTTATGAAATGGGAAAAAAAAGTGAGCTTCAGTGTCACATGGAAACATGAGCGCAGCGGTGACACAGCCTTTCATACACAGTGTCAGCACTAAAAACAGTGCATAGATTATTTGGAAAGTAATAAACACCGATCTCGTGATTCTATTCTGGGCTGGTCCTATGACAAAAAAGGAAAAAAAAAAAAAAAGCACAAACCCCATCATCAAAACAAAACCAGAAGCTGAAAGCCCAAAGCAATTCGCAGTTGTGCCCCTAACAAGCGGCGAGGGCAGTGCGGCGGCTCTGCTGGTTCAGCGGAGCTCGCCCGGCCGTCGGCAGGGACCCCCTGCTCCCCCGGTGCGAACCACGTGAGCCTTCTGATCCAGGGACGGGATGATTTACACGGGGACAAGTGCTGAAGTTACCAGCCCCAGCTGCCTGCTGCACGAGAGCCTGGCTGCTCCCAGCCCCCCAAGACAACAGCTTAGAGCTGTTTTTTTTTTTCTTCTTTATTGTTTTTCTTTTAAGGCCAACAGCCAGTGCCAGGTTACCCTGCTGGTTTGCCCTCACGGTTCAAAGATGGCTTTGCAAAGAGGTGAGCTGTCTGTGCAGGACGCAGCAGCAGGACGTGTCCTTCCAGCCGTCTCAGGAGAGGGCATCCCAGCCCCGGGACGCGCATGGCTCCGTTGAGCCTCCCACGTCCGAGGTCAGGGCAGATGTTTGCAATGGCTCTTTCTAATCTTCAGCACGTCAAACCTTATTAGTTGATTTTATTAAGTCTCGCTCCAAACATCTCTACAGTAATGCTCGGTGTTGCTTTATCCCAAAATAGCCACTCAGTATGAGCTCTTGGCAGCCAGCACAGAGGCTGGATGAGACTTCGGAGAGCCGGGTTAAGAAGGAAAGCCACAGCCCAACCTGCTCATCCTTTCGACTTGCACAGCTCCTTCCCAGCCCCATACAGCCTCAAAACTTCCTTTCCCTTAGGGACTCTGCAAGCATCCCTGCTTCTCCGGCTACCTCGAGCTCAGAACTGGGCCCAGGACAAAATTCTGCTTACAAACAGCTTCAACCAGTGGGGAAGGTCTGCATTTGGACCCAGACTGTACCACTGCGGGTACCTTCCACCAGCATACAGCCCTCATGACTCTTCCAGTTACGTTAGGCCTTTTTTCTGCTGTCAGAGAGATGAGATATCTATCAGGCAGAGGTACAGAGCCCCTGCAACTGTTAATTATTAAAAGCATTTATCAGTAAATCTGGGACTGAAACTATAGCGATGGGTGGGTGGCAATTCTTTTGTGAGCCATAAAATTTCCATGAGAGAGCTTTTCAGGGGAAAGAGCTGGAGGAAATCATAGTATATTTTAAAAGCAATATAAATTCTTATCAGTGATTGTTTTGACACAGTTTTAACCTCTGGCTACAGAGGTTTACAATTTAAAAGACATCTGGTAACTGATGATTTTGCAAGGTAGACAATTTAAAAGACATCTGGTAACTGATGATTTTGCAAAGATAGAAGTCCATTGCATACATTCAAATGAGCTTGAAAAAAGCACAGGCACATCTGGTTTCATGAATCAGAGCTCAGAAAAACCCCATTCTCTGTTGCAGCGTTGCTGTTGGTACTGGTTTTACCAACAGTGGAGGGTGAGTAAAAAGCAGAGCAGACCTAACCTCTGAGGCTGGAGGGACGGGATGTGCACACCCGCCTGGGCTGAGCAGCCTGGAGCTGGACTGCAGGGAACTTTTGCCTGGTCTTCACGCGAGTCCCAGGTCCGTGACGCCTTCCCAGGAGAGACCCTGTATTTCTTACTGCCATGCCAATGGTTTTGGGGTGCAGCCACTGTGCAGCGGCCACTGGCTTGGCAAACCTGGGGACACAGTATTGCTCCCTGCTGAAAAGACCATGATCAACAGACAGAAGCCCAGAGTATCACAAAATGCCCATTGCCTGCAGCGTGTTAGTGCTGCTGCAGAACTGAGCACAGAGGCAGCCGTGTTGCTTTCAGTTATCGCTTACTTTCAGTTAGATAAGAGTAATACACGATAACACAAACGAGTTGCTCTTCATCCACCAGTGCAGCCCCAACCTGCTGCAGCCTCCCTCCAGGTCTGGTGGTCCTTCCTCCACTTCCCATCGGATCTAACAAGCAATGGTGGTCCTGTGATGCAGCAGGTCTGTGGCTTGGTCCTCAACCCATCCTCCCTCTAAACGCCAGGCCAGCAGCCTGGGCCACCTTTCCGCATCCTGAGCATCACCTTTCTCCACCTGCCCATAGAATTATTTACACCTTTTCCATACAAACAAAGGGTCAGATTCAGCCCTGAGTGAAAAGATCCACATTTGGCCTTGGATGTGTTGAGAACGAGGGTCACACACAAGAGCAGGAGCACAGAAAGTCCTGGCTGTATAAGTAACAGGGAATTCTGCCAAAAAGGCCAGGGATTTTTTCAGTAGCTGGCCTTTGGAGAATGCTTTCTTTGACAAAAAAAAGAAAAAAAAGTGTATTTAAAAAAAAATCCATCCCTTGCAAGTTTATGAAAGCATGGGCATTTGCAATGGAGCCTAATGGGCTTTCTGGCTCCCCAGTAATGTCCCCCATCAAAATTCAAATGGCAGGAAAATACTCCAAGAAGTCTTCACTCCCTCTTATCTTTTTGTTTGTTTGTTTGTTTGTTTTAAATAAAGCCATTAGATCCTCGAAAAAGCAGCCAGTACAAACTGTGGAAAGAGTTTTCCAAAGAGCTGCTGGAGGTACTGAGCAGCCTCACACACAACCAGAAGTTAAGTTTTCCACAGAGCCGATGTTCTGCCCTACACAGAAGAAAGACTGGGAGGGAAAAACTCTGCCTTTGATACCATGGGAAAAAGGTCTCTTCCAGTCTCAGCTGAGCAAGGTATGAGTTTCCTCTTCCCTCCCATTCCTCCCGAAGGAGATAAACTGTCCTCTTTTTCAGGCAGATTCAGCTTCCCTCAAACTGCTCTTAAGGACCCAAAGTTTTGCACGTCTCTCTTTTAACCACCATGCCAATGCTGATGGAGATGCCACCAGAGATCTGCCATTTCAGAGAGCTGCTGTGCTGTGAGCACACTTAATCACAAATGCAACCTTCATCTTCCCTTCTTCATGGGGACAAATCTTTCAGCTAGAAAATCATGTTTCCCTCTAAAAGTCCATTCCACCACCTGACCAAAAACTTCACTGAATTAAAGAAACTGTGACTTGAGTCCTGACCAGGCCTTGCCAGGAGAATTTCCTGAAGCTCTATTCATCAGGGTCCAATTTTCTTCTGTTGAATTTGGTGGGAATTCCCTCCAGCCACTGACTCCAGCAAGGGGAGGCTCAGCCCTCAGTTTCTAAGCTGTCACTGTTTTCCAGGGTTTGTGCTATCTGGAGTTTTTCCTGCAGCCAGGCTGGCTTTGTTCCAACGGCTGGGAATAAGTTTTCTGAGCCATCCCCTCTCTTATCACTCACTGCCTTAAACAAGTTCGACCTTTTGATTGATTTGAACTTCGGCGAGCATTAAAACACTTGGTCTAGCAGATGAGGTCAGTCACTCAGCTTCCTGTTTTGTGTAATGGGGTAGTTAATGCTATGGTGGTTTTAAATCATGGCATATTCCCAACCGTGAAGACAGGGGAAGAAACAAAACTCACCAGAGGTTGTCCCTTGACATTGGGCTAGGCCAGGCTTAAGTGTTGCGCAGTTTCAGCTTTCAACTCCTGCCTTGTGGTTACTTCTGGCTCTACATATTTTAAAGAAAAAGAAACCTTTCAAATCATCTCCTCAATCTTCCTCTCTTCTCCATCACCACCTCATGACTTCCCAAAGCCATTCCTTGACTGTGGAAGGCACCTCCTGCAAACGATAGTTGGGTCACTGCTGACCTTGAGCATAGGTTTTTAATAACAATGACAAGCAAAACCTCAGGACTAAGAGAACATTTCCATGGCATTTAAAATAGACTTGGAAGGAAAGAGATTTTGTCTAAACAAACATAGTCCTCAAGCTGTCACAGGCCAGAATTTGTATCACCATGCTATATGTCAGACTTGGAAAGAAAAAGCCCAACTGCAAATGGATTGCAAAGAGCAAGCTGAAAGAAATGCAAAAAACCAGCCACACAGGGAAAACTACACTGGAGTGAACCCAAATCTTTTCATCACTGAATAGGTATTTTATGTTAACGTGAAGAGGAATTTATTATTTTGTTAATGCAGGATTTTTTTCTCTGCCACCTCTGCAGGATTAAATATAGACAAATAAAAGTGCTGCCGGTGTCTTCATTGCTCTTAATTTTATATAAAATGGTTGGGAACCAATGGGCACTTCTCTGAGTCGTGACAAACAGAAGTAACGATGGGCCTTTTTTTTTCCTTGCTTGCAGAAGAATGTTCACGAGTTTAAAAGATCTGATAACATTTGCTTATTTACAGTTATGGTTGGAAAGGTTACAAAAGGAAATCTTAGTTGTAGAAGGGAAATTTATATATAAACCTAGGCATTGAGAAACAGTTTTTCCTCAGGGGTTTCCACATTGTGAAGCTATGCACTCACGAGCCTCCTCCTTGTTGGTCATCGTGTCATTGCTAGAAGAGGTCATGGGTATGAATGTGAAGTGATATCTCAGATTGTTAGGACATAACCAACAAGGAAAGCATCTGGATACAATTACTTCTAAGGATAGTGTGATCACCACCTAGGCAGATGTGTTGATGTATCCTCTGTCAGGTGAAACTTTTTTCCTGGTCTGTAAATTGATCCTTAAGTGCAATGAATTCCAGCTAAAGTCCATGGAAATCTGGAATAAACTCATCACAGCAGTTCACTTTTGAAGTACAGTCTCGTGGCTAATTTCCTACGGGAACATTTTGCTGCTGTTGCCACTTGGATTTCCCATAATGTTTGGGAAAAAGAAAGCACTGGAGCATTAGAAAGGACCTCCTAGAAGCATAGCATTCACAGATCGACATCTCCAGCATCAGCTAGCTCATCTCCAGCCAGAGGCTGGCGCTCCTGCCACAAAAGCAGCTTTCTGTGTCAAAAGCAGCCTTGGGTAGGCACGGTGGAGGGAAGCTTGCCATCGCCCAGCCGATGACTGGCATCACTGGATGCTCGGGCCTCGCTGCCCGCTGGCCGTGTGGCCCTGCTGGCTGGAAGGAAGGTCAGGGACAGCCACCTCCACAGCGTCCTCTCCAGCAAGATGGGCTGCCCAGAGCCTCCCAAGGATGGGGCTAAAGTGCAGCCGGGCGGGGTGCATAGCTTGCAGAGGCTGAGCAGGGGGGAAACCCGCTCTGTCCCTGCAGTGACTCATGAAACCAAATTAAGCCTGTGCCGCTTTACTGCTCCCTGGGGGCTGATGTAAGAAGTACTAGCGCCTACCAAAGCCGCTTCAACCCAGTGAATAACATCAGTCGTTTCCAGACTGCAAACCCTACAAGATTTTTCATGTATTTACAAAACCAGTTATAGCCCGTGCCAGAAGGCTTGCTAATCTTGGTTAACCTTTGCTGTTTCTTTAGAAGAGATCCACAGAGCCCCAGACTTCTGCAACCACCATGCTCCTTTATTTCCTGCCAACTCCAGTAAAGAATTTGGTGTTACTTGCCCAAAACGTGTCGTTTCTTCAGGGGAAAATTGCTAAACCTTGAGTTTGAAGGGTCTGGTGGTTGGGGTACCTCCGTGCGTGCCTACAGCAGAGAGAGGGATGCCGTGCACCTCCCACGGGGGCTGTGCCACAGCAGGGTGCTCCCTGCGCAAGGTATCCTAAAGCACTTTCAGGAATAGCACGGCCCTGCCATGCTGACTGCATTTGAATGCAAAGGGAGGGAGGAAGGGAGGAGAGCAAGAACGCCACTTTTTGGAGCTCATCATTACACACACACACACACACACACAAAAATATCCACAGGAGCCACTTGCAGGGCCTTGAACCCCTGCCAGCAGAGAGAGGAGAAAAAAATTATTGTTTTTTAAATTCATTTTAAAAACAAGAACACAAACATGAGTGCCTATAAATTTTATGTAGCAACATTCTGTCCTTTGGATCCTCTTCCCATATCCACTCACATTTGGAAAGTTAAACAAAGCCAGCATCTTGTAAAATATTAATTAAAAATAAGCATTGTACTGGGTCCCATGAATCATTTCATGTGTGTTCAATATTTGCAAGTGTCACCATGGTGAGGAGTTGCACCTAGCTACAGTGCATTAGTTATAAAGACTAGTGAGCAATTGCTCAGCCATTGCTACTGGCTTCCCAAACTATAAACTTGTCATCTGGACTATGACGGCTCAGAGATCATAAAATAAGGCTTATAAATCAACATCGCTGTTTGAAGTTAATCTACGGCTTATGTCAGCTGCAAAAGTGAATGTTACAAATACAAAAATATCTACAATAGGAAGGTATTGACTGCTAAACAGACACATTGACCGAGATAAAATAGAAGTGAAGATAAGGCCTTTCCCAGAAACCCAAAGCAATAAATTAACGGGCAACTGATTAGGATATAATATGAGGTGTGAAAGCTTTAATGATCGCAAGAACAGAAAAAGAAAATCCTTTGAAAGCTCACTAACGTGCCCTCTCGAGAGTCTGTACACCCCAGTGTCCAGGCATATCTCTAGATCACTAGGGAAAGTGTCTAACAGATTATATTTATTGGAAAGAGATTTGCAGAATGTACTCCTACATTCAGAGAGATCTAGTGGCCACATACAAATATTCAATGTCCTATGAAAAAGCAGTGTCTCATGTCTAGCAAAAATGGCATTAGTTGTACTTTTAACAAATTTGATCACAAGTACAAGATAATAGCCTTCTTTAACTTTCCAAATGGGAACGAGTATGGGGAGATGATCCATTTACCACACAGTCGCTGCCACCTGGTAGCCAAAGCATTTTGTACAAAGTACCTGATGTGTCCACTCGGACACTTATCTGAGTCTTTCTATATTAAATCAGTCACAAAAAGAACAATTTAAAATTGTTGAGCACAACATCTGGATCAGACTCTGCCAAACGCTATTATTTTATCAGGTTGGCTTCTCCGTGCCCTGTGTTGCGAGGAGGTTTTCGATACTCCCCCATGCTCTGTCGGGGCTGCAGTAATGAGATCAAGCCATTCCCCAGCGCAAAGCATCTGACCAGCTGAACCACCCGGGCAAAGAGAACCTCACACACCCCTCCTCATCCCCTGCTCTCGGCCCACTGATTATCTCAGATCATCAGTGTTTTGGATGACCAAATAAACAGGATTATCCTCTCCCAGTGCCTGTTAAGTCAAAACTGTACAGCGATCCTATTAGTGGATCGCAATAGTGTGAGTATATCCAAGCAGGAGATTATCTTTTGCTTGCTCTGTGGAGCTGAAAGCAGTACCGGGAAATTTTTAATCTCCATGAAGGGGACACTAGAGCTCACAGAAAGAAAACCAAATTCATTTTTGTTATCCTTCTCAATCAGATGCCTAGCTCAAAAAAATTATCCCGATTGACAAAGTCACAACCTTCTTTCATTGGTATAGTACCGGATTTGGGATGCCAATGAAAAACATCTTACATGCGTAGCCTTTTTCATCCAGACTGATCCCAGAATGCTTTACAAGTGTTGCATGCAAATGGCACGTGGGATTAGCAGCACTTTAGAGTGGTCTGTCTCTGTTCCCACTGAGGTTAGCGAGAACAGAAGTGGGACTTGCCGTTGAGTAAAATGTGAACCAGGCTGGAACGCAGCCAGGAGGCTGAGATCAAGACTCGCATTCATTTGGGAACTGCTGGCACAATGGGCCTGTTGATCGAGACTTTGGGTTTACGTCTTGTCCAAAACAATGTAGCAAGCTGCAATGGGCCCTAAAATGATGCCATTTTAAACATGATGGTAATCCATCATTATTTATTTTTCAAGCACTCAAAGAGAAAAATATTGAAAGAACAAGCAAAGGAAGAAATACGCATATCTAAGTTAAAATCTTCTTAAATAAACTATCTAGATTTTAACAGAGTAGCATGCAAACAAAGCCAGCTAGCTCCAAACCCTTTTATATACATGCGTGCAGAAAAATAAATTCCTTCAAAAGAAGCTTTGAAGAGCATAATTAAGCATGAAAGTTACCATATATTAAATTATACATCTAGCAAAAAAGAGTCATTAGCCCAACAAATGGGCTGTTAATGATTTCAGGTTTGCCTAAGGCCATAAACTAACAAACCAGTGATTAACCAGTACTTCTGGGATGCTGCTGTGGAAGGCTGGCAGCCTGGTGTCACAGCGCTCGCCCACAGCTTAGGAACTGCAGAAAAAATAAAACCAATGAAAAAACCGCACCATATTTGGGCTATAGAAACAACCAAAGTTTCAGGCGGGTGAAACCCCTGCTCTGAGGCACCGTGAACATCATTTATCAAGACACCTGGTTTCCACTCTGTGCACCGCAACTGCAAAAGGCACAACTTCCCAAGTCCAAGCGGAACCAAGTTGAGTAGCCAGGAGAGCCCCTTCCAAGGCAAGAGAAACTCTGCACGGATGTGTCCTGGCACAGGCCATGCCCAGGAGAGCCCGCGTCACGAGTGCCATCCCGTCTGTTTGAACGCCGCCGCCGGTACCCGCTTGGCACCCCTCCCTGCTGTTCCTGAGCTTGGGATCAGCCACCTCTCTCCTCTGAGGCCACGCTTTGGTGACCCTAGAAGCCATTTACATGGAAAGTAACACCACAGAAGTGTGCTTGACAGCTTCCTTCAGACATTTCTTAGCAACTGGTAATAAAAGGGAAAAAACAACGGGCCATTTGGTCAGCCACCTCTCTCCAAAGCACCCGTACTTATTTTCCTTGCGACAGTTTGAAAAGCTGAGGACGTGGGAAAAAAAATCTTGCACAAAACAGTCCTCTCCAAGGCTGGAAATGGCAGAAGCAGGGAGGATGGTGCCCCCCACCTGTTGTCAGGTCTGCAGGACGCACGAGAGCTTACATAGGTATTACGGTTACTTGGGCAGGACAAACTTTTTGAAATGAAACCACAAGCATGTGCACAAACCTCACCTCAGTGCAACACAATTTCAGACAGTAAAACCCTTCTCCACTGAGAGGAACGCAGTGCACTGGGTAACGTTATTGGTCCAATGATTTTGATAAATGAAGCAAAGTTTTTCAAAGGATGTGATTACTCAGTAGTTCAAAAGAAAGAAGGGAAGCAACCTGGTAAATTGAATAAAAGAGTTGTTCATCCCTCAACCAAACCAGCACCTTCACCAGCAGGCCCAGCAAAGCCCCTCAGGTTGGCTTTACCACGGGCATAGGAGCGCCCACGAGCTCCCAAAACTTTGAAAGAAGAAATGCTCGCCCATGTACAAATTGCAATTCACAGAATAGTCCAGAACCGGAGAGGGACCCCAGGGCGTGCAGCCACCCCGGCCTGCTGGGTGCATGATTCACATCACACATCATCTGCCAAAGCTCAGTCGCAAGGCTTGGCGGGGGATGCCCAGAGAGCCCTGCCTGCCTTCCCCAGCGGCTGCTGAACAGCCACCCTGAGAGGGCTCAGCTGCTCCCTTCATTGCCAAATTATCTGCCTCTCTCGGGCCGAGTTCTCCTCGTCGCTTCCTGTGGCGAAATGTGAAAGTGTAGAAACTGTGTTTCGTCACAGCGGCCCCGAGCCCTGCCGGGCGCTTTGCTGCTTGCTCCCCGGAGAGCTGCTAATGGTTTGATCTGACATCAAGTTCTCACAGTTAAAATAAATGGTATAAACACAGCACTCTCCAGGAAGGTCTAAAAGCAAAAATGAGAGATTTGTTTGATTTAAGGAAGCTTTTCCTCGAGCATTTTTTAATGCTTTTAACTAACCAGTAGTGCCGATGCCTTCTTTTTCAATAAAAAGACAGTCTTTTCCTCCTTAAGTGTTTTTGTGATTAAGGTCCAAGATTTATATTTCCACATAAGAAGAAAAGAAAAAATAAATCAGATGTCGTTTCGGTAGAGACAACGGCAAAAACTCCCACTGACTGCAGTCACCAATAGAACAAGTTTTTCTGGAAACTATTTACCAAATACTACAGAGAGTTCACAATTTTTTTCTTCTCTCCTATTTTCCCATCAGTAACATTTAAAGCACAACCACAGACAGTTTTGTTGAACCGTTTTTTTAAAATCACATAACTCTATGTCAGGTAAGTTGTATGTATGGTGCCTGGCTCTTCACCTAAATGCTGGGTTTTGAACATGGCTTGATTTCGGCAGCAGTTGCATAGACTTCAGATTAAATATAGCCATCATTGACTTTCCCTGAGACTCAGACACTTCTGAAAATAAGTTTTTTGGCACCCACTAAGGAACACACTGAACATCTCCTTTAGTTACAAGCCCTCAAAATAAAAAGAACTTATGAAGTTCTTACATGTATCTGTAAGAATTTGATCTAAGATCTTATTTAACCCTCATAAATATTCAGGGCTGGTCCTGCTCCCACTGAAGTCAGAATAACTTTGGTGTAATCAGTGGTGGCATCGCAGTGCACAAGTGGACAACTAAGATAACAATTAAATGTAAGAATCAAATTATTCCCTTTGAACAGCCTCACCTGTATTAGTATGCTGGTAGGACAGAGGTCATTTAAAGGGCACTGGAGATACAACCTGCACTAGATCCTGAGGACCAGAAGCTCAAAACCTCTCCAGCGCACACAGCTCTGCCCTTCAGTAACAGTTCTTAATATTTAAAATGACCTTTCCAAATTTGTTTTGTTTTTAATATGTTCAAAAATCTTTCCCACTGAAGAGCAGATTTCCCAGTGAACTCCAGCACTTAACCCTGCAGCATTTTGCTATTTCGAGATTAGAGCATGAGTTTCAAAATTTATCCTGAAGCACAAATATCTGCATGAAGTTATGATGACGTTGTACCGGGCCTAGGAGTCATCCTGGAATAGAAAACAATCCAAGCAACAATATTTGGCTCTGGATACAAATTTTCCCAGAAGTTCGGGAGTAGTTGCCCCCCTTCCACTAAGGCTGCAAGTCATTCTCATCCTGCGCATCTGTGCATGGCTCCTGAGGCTGACATACTGCACAGTCTTTCAAAATCGAATATTCTGTCATTAACAGTTTATATTATACCTCTTCCAATTCTGCTTTGTCCCAGAGATGACTTTCTGAAGGGGGCTAGTCCTGAAACATTTTCTTCCTAATAGGTAGACACGCCAAGTACAAAAACAAGCAGACTTTGTGACATTTACCTTCACAAGGAACTACAATGGATTTGCTTTATTTCTTATTAAAAGCATTTTGTTTTGCCATTAAAAAAAAAAACCAGCAGGAGTGCTTTATTACCACAGCTGACCACAAGATGGAAATCCTTTTCCATAAGACGTCTTTTGATTAGGAAAAATACCAATTAAAAAAAAAATACAGCCTTTTTCCAGGAAAGTGTTTTAGAAGAAGCAAAGCAGGGTTTCTCATCTGATCAGCAGCTTGTTTGGGAGGCTTCATCCATTTCATGTTCTTTCTCCACACCCAGGGAAAAAACCTAGACGGGACTTCAGTAAAGATGGGGAAGCTGCCGGGGCTCCCCCTTCGCAGCGGGTTGTGCGTGGCAGCGGGAGCTGACGGGAAGGTGGGGGGCTGCGCCACCCCCACTCTCCTCCCTGCCCCAGGACGCAGCTCCCCGGACACAGACACAAGAGGGGTTTTCCCAGCAGACGCCTTACAGAAATTAATAAGATCCTTTTACCCAGGTGGATAGCCAAGCTGTCATCAATTTCATTTATCTAACAGAAGTTTAAGCTTAGTTTGATCAAACCCCAAAAGACCAAAGTCTTTTCCTGAGAAGTTTTCCCTTCTCCAAGAGGGGCAGTCTCCCTCAGAAATCATTCTGATGGGAATCCCTAGCCCGCTCTAGCTCTTACACCAGCAGCTCGGATGCGCCAAGCAGAGAAAAGCACCATCGGCATGTGCTCATTGTTTAATTTGGAAATGCAAAGGATAAATGGAAATGCAAAGGATAAAGTAAACTCTTTCTTCATACCATCACAGGGTTTTTTTTTTTTTAGAGTTAAAAAGCCCTCTGAGGAACGGTTCCAGCCACCCAAAGCCTGGGATGGCAGAGCTCAGGGAGTGGGGTGGGATTTTATCTAACCTGCCACACTGTACTCTGGATGAACAAAGCCACTGCTCTGGGACCTAAACGCTAAATGTCATTTATTTTTGCTATTGCTTACTTACAAAAATGTGCAGAGACTTGCACTGGGATGCCGCCGGGCATAAGCAGAACTAAAAGGCCATTCCTGTCCCCAGGGGCAGGAGAAGGGTTAGTGAACAGGGCGGCGGGCAAGAGAATCGTCCCTTTCTCGCCTCCAAAGCCGCGCAGGCTGCGGCGTCTTCTGCAGCCCAGGAGGGAAGGGCTGGCTGCGACGTGGCAGGGACCCTCACTCACGCTGCGTCTGGCCGAGCTCGCTGCAACTTGCTTTTGAACAAACTATGAAAGAGATGAAAGAATAGCTTCTATGTTTTTAATTATCTGATCGAGTTTTCCGCTCTAAATCTGAGAGAGCAAGTAGGGAGCTACATTTAAAGACAGACAAGACATTTGCATCTGTTTTGCTGATTATAGTAGTTACACGTTTTACTTTAAACATCAATGGGTTGCAACTGCTATTCAAATGATATGGAAATTGCTACTTTATACCGAAATTTCCCTTAAGAAACAAAGGAAAGGATTAGCATATGGCTCTGCTTTTTTTTCTTTTCTCCTCTTCTTTTTTTTTTTTTAATAAAACACAGTGGCAGTGGAAAACTCTTTGATAGTTCACAAGCAACACCTGTATCTTTTAATATTTTATTCATACCAAGTCAGAGAATATCTGAATCCTTTCGTGTAACTATTACAACAACAATTTCTAACTTAAATATCTTTATCTGAAACACTGAATCAACTTCATTTTCACAAGACCTCTTTGCCATAAAAATATACCTTCACAGGCTCTATGGGTAATTATGCAAGGGGATTAAGGTACCAGCAACGATTCATAATTGTTTTCAGATTTAGGTGAAGCTGATCAACTGGATGCCTTCATAGACTCTGTCTTGTTCACACGTACCCAAGGAACATCTATCACGTGGTCAGTCCCACTCAGGACCGAATCCCACCCGTTCCTAGCAGTATACAGCAGAGTCAGTGCAAAGAAACTCAGACCCCAGCCCAGTCGCAGTGTCAACTTTTCCCACTGAAGTGCTCATAAGTAAAACTGGTTGCATTCCAACAGTTTGCATGATTGAGCCTTTAATCCCAGTCCTGCTCTGCGTCTTTTTACGCAATCCTAAAGACGGCAGCTTTTTAGTGAATTGTAACCTTCACTCTGGGCAGCAGAGGTAAAAGATGTAAGGGATATATAAAGACAGCTTTACTAGTCTCCCCAGAATGGATTACTTTTACAGAAAGCTGATTAAGAACAGTTTCCAGATTTTGAGTGTTACTGCAGGTTACCGTTAGGGTAGAGAGACATGAGCAAATGCGTACCGCTGGCTCCTTACGTACCTTATAGGGACCTACCAAGGAAGGGTTTCAGAGGACCATCCAATTCTATTGACTCTGTTGTTACAGCATCTTCACCATCCCGTCGGGTACTCGAACATCCCCTCTCAGCACGGCTATCCAGAATCTGCTGAGGAATGTAAAAGCACGTTACAAACAAAATATTTTTAAAATAATCCCATGCAGACAAATTGACAGAATTAATTTGTAAAACAGTCTGTCTAAAGAGACTGACTCACAACGTATCTATTTTTATGCCAAAGCTTTGAGGCTTCAGGGTGATAGAACTGTGGGAAATTATGAAGTCTTGACCAAATCGGATACTTTCTTGTTCTTGAAATTAGTTAATTAATTTAAAAACTAAACCAGTGCACTCGATCACTGGGTTCTTGTGTTCCTTAAGCATCTAGCACAGATCTGGTGAGAAACTTTCAATTCTTCATACACAAGTTCAGAAGAGACATGCAAACAGTGATTAAACACAGCAGCTGCTTTCTCTCAATAATAAGTTTCAGGGCATCACCCACGATCGACAGCGATGCCGATCTAGAACTGCCTATATAACGATGCAGGGGCACAAACCCTGCTCTTACTCACGCGCCCCTGCAAGCCCGCTATCTTCGGTGGATTTTTTTTCTCACAAACTAAAAAAAGGACAACATTACTGCAACACATTTGCCCCATGTTCATCATGCTAAAACCAAGACAACGGGGCCGGCTACAATATATTAATGCAGGAGCTCTGATAACCGTACTTGCACTTTTGGTTTTGTTAGTCCCACATGAATATTTATACACATTTCCATGATATGTCCGCTGGTTTGCATAGGGCACAGGTTGTCAGCAGCTGAAAGCCATTAGCATCTGACAGCTGCTAAAATAGCTTGTTTGAAACAAATAGGTGGTCCCGGCCCTTGTCTAGCAGGCAGGTGATTAAGGCATCATTACAAGCTGCATCTTCTTTGGCAGCTGCACGGACAAGGAGGGCCCTTCTTGCACCGCTCAGACCTGCCTGGTGGAGGGGCGATGTAGTTATTATCACTACATAATAGGTAGTTTGTAAGCAATGAAGACCTGACAGAAACAGATAGTGGGCAAATACAGGACAGAGATCGCAGCCAATGAAGTAACTACAATCCAAATAAGAGTGCCTGAGCTGGCTGGGAGCAGCAGATGTTGCTGTCCATCAGCATCTCCATATAAAACAAATGTTCAAGTGCTACTTGGAAAAAAGACAGCAGATCGTTATTTGCATTATTTCCAGAGCTACAGGATGCTGGCGGGGGGGGGGAGATGCTCAGCGAGGAGACTGGGATTCTTGCAGGGAAAATCCAGGGAATCTCTTGGGAGCAAAGAGGATATCCAACACATGGGGCCAGGACTGCATGGATGGATACTGAGGGGGATCAGGGAGGAAGATACTCCTTGGCCTTCAACCTACCAATGTCCTCCCCTCCCAAGCCTGCTTCATGGATCTGATTCCCAGGTAGGGAGAGCGGGAATGAACCAATGAGTTGTAATTATGCTTGGAGGAAGCAAGAGGTGAAACCTGTGTCCTGGGCTGATGACCTTCCATGTCAAGCGGGCAGCCATGGGAAGGTGGTCAAAGTCCCTCTTACATTTAACCTCTCTGGGTGGAAAAGGTTGCATGCACAGGAAGGAAAAGATGGTGCTCAATTTCTGTTCAAGTCACAGCATCTTGCTGTCTCAAAACCCAAATAAAAGCATATTTTGGGCAGAGATGAAATGAGGTGGTCAAACAAAGCAGATGAGGGGTACAATGCAAGACAGCCCTTCTGAGACGCTGGAAGTGCTTGTCTTCGTACCACACTAATAAACACAGTTATTCTACTCAAGGTTATTTCATAAGTTATTCAAAATATTATGTAAAAGCAGGAAATGTCAACATGTGCACATTACTTCCTTTCGAACTATTTTCTTGACAACCACCCCATCTGTTTTACCTCAATCTTTCTTCCAAAAGAGAATTAGTATTTATCATAAGCTTAACACTTGAAGAATTTCTGAAATGACTTTACCTACACAGCATCACCTTCCGGACTTGTGACACTGTCACTTTCAGCACACTTCCTTCTTTTTTTTTTTTTCAAAAATCTTTGTGAATGATTACCTTTGTAAACACATTTATGCACCCGTTTTCAAAAAAAGTCATACTCGATAGCAGCATGAATTTGGTTTGTAAGTTGCCGTGCAGCACTCTGTCACACTATAAACTCCGGTGTACATGTACTGCTTCGCTGCCTTTGATACAAAGCCAGAATCAGACTTTTTCAATGTTTTCTTATTAAGGACAGATCATGAAACAAACCAAACATGCTGAAGTGAGATGGACAGGAATGGTGTCCAGGTGTTAGGGTTTCTTTGTTTAATATTGATATAGTCTTTCAATTACTGCGGCCTTTTCTCTGGAGACATATAAAAGTCTCAGAATTAGTCTTTTCTTAGTAAAAACATCATTCTTAGATAACATCCAGCTGAAGAGAGAATTCACAGAATCACAGATTCATTGTGTCTTTTGATTTTGTCTGGGCTCACAAGAAGGGACGTCAGAAAAGCTGAATGTATGTGTGTATTACATTTTGGGAGCTGGTTTTCAATTTCACTTCGCCCTTTCCCAGTCATACCAGCCCTGTAAGAAAGCAGATAAGCCCTGGGGACAACCCCGCTGGACCCTAGCGCCAGCGCCCGGAGCCGCCTCTGCCTTTTGCGACATCCGAGGGAGCAGGGGTGGCCGGGAGCGCGGCTGCAGCAACAAGCCCCGGGAGCGCTGAGCCCTCCGGGCAGGTGCATCCTTGGGCCGGTGGTTATCAGGGCATGCAGAGAGGAGCAGGAGGCTGTCGATGCATGAAGTCTGCCTCCTCACAGCAGCTCAACTTCTCCTAAGCACATCGGCAACCTGGCCTTGATCTCCCAGCAGATTTTTTTCCATGTTCTGTGTATGTAGCTACTATTATAAGCACAATCGTGGTGAATGTTTGTGCAAATGAATGCTCTGAATCTTCTTGGTACTTTATACATCTTTGTTACTATTTTTATTTCACTTGTATCTTCGGATATGGTGACCGTAGAAATACACCCCACTTTCCTGGAAGCATATGCTCAATATGGCTCTAATTCACAAACCTTGAAGTTAATAAGAATAGCAAACATTTATGCCTAAAACCATCAGTGAAGAACTGACCTCCGTTATCCAGTCCCAGGGCTTACAAATGTTCATCGCTGCATGTTTGAGCAGTTTATTTTTAAAACATGCACTGTTTAAAATATACGCAATTAATATTAACAAAGACCTGCAGTTCTCAGATCAAGTGGCTGGAACAAGCACTGCTTTCTGTCTGATGTGCAATGACCTTTTGCAATATTTTTAGGCACTGTCCTATAAGCAATACGTCTTGCACAAATTACTTCTGCCCAGATGTAAAGCAACATTAACCATGAGAAGGAGGGAGCAACATGGGATGAATTTGTATCTTCTAAAATTGAGGGGAAAAGAAAATTACTGGGGTTTATAAGAGGATTTATCAACTGTGTAATTTTCTCTCTCCTTTAAACCTAACACATAGAGCATCGTGTGCCACGGAGAAGGACATTCACAACAGACTGAAGTGTTATGTGATTCTCCCATTTTTGAGTAAAGGAAGAAGACTACAATAATAAATTCCTTGTAAGAAACAGAATTAATAGAATCCATTATGTATTTAATTAGAAATGTTTGTGTTTTCCAGGGAGACGAAAGATTAATTTAGGTAACTACTAAAAGTTTCATTAGCTTTAAGCTAAAAACTAAAGTTAGAAGAAACCTGTGTGGAGAAATACTTACCAGTCTGTGTGTTGGAAGTGATTGCCTCTCCTAGCCACGGGAGAAGCCAAACTGCACTGTATGCCGTGGTATACAATTGGTTCGTACAGTTACTATCTATATATATCAATAATAAAAAAGTCTATGAAATTATATGAGGATTAGGAAAATCTCAGTGAAACAAATAAAACAGAAAGTATAAATTCATACATTTTCACACTTCAGAATTTTTGTCCAAGTCAGAAAACATATTCTGATTCAGGAAACTTAGCAACTGCGAAACAGATGCAACAACATGCATCCAAACCACTCTCTGTAATCTATTTCTGTGAAAAAGTGCACAGAAAAAAAACCCATTTAACTACCAACTTCTGCAATTCATCAGCTGGAGGAGGAGCCATCAGACACTCTCACCTGCTCCTGGCAGTGGCCAACAGGAGATCTGCAGGGAGGAGTATTGCAAACAGGCAAAGACAGCGCGGCTCTACCTGCAACACCCCCTCCGTGCTACAGTCAGCACTGCCGGCACTTCCTGAGCCACAGGATGACTTAAACCTGCACTGACATTAACAACAGGACAACTGCAGCAATCAATATCGTCCTTAAAAATTAAACTTCAGGTAGCAGAAAGATTTGGTACAGCCATAAAATATACATATGTGCAGCTACTATGCAGAGAATGGCTATAACCTGTATTTAAAGATTCTGAATGTACAGTGCTTATTGTATGAAAAACAAACCAAAGCCTGCACCTCTCTGCACATGCAAACACAACATGTATGTTTCAAAAATGAGTTGTTTTTTTTTTAATCCATGGATTTTTCACACAAGTGAAGCAAACAGAATCATCTGTATTAGCTGCCAACAAAAACAAATGGTTGCAGTTGCCCCACAGACGAAAGCTAACGTACCTGTGTTTAGCCATTCTGTAGCCAACAAAGGGCTACCAGGAAGCTTTTTATCAATAGATCATACCACAAACCAAACCCTTGTCAAAATTTAGAGAGGAGATATAAGATTAAGGGCCTTGTTCCTACCCACTTACAATTAGAAAAGCCAGGTGTCAGAGAATAATCATCAGCATCCAAAACCAAGATCCAAATTGGTTGGTTTATTTATTTATGTAGCCGAGATTCCAGAAAGAAAAGCGAAAAAAAAAGGAAATAAAACTCAATGTAGAAATACTTCTGATGCAGGAAAAAACCAGGGTAAGGTTGCATAAAGGATCACCCACTCTAGATGACACTGCCAGACAATTTCCTTCCCTGTTACATCACTGTTAGGTTCCTTATTAAGCTAATTTCTTTAAAAGTCACCCACAAAGGCCCCATGGCATCAAAAAGCCATATTCACAGGAGGCTTTGTTAGCAAGGAGAGTGTCCAGGCTCTGCTGTTGACTAAAGGGTGCGCTGAGCAGCTCGGAAGGTCGGGGATGGGAGTGAGGGGTGCTTTCAGAGGTAACAGCTCTTGAAGCTCTAAGACGAACAATTTTAACATGAGCAGAGGTAGTCAAAGCCTTGCCAGCTGCTGGGGTCCGTCTCTCCATCTGCCTTGCATGTGGACCTTTTTTTGATAGAGGTCTGCAGGTCTTTGTCTGACCTGGTCCTCTCTGAAGCTCTCTAGTGTAGGCTATGGTCACCCTGAAACTCTGCTGGATCTGAGAAAGTGAGTCCTGTCCTGACAGGAGAGGCAGAATCTCAAGGCTCTTACCAGGTTTCAGCAATATCACATGCACTTCATGTAAAAATCTCACTATCTATCTACAGCTCCCCAAGTGTTTGTGCTTCCTTTCCCTATTAACCGTTTGAGCCATGTTGGCATGCTCAGTCCAAAATCTGCTGCAATCACCTGTTTTAACAACATCTGCTGTTGAGAAGGACAGATGACAAGCTAAATAGTCTAACTGACATCAAACCATGAAGAAATTAAAAAATACATTTTTTCAATTAAATCAGATTGAAAGGTATAATCTGTGGCATTTTTTCTGTTTGACATAGATATTAAATACTTTGGTGTAATGGTGCCACCAGCAGATAACAGTTAGAACTGGTTTTAGCTGAAAAACCTATAGACAAGAATACAAATTTCTTTATGTAGGTTATTTAAGCTTCCAAAAATTTATCCTTTGATTTTTTAAAAGAATATTTTTATAAGAAAACGGAAGCTAAAATTTGGTTCTAATCACAATCTGTCAGTAGATGAAACTTCAGGTTCACAATTCTCTGTGTAAGTTCCTACGTGTTCCTCTATGATGAATAAAGACAGGGAAGTGTTTGGGAGAGTATGTGGGTTTTTTCCACAGTAGAAGCTGGTGATTTTTCATGCCTGAACAACTGACAAACACTGGAGCAGTAACAACAACATTAAACTCTGAGAACTGAATGACTGGAACTCTTCAGTTTTATTTATGTGACTATTGATCTGACCAACACTGGATATCCGAGTGGAGCAACTCCTTTTCTCCAGAGAAACCCAGGACTCTTGTCACTTCTGTCGCAGAGGGAGAACTGAGAGTACACATTTCTCCAGCCACTGGAGTATCGACATTCCCAACGTTACTGTCACCTTTTTATCTCTAGCACCTTTATTTCATTTAAAATTGGTCACTTTTCATTCCTATTTACTTAGAGGTTTTAGGAATTTGGAATATAACCCAACACAGCCTCAGATAGGTTTGCAAGCATAAAGGACTCCCAAGAAAAAAGTGGAAAATTGGACACTAAGAGGTGTCGCTCCTCAATTTGTTAGAGAGCAAACCAAACACGAATACAGAACCTTGCCACAGTTCACCAGTGCTTTTTAATTCCGTGATCAAATTTCCATACCTCTTGGGATCTACCAGCTCAGGCACTGCCTGGTCCATCCTGGGTGAAGTCAGCTCAGCTGCTCTCTGACAGCCAGGACAGTCAGGGTTGGTACGCTCTGCTTCCTCCCTGTTAGAAGATTGGTCCTAAAAAGTCACCTCCTTCAGCTCCAACCCTCCAGTCTGGCCCAGCAAGATCTCTCAATGGGGAAATAAGGCAAAACAAGATGTCTGAAGAAAACTCCTCAAATACATTTGCAGGAACCAGCTGCTTGCAAGGCTTCCCGTATGTAATTTGTAGAGTTCTTTCAGGAATGGTTACATTAAAAGCCTTCATAAAGAAAAAAAGAGATAGAACATGTAAAAACCCTTCGCTCTTGCTTCTTTTACTATTAAGGAGTTAAAATAGGTCATAAATAAAACTTCCAAAAATGCTTCCCAAGCCACCTTTAAAACAAGGATACATTAAAAATGCATTATTTCTGCTCATCCTGCTGAAATGCTGGAAAGCCTTAGTGTATTAATTCTAACAATGTAAAATACAGCTATTTGCCCTCTCTTTTAAAGGACTGGGCTTAAATCCTACTTTACTCATAAGTATAAGCAAATAATTTTAGGAACTGTAACCAATTAATGATATATTCTTATCTGTTACATAAATTATGAAATTGCTACTTCATTTAAGTGACTAGAACATGGCCCTAAAATGTGTATGTATGTAACAACAGCTTATCTGAGAATATTTTTTCCTCTTAGACATAAATCATTTAGAATCAAGCAACTAATGTTTCTTTAAGGTACAGAATGTAACAATACAAGCTACACAATAAATGTGTTTAGTTTAGTATAGTTTAATCTTTAAAACTTGTCTTGGGAAAAAAAACCAACATGATATGCTTCACATAAAGAAAAAGACACAGCTGACAATTTAGGATGGGCCAAACAACACTGATGCTACAAAGCAAAAATTGCACAAAACTCACCCCCCGTGCAGAAAGAATCTCATGTGAAACTTTAAGAAGAACAAGGAAACATCAGAATAACAGCTAGCCCCTTTTGTAGCTCAAAAATATCCCTATTATTTTGCTTGCCATGACAAAGATTTAATGAGAAAAACTGCTGCTGCGTCAGCCTACAGTTTGGCCTGGCTTTTTCTCCCATAAACTTCTCTAGATAGTAAACCAGTCTTCCACTGCATCAGCTCCAAACACACACAAAAAAGGGCAATAATCCTTCCCCAGTTTCACAGGGGTTTGTTTTTTGTTTGTTTGTTTGTTTGTTTGTTTTTTTAATGAAAAGCACATAAAAGCTTACAAGCTGCTCAGATACGTACTGCGGTAAAAAGAGTTTTAAAATGTCTTAGTATAAATTTGTCCTGGTTTTCTTCAAATACAGTTACACTGAAAAGTCGTCTATACCATGCAGGTGTGGATTTCCTTTCACGCAAGGAACTGGGAGTTAGATCTCGGTTGCAGCAATGGAACCGAGCTAAACAAAACTGCCCTGAGAAGAGTTAATCCAGACTGAAACATTAACAGGGCACGATGAGAATCAGATCAGTTATCAGCAAGATAATTTAAAACAAGTCTTCCATCGGCTGATTTACGGGTTTTGAACACAAGAACATATGTAGGAAGCACATATATTCTGCAATCCTTTACAGGCAGAGCCTCTCACTGTGGTTATCTCAGATTTAACGGGGCTAATCTGGAGCACCCCTGGCAGCCCTGTGGGGCCCTCAGCGCACAAACCCACAGCTGAAAGTCACTGTCACCCGTTGTGCATTCACACTATTGCACCTGCATATTTTATTTCTCACACAAAAGGTCAAAAGCTTGCCAGCAGGCTGCCTGCCTTCTCAGACACACAATGCACAGAGAAAAATAACTCCAAGGAGCTGCTTGCTGTAATTTCCTGCAATTTAAGACTATTTATTTTTAAAACTTTTGCTGCCAACCTCCCCATCTGACTGTCACACTCTTGCTGAATTTTATCATCAGAACATAGTAATTTATTAGAGATCAAATCCAACCAGTTATTTGACTGTCTTGGTTTTAAATACTACTCAGCCTTTTTAGCTGCTCTGAAGCCTTAGGGCTCTCTATAATTAATGTTTCTTTAGCAGAGGCAGTAAGGGGACTGGCTGTGCACAGCCCGTGTTAACCCTTTGCTGAGACCAACGTAAAACCACAGCGAGGGCTGCAATTGCAAATGATCCACAGAATTTTCTACTTTTGGCATTTGAAAATTACTCTTTTATACAAGAGGGCCGAACATAGCTACCATCTACCCACGTGATTAGAAACTGGTCTGTGCCTGCAAATGTTAATTAACAGATGGGGGTTGCACCCATACGTATGGCATTTTGGGAGAGGCTGGAACTCCTGTAAAGCTCTTGTGGCAGCTGAAGGATTTTGAGATAAGTGAACGGGCATGATCAAGAGAAAGGCTGAATATTCACAGTGTCAGGTACATACACGTTGGCTGTAATAGCGGAAATATGTACGTGAGAACGAGGGGCAAGCTAGAACGGAATATTTGAGCCAGAAGGTGGGGTGGTAAGTGATCATTTCACCTGAGAGAGCACCAGAAGAGAAGCATAAGGATGCCCACCATCAGGCACACTGATTTTCCCTTCCAAATTTCACCCAAAATGCTGAAGCCTAATGGCAGCCAGCAGGCCAAAATGAAGTGCTACATTTGAGGGGTGAAAAACAGGGGTCAGCCCTTTGCAGCCTGCCAGCACCTACCTATCTCAAGCCCAACCTACCGGAATTCCCTGGCAACAGAAGGGTTTGCCCAACCTCACTTACATTGGCCACCTCTAATCAGCTGTCAGAAGCTTCTGAGTACTGATAAGCTTTTACTTGTAACACCAAGCAGCACATCAAAAAACGCTACACTGCCCTTGAAAAGCAAAAATGAACCATAGAATCATAGAGCAGCCCAGGTTGGAGGGACCTCGAACCATCATCTTGTCCAGCCTTTGTTGGGAAAGGGAGCCTAGACGAGATTATCTAGTGCCCTGTCCAATTGCATCTTGAAAACGTCTAGGTTGCTGCTATCCTCTAGAAATGCTCTGTTGTCTGTAGCACAGGTGAAAGTTCAAGCCAACTTCTGTGGCCTCCTGAACAAGCTTGAAGTGATTTAATGAGAGAGGACCGATCTCCACGGCAGCTTCAACACTTTCTTGTTCTGCAACTTGCACTGCAACCTCACCCCTCCCTGTTTCCCTCACAAGCAAACAAGAACAAATACAAAAATATTTATGAGTAAATATTGAGTTTTATCCCTACATCAGAAGATAATCTCTTGTGCTCTTTAGGTCAATATTATCATACCCAGCGAAGGACAAATAGCAGGTATTTGGCAAGAAGTAAAAACCATTGCACGGTAAAAGAAGCCCAATAATGCACACATTTTCCTTTAAAAATTAGAGTCTTGTTATTATTTTTTTTCCAGCTATGTGACCTATTACCACGAATAAAAAAAAAAAACAACAAACCCAACCTAGCCTAGGAAAACAACGATATTAATCAAGGTCTACTCTCAGCTATATATTTTTGCATTGGTGAGTTTTTCATAGTTAGGAGGGCTGCATTTGACCTCAGAACGTTCCAACAATCTGTTGTAAAACAAAACCACAGAAAAATTACTATATTTGAAATTTACTTATTAAAAATTGTTACTGCAATTGGAATTTTGAAGGGGCCGCCCTAAGAAATCTTTGTCCTTTTCAGGGCGAACTATTTAAGGCAGTATCCTTGACTGAACTTCCAGCATTCTAGCTAATTTGACCATGTTTGTCTTCTACCCAAAGCACTCCCAGCAAAAATAGCTGCCAGAGCTCCTGTGCAGCAGTTGTCTCAAGAAGACAGCCTCTGATTTTTGCAGTTCTCTTATACTGTATTTGAAGATTTCTTTCCAAGTCTCTCATCAAATAGTTTTTCGTAGGGGCAGATATGTTTGGTGCAAGCCTGTTAGTTTCCCACAAGCAAGAGCTTTGGGGAGACTTTCAAGAGTATATTTGCATGAATTATAATTCAATATCAAGATCTGTGGTGGGCATGAAGTACTATGACACATTTTGCTGACTAAGTGGCAAAAGGCATAAACTAAATGACCAAAATATCAGACTAATGTTCTGCTATAAAAATAATATAAAAAATGGAAAATCCTAGTCTGAACTATACATTCATCGTTTTGAAGGAATTCTACCAACGCAAGCAGGGAGTCATTGAATTTTACAGATTGCGCACATATTCTACTGTACTAATTGGAGTCTGAAACTTATAAACAAATTGTACTAATCTAATTCTAAATGTGATAATCTATGTTGGCACAATTTTTCTTATGACTGTTACTACCTACTTCTTTCATAATAATAAAGACAAGTTTAAATTAGTACTTGCATAAGAGTTATATGCTGTTAACCACTAAGTCCCTATCACACTTTCTTGGAGTTTGAGCAGAAAAAGCTATGAAGGGGGAAATAACAGCAGATGAAAAAACAAAACTAAAGTGTTTCCCAGAAAAGGGTATTCTCCCTATTCTCCCCCTGCCTTTGTGTAAGTGTCAATAGGGAAGGAACATGCCTTGACATGCAAGCCAGGGTGCATCGGAGAGGAACAAGTCTGTGTTTAAAGCAGAACAAGGTTACCCCTGCACTTCTTTATTCTGTCAGCTTCTGGTAACCATAGAAAACTAATATATGGAACACACAGCCTGAACGGCGAATGTAAATGGCTGTTAATAAACAAGGGCATACGTAATGTTGGATGCTTACTTACCTTCCTCACCCATGGTTGGCTAATCAGGATTCTTTATGTAGTTTCATTAGAAAATGAACACTAGAACTTCTTTCCAAAACAAACATTTTGCTTCCAATCCCTTGGACCTCTGGTAGCAAAAAAAAAAAAAAAAGAAAGAGAGAGAGAAGAAAAATTCCCCTACGGGCAAATAAATAGTCTATTAAAATAGGAAGCATTCTGCAGTATACACTACGTTCAAACATAAACTGTCATCTGAGGTAAAAAACACAACCTAATTTTTGTATTTGAGTTAGCTCCTGCCATTTTAACCCCTTCTTAGTGAGCACAACGTCTGTTGAGGGTTTCTTATTGTTCATGTAATTAAAGCCTAAGTGCCAAGGGCTGGACTGAGATAATGGTGTTACTTATTTCCTTAATTTCAGCGTTGCAACCACAAAGCTTTTGGATTTTAGTCCTACCCAGTGAGAAGCATGAGGCTGGCTTTGTTTTGTAACACTACAAAGTCGCATAAAATGATGTCATTTTTTTTGTATCTCTTGTAAGGCACGAATGTAAGCTCGGAACAGACAGTTAATCTGAAAAGTCTACACCGCAATGAACAGACCGCTGTCAGCGATCAATACTATTTACAATTTCTTTCTAAGTGCATAGTCAAAAAATATTGAGTCATAGTCAAAAGGAAAAGACATTCCTAACAGCTGAGCATTATGGTAAATGTAAATAAATATACTTATGTGCCCAGTTTGTGCTGGTTCCCAGGCTAGCTGCATATCCCAGGGAGCGTGGGCTAGAATAGAACAAATTTCCTCACTTCCTCACTTCCCTGCTAATGTTCTCTGTATCATGCAGTGCAAGGACTTATGTAAGTTATTTCTTTATTAAGCAAGAGTATGCATGTATTCAGGCAAGATATATTTTCTCAAGTCAGAGCACTTAAAAACCCCAAAATTTCCAGTTTCTAAAACCAAATTTTGATCATGAATCTCATTCTTTCAAAGTCTGGGAGGGACTTTTACTGGTTTCCTAAACAATCATGGAACAACAGAAATTAAAAACAAAAATCCATCTTTGATCAGTGATGTCAGTGGCCGTTACATCAAGCAGCTTTGTCTAAACCCATTAAACAGTGGCTTTTCTCAAATTCAGGCTTGCTTTCACGCCAAGCGCAGTCACAAACAGGCTGGAGCACACAAGATTTTGCTCACCTGGAAACACCATCAGGTACCAGAGCACTGCCTGCCACAGACCAAGCCGTTGGTGCTTCTGAAAGTTACCTGTATATTTTAATGAATTTTGAGACACATGAATTCCTTTAAAATTACTTGTGTGTTTTCTAGGGGATCCAAATGGTTTCGCCTTCCTCTCCTTCACAGGTTTAAGAAGGTAGGGCCACAATAGCTAAAATTGCTACCTAGCTGTTCTGAGACTCATGTTTGAGTTCTAGCTCGTAAGAGTTGAGCATTTTATTAACAGCAATTATTGATACACTTTTAAATATCAATATATTGATATTTGATATATGAGAATTCTGATGTGTTTTCCTTGCCTCCCATTTCCCGATATGAATTCTCATCCTAATGCTTTAGCATTGCTTATTCTGTGCCTTGTGAAGGGGTGGAATAAAGAGCTAATTTTGTGGCAGGGATGCTGCCTGTGTCCTGTCTGTAACTGTTCACTCTCCAAAGAAAAGCTTTTCATATTTAAATGTAAAGAAGTCACTGGACAACCTCAAGAAAAATGAACCAATAACTGTTAGAAAAAAATGCATTTTCAAATTAAATATTATGAATTATATATGTTCACTCATTCATGCTGTGTAATGGTATTTGTTGTGAAATAACAGCAGCAAGTGTATTCACCAAAGGGTTTAACATTAAAGTGTATTTTTATGTTTAAATCACAACTATTTCTGTGTTTCAGAATGGGATTATTTCCTATTCACCTGCCGACAAAAGAAAACATGGCTGGATTAAGAAAAAGTCAAAAGAGAACTTTCTCCCTTTATATCTCATGAAGGAACTTTCTTGATTTATGGCATAGGATGAAGTTCACTGTCAAGTATGTATTTACAGACAAAATCACTGCCGAATGCTTTGTGATAAGATCTGCATCCTCAGGGTGCAATTACAGCAGTTATCAGGATGGATCTTCTCATCAGTAACCTCCTACAAACTGTCAGTCTTCATCATCAAATGGGGAAAGCAACGTATTATTTCCACTCGGTCACCTGCTTCTGAGGAAGAGAAAGAAAACTCCAGTTCTCTGAGAAAGAATGAACTTCAGAGAAGTTCCCTCGGAACTTCTCAGTTTTCAGACTGAAAGAGAAAACTCCACTATTAGGACAGCCTGCCTGCCCATACATAGGACCTCCTGTAGCTAGCCCTCGTCTGCCGGACGGAGCGGCAAGCCCCAAAATGAACAGCAGTTCACTCCCATCCTCTTCTTCCGCCAAGACAAAGCCAGCAGGCACCCTCTCACACTTCTGCATTTCCCTTTGGAATTTCAAGAAAAGCAGAAAAAAATCATTTTGGATGCAAAATACAGATGCGTTGCTTAATCTTAAAAGGTGCTGAGTGTCTTGGAATTTGTTGGTTATGCATCAATTTTTGGAAGTTAGCCCCAAAAGGAAGAGACCAGCCTCAACTCCCATGTGACTGGAATGAATTCACTGAAGTAAATGGATTGACTATAAACTTAAAGCTATGCAAAGATGGAGCATAATATTACATTAACACTATTATGACATTCATTATCACACAGCTGTTATTAAAGTAAAACTCCTGCAAAAGTTCTGTCGGAGGGCATGGCCTGGAGGATGCAGCCCATTTAAAATTAAGCCATTTCAATTCACAGTCAGTAATGCTAAATGATGAAGGGGTAAATAATGCAGTTCAAGGAGTAGGACATTTAAAATAGGATGGGAAAATAACTGCTATAAACAGTTTTATAACTTTCACTTCACAGTGAAATAGCTGATGAGTTGCTATAATAAAATAACGAAAGATCACCTTTGCCTTAAAGGGAGGATGGCTTAGTTCTCTGAGCAGAGAGTGCTTCCAGAAAAAGGATGGCAGCTACCTACCATTTGATTAGTTGGTAATAAAAGCAAGGCTCTTCCTTATCAAAGCAAACAGCAACGTCACTCCTCCTTTGCAAGCCTCCCATTAGCTGGAATTGCTGTTATGTGGATGGGGCAGGGATAAAACCAGTAATGGACCGAATCTGGAAAAAACCCCAAAGCTAAAAATCAACAAAATTATTTATAGAGATAACTTAAACAGTGAACTACCAAAGAAGAAAGAAACAAAGTTCTTCATTGTCAAGTGCCAATTCAAAGTGAAAACAGATTGAAGCAAAAACTGTCAGAAAATTCTTTACCATTTTGTAAAGATCACGCACCCATAACGCCAGGCAGAGTCCAACTCTTTGGGTGACTAATTTCAAACAATAGCTGGGCTGTTTAAAAGCACAACAACAGGGAGTGACGTTTGCCTGAAGGCATACTGTATTAATGTAAATTGCTTTCAAATGCCCATTCAGTTTTTTAAACGAAACAAAAAATGGATATTAAGCTGTGCGAGTGGAAGTTGCTGTTAGAGCCCAGTATAGCGTTGCCAGGCATAATTCAGTCAACCATTAGTGAATGCACAGGGTGAGGCTTATGTTCAGTGGGAAAGACAACAAAAGGGGCCTCTACCTGTCAAAGGAAAACATTACACATTTTACTCTTCCAACTTAAGAAAGGTCTGAAGACTGTTGAGTCTGCACCTCCTTTATGAACCTTCCCAACTACCACCAGAAGAAACTCTCTCCATATTTCCTCTTTATGAGATGCTCTACCAGCACTCATGCCCATGGCTGTTAGTCATGCTGCCATAGTGCCTTTATACCATCTTAAGTGATGACCTTAAGAAGTTCTAAATGTTATTTCAGTTTTAATATTCTGAGTTTAATGTCTCTGGAAGTGATTAACAGCACTGGCTTAATGTCATTAGGTCCTTGCCCGTTTGCTCACCAGCTTCTGCTAATGTAACTTAATCGTTCCTTGCTGCAACACCCTGGTTTTCTATTTCTAGTTCACCGAGATTAAACTAGTAATAAGCAGCAGCACACTGGATCATCAGTCGTCTTCGTTGCTCCTGCAGGCAAAGGGATTAAATCAAAGATTAATTTCATTCTGTGTGTCATCTTCCTCAGCTGTACAATGGAGACAACATGGCTATGGCTGAGAGAGACAGCTTGGGCTTTCTCAGCACAACAACAAAAATTAAATTCTCACCTGTTCAATTTTTATCAGTTATATTTGCAGTAGAGTTGTGAGATTGTTAAATAACCAAACTCATTTTAACTAACAAAAAAGTAGTCATGGCAAAGATCTTCAGTAGATGTCCCAACAGACATATTTCCCTAATCCAGACTCAACAATCAGCAAAAATATTTGAAAGACAGGAATAAGATTAGTTTGGATAACAAGGAGGTGACGGCAGGAATTTAAGATTTGACAGTTCAAGAAAATTTCTTGGAACATTCACAAAAATGCATATCAGCTGGAAGTGCACTATTTCCATCATCTACTCTACCAGAATGATGCTTAGACGATGAGTAAAGATCATCCTATGGTAAAATCTCATATCACAGCATGTGGAGGAAAGACCTAGTCTTTGTGGCGACACTGATTGTGCACAATTTCCACACTGTTGTGTCAAAGCTTAACTTGGAGAAAAATGAAATCTGTAAGAGTTGAGAAGCTCTATTACGAAGGGTCTGTGCGCACGCTTCCCCTCACTTTAAAGGACTTTATAAATCTGCCTAACAAATCAGCTGCTTGTCAAAACCCTTAAAATCTCTTTAACTAAAGGCTTCTTAGATAAATGGCTTAAATTGTCATTAAGCAATAATTTTACATGATATATTAAAGTGATTTACAGCAACAGAAAAGAAATTAACGTGCTCCTAGTGCACACTCCATACACCTCCCTTGCACTGGTGGTGCTCACCTGACCTTTCACTGAGCCAACTCAGCCAACTAAACCAGAGCAGAAGAGAAACACAACAAGGGCACGTGGAGGGTTGAAGAGGCATCACAGTCAACGAACGTGAAGGGATGAAGAGGGATCGCAGTCAAGGAACGTGGAGGGCCAGGCCTCCATGAAAGCCCATTTCAGTAGGAACAGGGCAGCCTCATCCCAGCACAGCTGTGCTTCAGCAGAAGACAGACAGGTATGCACACCCCATGCTCTTTCCTCGCAGTGACTACTCTTTGTAGCGACACTAGGACTTATCAGCTTGCTAAGGAAAAAAAGCCACCAAGAATTCTTTTTGTATAGCCTTGACAGGCATAAAATCATCAGCAAGATCACCTTACTAAGTCAATACTAAAAGAAAAAAATCAAAGCACCTTTGACGTGCATCATTTGTTCCTCTGCCTGCTTAAATAGATGTGAACGTGTACTGCCATCTACAGGAAACTCCTCTAATTACCTCTGTCAGTCATCAACTCGCAGCCCAACGCTTAATTCCACGCCCTCACGCAAGCACACGCTCCAACTCCTGCTGACTCTAGCTACTTTGCTTCATTTCCTTGGCAAATTCTAGGATTTTGGGGGGGAACAGCTCTCCGAAGTTTCAGAAGACAAGTTATTCGAATCGATACACCAAAATGTACTTACTTCTGCAGCATCATATGCCACGTATTAGCATCGTTGAAGTTATTATGCTTCAAGGTCTTAGTTATATTATGGAGCTTAACTAGTAAAGATGTCTCCGAAGCAAGCACTGGTTTTACTCCTTCTCTCCTTTTATCTGCGGGGTATGATGTGTTACACATGCCTGTGCAGAAACTGCACTCTTCCTCACACATTAATTACTTAAAGCGTAGAGAATTTCTGCTTTCTGCAGAGGAAACTCAGAATGCATGCTTCCTTTTATGTAGAAATCTTACTTTCCAAATAAGTGAATTATCCGAGAACACTGTTAGAAAATATTATCGAATACTTCACTGTTACTTGTTCCATGACACGAATCATTCCTGTACATTTAACCACTCCTCCATTATTAGTAAGTTAAAATATTTTAAAATTGCCATTTGTTCAGAATATGTACTGGTTAAAAGATATTAATACGTATATACCAGTCTAAAATATATGAATAATAGCATTAGATTAAATTATCTTTGTAAAATAAACATCTGAAAGCCAGAGCGGTGCAAATTCTTAATCATGAAGAGCAATCCCTTGCAGTTAAAAAGCATGAGACCACTAGGAATGGCTCCTGAAGAGGTCAAAGCGTTCTTTCTTGATTTTCAAAAGGACACATTTCTAGCTTCTGATGACTTAAATAATAATTTTCCAAGTTCAGAGGTAACAAGATCTTTTATTATTACATTCATATTCCACTTTATGTAGTCTGATTTACAGATGTCAGCACAAAATGAGTCAGCTTTGTGATTAGTAATTCAAATGAACAGTATATATCCAGAAAATTGATCAAGTAATTTATACAACTTCCGAAAAGAATATTAACAATGAAATCTGTTGCTTAGAATTTATGACACAAATGGAAACAGCACAAGAAGGATAAAGTCAACAATATTATTTAAGCAATTTTCCTGGACAAAAGTATTCTTAAGTCCTGTGATTGACAAGGCAGCCAGAACAAATCGTTAACTTAGTAAAACTGGATAAATATTACCATCAAGAAAACAGACACAAAACAACAATCATGAATCGATATTAAACACTCAAAAACACCATTATAATAGGAGGACAAAGCCAACAAGTAATTTTGATAAATTCAAAGGCACTGACTTCTCTGTAATTGCTAAAAACATGGGCTACAAACCTGAATGAGGTTTCTATTACCAAAGTGGTAATTCCTGTTCATATATTTAATTGAGCTGATTGATTAAGGTCTTGTTGAGGCCTTTTAGTGTAGGGTGCTCTGTATCTTCTAAACTGGATAACTTACTCCTGTAAGACAGCAAGTATCTTGCGCCAATACTGACATCCTTATCTCCTCACCATGTGCATGGAAATACTTAAAACATTGCATGACAGTTAAAGCTCCAAAGCACGCCATTGTTTTGGGTCTTATTACAGCAGAACAGTTGCCAAATATAAAAAGTAACTCTAGTAGAACAGTCATGTAGACATGTTATCAAGTATAGGATTTATAGGATAAAGCTGTTCGCTTAATACACTGACTGGAAAAAACTAAATTTTCATTTTTAACAGACTTTTCAAAGTAAGGAAAGTTAAAATTTCCAGTATTTAGATCTTGAAATGCAGTCCACCTGCAATGAACAGCGCGCACAGCAGAATTCACTACCCCTGACCGCATCAGCATAACCAGCAAACACAGCTAGCTCAACATGCAAAAACCAAACAATTTTATACTGGCTGAGTTCTGTATTATATACATAATGAAGTTGAACATAGATGCTAATCCTGAAATTAGGATAAGGGTTTGGCATTTTAATTAAAATTATGTACTTGGTACATGACTTGATATTATTAAAATTGGTTAGTAATGCTAGCGTTTATTTATAATGAAATGTAACGTAAGAGTAGCAGCATTAAAGATTAGTATTTTATAAGTATTTAAGATTTTATGAACACACTTCCAAGTATTAATTATAAACAACCAAAAAATGAGCGAACATTGCATAAATGGCAATTATCATTGTAACTAATCATAAAAATCAATAGTACTTACTGTAGCTACTCTAACTATATTAATCATTAATTAAGCAGTAAACCCAGTAATTCTTATAACCTAAAAAAAGCTAGAGAATTATATTTGACAGTTGAAATTCCTCTGATTCTTAAATGTACTACAAACATGAACTTTCCTAAATAATACAAGTGTGTTTTATTGAACATCTAATCAAAATCAAAGTCATGGGTGTGTTTTGGATCTAGTGCTAAATGTATGATCACAACCTGACATTGAAACACCTGGAAGAAGGCTGTTGAA
This sequence comes from Phalacrocorax carbo, assembly GCF_963921805.1. Lineage (NCBI taxonomy): Eukaryota > Metazoa > Chordata > Aves > Suliformes > Phalacrocoracidae > Phalacrocorax > Phalacrocorax carbo. The sequence continues at coordinate 3,759,539 of NC_087526.1, forward strand.
AGGGGAAGGAGCAGGGAGGAAAACTGCTACCACCCACACTCCAGAAATAGCCAGCCTGAGGTGACAGAAAGCCATGCATCCCCAGAAAGGGGTGGTCCTGCACACTCTTCTGACACCAGCACACCCTGCAGCTGCTTCATCTCTGTCAGCTCTAATGATCACACAGCTCTATGCCTGCTCAGCTAACTGATCTGACCAAAACAAGGATGAGAGAAAAGGTTAGTTTCTAATTAGATCTACGTGCTGATCCAACTCACCCTACAGCCGTGTGCTTGCTAGACCTGAAACACAGCGAGGAAAGAAAATTATGCCTGGAGCATGGGGGAAAAGACAGGACAGGCAGCGTGATCCAGCTGTGAAACCGTACCCCAAAGCTTGCAGGTACTCTAACAACAAGCCAAGAAGTAAGGGATCTGCTTCTGCCGCTATTTTCCACGCTGATGTACAACTAAAGGAACTCTTCTGAAGAAAATGGCATCGTACCTATTGAAAACCACTGGGAAAAGAGAATTGAGCTAATAACATTAAATAATTACTAGAAGTATGGGGCATAAACCACCGCACTTTTTTAGCCCCAAACTGAATTTTAGCATTGTGAATTCTAGAAACTAAATTGTTTGCAGAAAGGAGATGTAGTAAATGCCCCTTGCATTAAAAATATCACTACCTCTCATGTGCTTGCCTCAGGAAAGTACAAACAGACTGAAGTTCATGCAGCGCTCTATAAAGCGAGCGAGGAATAAATTTGCTTCAGATCAGTATGCAATTCTGTGAGTATATCTGGAAGAAAAATGAAATGCAAGGTGAAACAAACCTATCTACTTTTTCATAAATTACTCTGAAATCAGTTAATTTTTTCTTCATTCTGTTATTACATGTATGTAATGAAACAGGTGAAGGTTCCCTATAACTTTCACACTTCGGCAATGTTATTTCTGTAACATAGTAGAAATGGCAACAGGAAGAAAAATGAGCACAAAAGGGCTTCAACAGCTTTCAACCAGTGTCTGTTCTAGCTTAGTAGATGGACATAGTTACACACTTTGAAGCGGTCAGTTACAACCCATGAAAACAAGGAAGACCAGAGTCCGTTCGTGCGTTATTTGTCCATCATGTTGAGAATCATTTCACGAGTCGTTTCTGTTTTCTGTTCTCTCGGAGTTGCTGTTTCTGTTCCATGTAAAACAGGAACAATCTCACTGGCACAATGTTAATTTTTCACAGCGGAGACATCTTGGAACGATTCCAGGTCAGCTTCACAAAAAAAAATAAAAATTAAATATTGTGGTGATTAACCAGAAAGACAAGTAAATATTTCAATAAATTTAACAAATGCTTAACTTAATTCAGTGGAGAAAATACTGCCAATATATAACAACAGCATTGTCTTTTATCTTATAGTTTATTTGGAGAATGAATATGTTTTATGTTGGATATTACATTACAAGCCATGTTAGTGAGTAGTACCCATGGCATTCTTATCAGAGGAAAACTAACAATTATTTAACTGGAAATTTAATTCTCATATACATGCATTTTATTTTTTAATTATTAGCAACAGCAAATAGCTGGCAGCACCAGTCACACAAGTAATGTTTTGTAAAGCCACATACGGGATCCCACCGGGCCCTGCAAGTTGTGCAAGAAGTGAACAGTGACATACACTCGCAAATGTCAACTTTGGGAATAAACCTTCTGGAACCAGCACAGACATTTCTAGTATTTGTGTGAGACAATTAATGGACTGAGTATTTGCATGAACAACCTCTAAGGACATGTTATCTCAGCTCTAGAAAATCAAGCTTTCATAGGAAGGGATCTGCAAGATACCAAAAAGAAATTGTTTGCACATAGCAAAACATAAATAAACAGCAAAATCTAATTATTGCACAAACATAAACACTGCAGCTGTAACATTTCTCTCTAACCATACCATTACAGTCTTACTGGTGAAAACAGAAGTGTCAATGCTAATGTAAACTCAGCTGCTGATATATATTCATTAGATTCAGAAAAGCTTCAACATTTCTTCTTCTCACTATGTCAAATTTTATCTCAGTGTCATTGGCCACAAATCAGTGTAGATATAATCTGATATACCAAAATTTATCATTTTAGGACACCTAGGCCTTAGATGTATCTCTACGCTTGTCTCTTACTCCATAAAAATCACCTGAAGAATCCTATCAGGAAGACTACCATGGCTTTCAAACAGCATGTGGGAAGCAGAGATGCAAAAAATGACACAATGTTCTGGTCAGGCAAAGCTATTTTTTTGGCCCCAAAGGCAACCTCAGAAACATATGGCCAGCTCTCACGCCGCAACAGAGCGGGGGAAGGCAGGATGCATGAGGATACAGGGCTCCTGCCCATGGCCTGGCCTAACTGAATGTCGTATATTGTGCTTTGTCTAATTCAACAGAAATGCACATAAATGAAATTATGAGCAGACATCTCCTTTGGGTCAAATTTAGACTGTAAGGTGAAACTGTTAGAATATTACTACATATGTGATGACAGGCTAGGGTTCATTTGAGAGAATAAAAAAATTACTTCATATGTTTTTAGAGCTGCATATAAGATAAAAGATAAATGACTGTATCAGGAATCTAGTCGCATCACCCAGATAGAAAAGGCACCTCACTTAATGCTGTGGTGTTCTCCCTGACAAGACATCAACTGACCAATTAGTCTACCATTTTGGTCTGCCAAAACTTGAACTTATTAACTTTCTGGGAAACCTAACCTAATAAGAAAAGATGAGGAAGCAAAAGAAAGAGAAGGAAAGATATTAACTATGGACCATCTTTTGGTTTATATTGAAGTTTACAGAACAAACACTCAGAGCTACCCACAATGAGTAACATTAAGTACAAGCGAGTTTCAGATTGCACAGACATGCTGAACCAAGAGCTCTATGAACTGGCCTCATCACCTCTACAGTGCGACAGAATAATGACTCTAGATATTCAAATCTGTAGCATTTTTATTATTATTTGATCGCTGTCTGGTCTGAGTGGGAGAGAAAGAAGATGAACAGTTTCTTTATTAAGCTGTGCTAGATCTTTTGTGATTAACATGCAATCTGAGCTCTGAAATTGGAAAGTTTTCAATCTGGGCTGTACTAAAGCAGTATATTGTAAATCATGAGCTCTTAAGAAAACTCACTATGGCTCAACTCAGTAATGATGTGTTTCATCCTCCTTTATAAAGGCAAAGGGAATTTGTAAAAGGGAAAAGAAAAATGCATTTGTAAGCGTTGCTAAGCAGGGAGTTTAGGAAGACATTTGCAGGAGCAGGGGAATAGAAGTCTCAGAATGGGTACCTTAGCAGTGACCCAACTCAGATGACAAGAATTTCTGACACACGGTAAAGACTATTCTGAAGTACTCTTCCATTATTAGCACTTAAATTAGCTTCATTGTGAAACAGTAATTAAACAGCAGGGGAGATTCACTGCCTTAGCCTTTTATTCTTGATTCTAATTTACATGATTAAATTCTAACTTATTCACTGATTACCTTCTTGCTTAACATGCTTTGCGTTCTCATGGGTTTTATTTTTGCCCTCGCTTCTTTTTCTGGGTGTAGCAGTTTTTGTCCTCACCAATCCATGATTTTCAGCATGCTTATGCATATTATTCTGTTAGCATAATGAAGCATAAATATATGAATCAAATATTCATGTATGTAAGCACTTTAACACACACACAAAAAACAAATATGGTTCTGACAGACAAATTTTGGAACACTAAGTGAAAGGCTGACTTAGCTAACAACCTCTATAAAACTCCTGAAGATTTTCCAGAATACATATTAAAAGTCTGCTTTAAAGGAACATTGCCATTTGGTGGGTATAAAAATCAGATTTATCATTTTCTGGTTCCTGGATAAGCAATAAAGTTTTACATGTAAAATCTGTATGTGGAAAAAAGGCTACATTTACTTTAGAAGTGTGCACCAGGGATATGTTCTCACTACATATGGTTTTGAAGATGTGAATAATAATTTCTTACTTTCCTTGCTGAACTGGTCCTAGCACTCTTATTTCAATTCTCTTTCCAAATTCTTCAATTTGTCTCAGAATTCATACTTCCACACTGCCTTTTTATTTGTTTTAAGACTACTATTGTATTAAACATTAGTAACTTTAATATTGGCTTGTACAAACCTGTACCAGCCCTGAAAATACGATGTGTCAGGTACATTCTACCTAAAGGGGAATACTATAAAGTCCTTTATTAATCCCCCAGTGTAAGGTTTGGGAAAGAAAACAAACACATTGTGTTGGCTTAGCATTAAGGAGTTAACTTTCCAGCCAGTACACTGCATCTTACTCTCAGTCCTTTGTGACAATTTCATCTGCAATACTTAGCTAAAGATAAATCCACGGAGATTCCTTAAAAGGAATTATCTTACCCAGCATGAATAGCTCTTACCACATTTAGGGCATTCATAAACAGTAGGTTTAATATTAGAATCATGGTGCTTCCTAAAGTGAAGAGTGAGAAGCTGCTTCTGTTGAAAGCTTTTGCTACATCACAAGCAAACGAAGGGCTTCTCACCAGTATGGGTTCGTTTATGTACAATTAAGTGTTGTTTCTGAAAGAATATATTATCTGTAATATAACTATCCATCTCTATAACCCATGTTCAAAAAACCAGACAGGCACACAGAAAAGTGCAAGGGTGTTATACAGTCTTCTTAATTATCCTCCCCTGAAAGCAGATGGTGAAAAACACATTGGGATACTGCCCACTGACTTGGAGAAGCTAGAAGCTCAGAGGTTTTTTCCTAACCTTATTAACGTTAGCAGAGAAGATAATGAGAATGGAGCAATAGTACACTCCAACAGATCAAGGCCAAAGCAATGCTAACCTAAATGTATTCCTTAAAATAAAATGTTCAGTTTGGACTGAATTATTCTGCATCACTTCTGAAAATCACATTAAAGGCGCAAATATTCTATTTTGTTCTCATCACAGTGTCACCAAAAGTGATTGCTCTTCCTTTATACTTCTAAGCAGCTCATGTACAAAAGATTTACCTAGAAGATAGCCTCAGATTTTCCAGCATTTCAATTTTCCTGTTTATTGGTGAGCCATTTGTCTTGCAATTAAATATAACTACACTATCTTAGTTAGACTGCAGTAACAAAAGTTTTTATCTGAAGGCAAATGTAACCCCAAAGCCAACCCTACCTTTCCAAACCATCAATTGAATAAGTGATAACTTTTCAGTGAATTTAAATACCTGCTTACACACGTAGCTGCACTGATCGCATTTGAATCTTTTTTCATTTCTATGAGTCTTCCTGTGCTGAATAAGAGCATAGCGTTCATGAAAAGGAGCTTCACAGTAACTGCATTTAACTGCCACTGCCAAGCAGGAATGCAGGTTTCGCAAGTGGACACCTGAACAGTTATTAAAAGCAATTAATTTTAATGGTAAATATTTTGTTTCCACAATTTTGAACAAGAGTTAGACTGTGCATGGCCTAAGTAATGCACACATTGTAGAGGAAAACACAAAAAAGAACTTTCTGTGTTCTCTGCAGTAGGGGTAAAATGGCCAAATAGGCAATTTTTCAAATTAAGTTGCAGCAAGATGTTGTAACCTTCCAGAGAAATTAAGCAGTTGTAAGCCAAAATCTTACTGATTTCATTGGAAATCATTTAACAAAACAAATCCTTTCAAAAACTCCGGTAACTGTCTGCTTTTATTAAACACAAAAATTCATTTGAAAATACTATCCAAAGTAGTATTTACAGTATTAAAATGAAAAGTGGAAAAATATATGAACAAAGAAATTGTGTGTATGTAAATAACAGTACCTCTTCTATCTTCAAATACTTCATAGACTTCAGTGGAATCTTTATTTGAAAATATAAATAGATGCTAAAAACATTGTTGTATGTCTAAATATTTTTTAATACAGCTTTTTCATACCTTTCTGGAAACCTAGAATTTTATATAGGTTTTCTCAGTATTGGTCAGCTATATTGCTTCAAATACAGTAAATATGCTATATTTCTAATACACTGATTTATTAGTAAAACTCTCAATCTTTATGAAAACATTTTATTTCTAGAAAAGAAGGTGAATTTACACATGAAACATATGGATAGGGAGAACTTTATTTGTACTCGAAGCAAGTACATTTCCAAATGAGAGTAGTTAAGAAATTTAGTATAAATTCCCAGAAAATCCTAATGGCTTGTATTTCAAGAACCGTGGTTTGTACAAGGAAATTTTAGCTTATATTTTCAGTATCAACCTGTGTATCAAAACTGTTTGATACTGATGGCAGAGGAAAAAATCCCATCATCTGCATATTGAATGAAGATGAATTTATGCAGTGGTTTATTTGTGCTCTGGGAAAAGTCTCCAACTAGCTAAGAGGCATTTGAGTTTATTTTATCATATTCAACGTTCCATCAGTGTTATATAGCCCCAAAAAAATATCTTTGATTGATCTAATTGATCTAACAGAATTTACAATTCTGAGAGTTTTGCATGCTTGAAGCATAGTAAAACCATTGTCTGCTGGACTGATGAAGGCAAACTTAAAAATTAACTTGCACTTTACTAACTAATGCAATCACATACATTTCTTTAAGTTTCAAGGACAATGTGCTCAGCAACTAAACACACAGTACAATTTTAGATTAAGAGGTAAAAGCTGATTTGGTATATGCAAAACCCCCATATATACTAAAACATCGGATCTATTTTAGTTTCTTATACAGCTGGACACATGTACACATTTTAACGAGAGCTGAGAAAGAAACAGAATGCAAGAACCGAAATGGCTTTATACAGATCTGACTATTTTCTGTGGCTTTGAGAAAAAACTTGACAATACAACCTGGACATAGATTTTTGTGAGGTACCGCCTTACTGAAAAACAGAAGGTCCCAATGCCACAGGTATTAAGCAGGGAAAAAAGCTACATGTTTGCTACTTTGCATTTTAAACGAATTAAAACATCAACCACAAGATGTCACCACATCGCCTTGCAGGAGGAACTTACCTGTAAAACAATAAATACATTTTCCATAGAAATATTCTGTAATTATATACGGTCATATAGAATGTATTTGGTATCACTGTAAGGAGTGAAAAGTAGATATCTCACCTCTAATTATTTCTACACTTTTCATTTTCAATTTTTTGTCCTTTAAACTCACCCAAGTCACTTTTTCGCGCAATAAAGGTGCTACAGTGTGGACACTGGTATTTTGGCACACTTTCTCCATGCTTCTGTAACATATGGGTTTTCATGGTACCACTTTGAGTGAATTTTGCCTGGCAAACATAACATTCATAGGGTTTTTCACCTATAAGAAACATATTAAAATGTCACACACTTAGAAACTCTCTCTACTTGATACAGATGCAAAATTCCCATGGATCTCAGCATCCATGTTCCAACAGCAACAGTCCCCAGACCAACCAAAATGTTACTATTAGTTGACAAAGCACATGAATAAGTTTACATAGCTGATTACAATGCAAAATCTTGGTTTCCAGAAGCTGCATGTCAAACTGATGAAGTGTGAAGCCATTACTATAATTCTAAACTGTTAATCAGGAATTATTTTAATTAACTTTTGTCTGCAATATTTCATGTACAAAAATGCAGAGTTATCAAACGTGCAAAGAGAGGAAGCGAACAGCTGTAACAACATAGTGATAAAAACAATTTACCACCAGCCATACGTAACAGCAGAAGAGAAAGCAGTAAATTCCTCTTTTGCCATTCTGCCCCAAAAAGTCACATCAGGTGTGTCATCAAAAATTACATGAACAGTGGCAATTAGTGCAGTCTGATAAGAGCAGAGAGGAACAGCTAGTGCTGTGGACCCAATGTACACAGAGATTTTGAACCAGCTCCAGTCTGTGGACTCTGTGGGTAACACTAGGTGCTCCGCTGGACTCTTCTGGTTGACTCCCATTAAAAAATGAACTGAGTTTAATTGCACCAAAATCCCTTGAGATGCGAACCGAAGCATGGTATGTGGGGTATTTGGAAGATCTGATTCAAACCACACTCTCACACTCTGATTCAAACTAAAACACTAATCATAACACACATTATGTATCATAACTGAGCTATGTTACACTCTGAACTATGTGACAGATACTGCCTTCTCAGAAGGCATGCACATTACAGAGCCATGGTCGGAATGCATTGCTTTCAATGTTAAAACAATTTAATTCTTTACTGACCAAATTAGTTACTAGCAATCTGGGGCCACAACGATGTCCATGTTTTGAACAGATGTTTTAAACTCTCCCATCAAATACTTCTCCATAAGAAATTAACTAATTGAGAAATAAAAGTGACAATTTGATCCACAGAAAACAAGACCACGTAAATGAAATATTTTTCTAAGATAAAAAAATGTTTAGGAAGAACAGCAAGACTGTAACCACTAGCACTGTACAGCTGGAATTCCAAGAGCCAAATCCAGAAAATTTAAAGAGAACACATTTTCCAGGCACATATTTACTCAAAATCACAAATGAAAACGTGTTAACTCTAGAGTCTGAAATTAGATCACTCTAACCCTATGAATGTTAAGGGCCTAAGGACATCGACGTGGTCATTACATCAGAGTCCTACCTGAATGAGTTATCATGTGCCTTTTCAGTTTAAATGCATCTTTGCTAGCATAACTGCAAAGGTCGCAGGCGTAAGGACGCTCTCCTGTATGTGAGCGAATGTGTCGTTTCATTTTGCTTGCCTAGTACAAAAATAAGACATTTTCTGCAGTAACATTTACATGAGATGCATAATAAATTAAAATATAAGCAATTTTACAAAATACATCTATTGCAATTTTAAATATTGCATCTATCCCAGAATTAGCGCTCTCCCACCCCTCTCCGCTGCCTCTATTTCCTATACAATCAGCCTGTTGTGGTTTTAGGTAACATTTCTGTACTCTTTCCCCAGACGATCTTACTTCCAATGTTTGGTGCCAACATAAACAAAAGGAGAGATTTTATAGTCAAAACAGAAAAGCTAGAATTTTCAGATCAGCTGAAGGGGATACCTACCACCGTCAGGGTACTTGGATATGCCAAACAAAATTATTTTAAAATCCTCAGGAAGATAAATGGAAGACTGAACTCATTAACCAAAGCCTTTATTCACCTTCAAATCCCAGTGAAGCACTTTCACTGCAAAAGTTTAATTCATTCTGCTTTTTTTATTCTGTTCTGGTGATATGTTCTCCATAAATATTGTAGGTATGCAAGCTAAGATTAGGAGTTACCTCATGCTCAATTCCTCCATTTACAAACATACTTAATGAATTCATTACTAGATCCATTCAGATCTACAATACTCAAATAAAATTGAACATGATTGCCAATCTTTGTTATACAGAAGTCAAATCATATGCAGGGTAGTACTAGGGGACTCCTTCCACTCTCCTTATTCAGATAGAGTTTACAGCAATATTAGCGAGAGTTCTGCAACAGCAATCAGAGCTGAATACTTCCTTATCAAAACAAGGGAAAGAGTAGGACACTTTGACATGAACTGGCAAGGCTTTTAAAGATGCAAGCTATCCCAAATCTAATTAAGAAGATAAGGTGTGTGGAATAAAGTTCAGGCCTTCTTACAGCTTTAGATCTGGACATAGCACATAAAAAATTCAGATACTGAATATTCACTAAGCTGCGACAGTGATTCAATCATAGGTGGCTGTGACTGTGATTCAATCATAGGTGCATGACTGAAAGCCTATTTTTTCCAACCGAACCCTTAGGCAGTCTCTAATTTTTTTATTTCCAGATTAAATGAATTTCAATCCTATAAAACCAAACATCACCAAGCATATAAACAGAATGTATGAGCACCATTTCAGACATCAGCCAGTCTTGTTCTACAATATGTGGAATGAAGTGTAAAGCAGGATCAGGTATGCTGTTGTAGGATCACATTCACACAAACACATTGTCTGGCAGCAATTTTAGTATAATAAAAAAGAAAATGCCCTTAAAATGTAACCAGTTTTAAAAAGCTAAATAACAATAGAAATATTAATTTGAAGCAACTAAATTATAAATATTACTACATGGACAAAGGGAGGATTCAAGGAATGAATATTACTTGTTCCTTTTTTGAGGGGTGACAGGGATGAAAAAACATGCAAACAAATGAAATGCAGGTGACCACAAAGTTTTAGTCATCAGCTGTCTTGCAGTAATACTGTGGTAACATAGCAGACAAATGAAACTCAACCCATCGTTGTGGTCCAAGGCCATTAGCAGAGGCTGGTTGTCTTTGCTTTGATGCTATTATACATAGGCCACTGATTCCTGGGATCCAGCAGGTCTCCCTACCTTTATCGTCTCTACAGTTCTCTTTCACAGTAGTACAGCAGCCACGAGGTTGACCATTCCTCCCAATTCAGAATGCATATATATATTTATAAAAATAAATAAAAACAACCCCTGTAATATATTGACTTGATCTCATATAGAAATCTGACAAGAACCAAGGATGATATAGACAGTATGACATACGCACGGGTAGGTACCAACTCGGCAGAAATTTCTCAAGGTTAAAAAATCAGTGCAAAAATGTTATAAATTTACAGTACGTTAAAATTTCAGTATGTAAAACCACATAAACACTCCCAAAAAATTCAATAAGGTTGTACTTACTTCTACACTAGAATATTTACACACTGAACACTTGAAAGGTTTTTCTAAAGTATGCTTGTAGCGCCTGTGTCGTGAAAGCTCACCACTGGTCACAAATGCCATATCACAGTCACTGCATTTATAGGGTCTGGTCCCTGTAAGAAGACACCGTTTGTCAGAATTTTATTTAACAATACAATGGTACGATTTGTCTGCCTTAAATTAACACGTGCAATTTTTAAATAGAACCTTTTCTGAGATTCTGAATTTTTATATACAGTAAATGTACACCATAGTTTACTGTAAACATGATTTATCAATTTGCTTCATATGGTTATATAGCAAAATGAAAACATCACAAAAATTCTATTATGCGCATAGGAATCAGACACAACTGAAGTCAATATTCAGTTGACAAAAATTTTTAGAAAGGTATTTAACAAAGTAAATTAAGACATACGCAGAGAGTTACTAACTACAGATCATTTGTTTTTCAGCATGAAACTCCAAATGAAATCAGAGAAACTTCTGAGCACAAAATGATCACAGAATACAGCCTTAAGACAAAGCCATCTGGCTGTTAATTGGATTTTGCAGACAACATGCAAAATGAAGTATTTTCACACATAAGATACCTGTATGTACATTCACATGGTTGTGCAGGAGAGTAGCTGTACGAAAAGCCTTAAGGCAGAGGTGACACACATGACGTTTCTCGTCAGAATGGGTTTTCACATGCCGATTAAGATTTGATATTTTGAGTGAGGTGAACATGCACAAACCACAGCTGAAAACTGCTTTTTCTCCTGTGGGAACAGACACATTTAGATCATAAGAGCCACAAAATTACTTTAAAAAAAAAAAAGTACCATTTTCAATATGGTACCTCTACTTTGGGTCAAACTACTTCATACTTCTCCATAAAACGACCTCAAAATACATTTTTCAAAAAAAAACAACAACAAGCTGCCAGACAGAAATTATTGTATCTAAGACCTAAGTGATTTGCCAAAAAAATAGTGCCATGTGTTAGTGATACAGTTCGGAACCTAATCCCAGGAAACCTAACTCCTACCCTAGCTCTCACCTCCAAGGCAGGATGAAGCTTCCTCTCTTGATAGCATCATTAAGATGTGGTTTATCAAGGCACTTACAACCTGTCCAACACACTCCTTAATGACAACTGTATAATTAGTACTAAGTAGGCTTGTTAAAAGATTGGGAAATGGCAGGTTAAGCTATTCTCAGCTTTCTGGTAGTCCTGAATTCATAAAGTGTATGTAAAAAACATCATGATGTAAAAACTTCTTTAAAATTATTATTTGAATTTAAGGAAAACAAGATCAATTCCTTGAAGAAGTCACAGAATAAAGTTATGCTTTCTGGATTACATAACATTTCCAAGTTCATGGCACAGCAGTAATGAATTTCTTTTGAGCTTGACGAGTTAAGAGTAAATGTGCAACACTTCCAGTTTTGAAGATTTGAAACTGTGAAATGGCAAATACGTCATATTTGAAGAGCCTTTGCAGAACAGTTGTCTCGGCTCCCAAGTGCACTCTCTGTAATGATTTTCATCCTGAGACCAAAATATATTTTATACAATGCTTTTATACCACACAGAGATGTGCAGCTAACACTGCAATAACAGCAGACAAAACCACTTTATTGTTATTTATTCATTGTGGATTCATGCCCACACAAAAGAACATTGTTAGCTTTGTTAAAGCTGCTCAGATGTGCTTCCTATAAACACAGAACTAAAACAAGGGACATTAACAATTGGTACAATACTTTAAACAACCTCAGCCAAGATACCTTAACATCCAGATACTATGACACACACGCTTACAGACTCTTCAACATTACTGATGTCATCCAACTTTTACAGTACAGACATACAGTTTCTAGGGAAACAGTTGCTTATCTATTCCTTTCTAAGTCAGTCCTCAACTTCTACAACATACTTTTATGTTCCTAAAATGTTAAATCAGCCATTTTCTGGTACTTTTACTTAGGCTCTGGGAGATACCTTGCTGACAGGCATTGATACTTGCCCACCACCCTCGGCCAGTAACCTGAAACCACTCTAAGCTCATCCAAAAATCCCCAAAACAAGCACATTTTGAAGCTGAATGAGGGAACTAAGAAAGACTAAGTAAATTACTAGGTTTATTCAAAGACATTTATACACAATATTAACTTTGAAATCTCCCTGGAGATTTCAAATACCACATACTGTTCAAAAGACTGTTAATTTCTAAATGCCATCCAAAATGTCTCTCCTGAACACAACACAGATGACATCAGCCTGAACAAGTATCTTTTATCACTTAAGGCTGAAGGGTATTATTTCTTTTTCCAAATTTCCACAGAATGTTAGATTTAACCTAATTTAAACTTAACAAGTAACACTCTGAATATTTAATATAAAATTTCAATGTCACTTCAAAATCTAACTTAACATATGTTATCTGAAAATTAACTACAAAGATTATTAACTTTTTACCTTTTTTCCGATGCGGAGCACAAACATGAAATTTTAGATTCTTGGGATTTCTTACAACTGTTTGTTCTGATGGAGTTACATATTCCTGCTCTTTACCTTCATTGCATGAGTCTGACAGATCATCACTGGCTTTGCAGCTCTGGCTCTTTGTTTCCCCCGGAGTGAAAAAAAGTTCCTTTCCTCCCCCCTCTTCACATGCGCTCAGTTGCTGGGCCTTATTTTCAAATGCAACGACATAATTGTCTCTGTCAATCTATTTAAAAAAGAAAACATTTTACAACTTCCCTAATCAAAGATAGTTGCTAGTGGCAAAGCAACTGAGCTATCAACAAGATGCAAGCTACTGATTCATTTTGATTTTCAGCCTTAAATGTGATGGACAAAACCACAACAAAAAAATTTGCATTTAACATACAGCAGCCTAACTGGGAGGTGAACAATTACTAAAATTAAGCCCAAGCTCTTCAAATTTTATATAAAATTCCAGAGCATCATTTTAAGACTATGGCACTGAGAACACAGAAATATGTATCCTTATTTTTTTTAAAACATTTTAAATTTAATTTCAGTACATTTACCTTTTAAAAGAAAACTACAAGAAAGTATGCTCTCAATATTTTACCAAATTAATACAGGACTTTTGCAGCCTAATTGTAATGATTATGTATTTTTCTTTGTCATATGGCAATTAACAAGGTTGCGTTACTTTTTGCATTAGATAAACTTAAATATGACCATACCTCAGAAATTATCTAGGATGGCACATGAGTTTGAAAAGAAAAGAAATTATTTTTATTACAAAAACAATAGCTGGCACAGGATAAACACCAATGCTTGCATGTCCTTCTCATAAAATGCATTGAATGGAAAACTTGTCTGAACTTCAACAGGTTAATCATCTAGAAAGGCTGAATTTTTAGTTTGCCTTTTTAAACATGGGATGAAATTATAAAAACCTGTACAAAGGATTAGACACTTAAGTCCAATAAATCTGAACACCTAGAAAAATTAATATTGAAATGAGAACCAAATCAGTGTGATAGTACAAGCTAACATCCAGACTTGTACCTCAGTCAGTAGCATGTCTGGTAGTTCCTCTGCCAGCTTGCTTTCTGAACTCTTTGCTTGCCCATTTTCTTGCAAAACATTAATCTACATCAACCCGAAGTCTCAAAAACCACAGATACCTTCCCACACACTTACAGCCATGCCTGCTGGCACGTTGTGCAGCACAGCCTGCCCCTGCTGCACCACCGGCTGCAGCACAACGGCCCCGGCCAGCGCTGCCATCGCCACCCCCTTCTGCGGGTGGGCAGTCATCTGGCAGAGTCCCTCCAAGTCCTCCTCTTCTGCCTTCAGACACACTGTCTGTAGGGTCAGAAAGTGTTTTTCACCCTCTTCAGGAGAGAAGGACCACACTGGGGTGATATTTGGCCCCGTCCACATGTCGAGACCCACACTGTGGTGACTGGCACTGCTCATCTCCTTCACTCGGGTTATCCCATCCCCATCACACTCTTCTATCCCTGTTATTTTTCTGCACCCCAGATTTTGGTGAAAGGCTCCAGCAGCCCTAAGGCCGCGTATGCTGCCGAGTGAACCTGTTCAAAAGGCAAAGTTAAAAACAAGGGCAAATCACAGGCTTTCAGGACAACCCCCTGGCCCTGCCTCACACTCCAGCCCTTGAACGCCCTTGCTGGCCAGCTCGCCCGCAAAGCCCCCGCACACTGGCTACCACCGCCCGCCTGCCACCCCTGCGCCCCGCCACCTCACCGACCACCCCTGCCCGCAGCCCCACTCCCAAAGCCTCCCGGCCGACCCTCATCCCCTCAAGCTCCCCTGGAGAGGGGCTCCCCCCGCATCCTGACCCACCTCACAGCCCCGCAGCGGGAAGGCTCCCGCCCGCAGTGGTGGGCCCAGCCCCGGGGTGCGGGCGGCCTGCAGGCAGCGAGCGCATCCCGTGTCCTGCTGCTTCCCCTCAGGGAATGGCGGGCAGAGAAGGGGCTCTGCGCCAAGGGGCCTGCTGCGTGCCTCGGCACGAGTGGCCTGGCAGCCGAGGGGGGAAGCCCACTTGTGGGCAGCATCTCCCGTGGGGGAGAGCTGCATCCTCACCTGTTAGTTCCCCAAGAGGTGCAAGGACCTGACATGGGCGAAACTCCAAACACCTCCCCGTGTGAGGCCGGTGAGTGATGCTTAGCAAAGAGCCCTTCTCCTCACAGTGAAAGCGTGGCAAATCCACACTGCTAGGCAGCAAGGCCGCCTGCAAAACAGCCAGCCATTTTGTTGCGCTCAAGTCATCGATGAAGATCTCTTGGTCTTAACTGCACGCCCTTAACCTTCTGCTCCCACCTGGCTGGAGACTACAGGGCTGAGCTCAACTGGTTTCCCCGTGTCATGGGTTTAACCCCAGCCGGCAACTGCGCTCCACGCAGCCACTTGCTGTCTCCCTCCTGGTGCGACGGGGGAGAGAATCGGAAAGGTAAAAGTGAGAAAGCTCGTGGGTTGAGACAAAGACAGTTTAACAGGGAAAGCAAAAGCCACGCACACAAGCAGAGCAAACCAAGGAATCCCTTCCCTCCTCCCCACGGGCAGGCGGGTGCTCAGCCGTCCCCAGGGCAGCAGGGCTCCATCACGCCCAACGGGGACTGGGGAAGGCAAACGCCATCGCTCCCAACGTGCCCCCTTCCCTCTCCTCCCCCAGCTCCATGTGCTGAGCATGGCGCCGTGTGGTGTGGGACAGCCCTGGGGTCAGCTGGGGTCACTGTCCCGGCCGTGTCCCCTCCCAGCCCCTTGTGCCCCCAGCAGAGCACGGGAAGCTGAGAAGTCCCTGACTGGTGTAAGCACTGCTCAGCACCAACTAAAACAGCAGTGTGTTACCAGCATTATTCTGATTCTAAATCCAAAGCACAGCGCTGTACCGGCTGCTAGGGAGAAAATGAACTCTATCCCAGCTGAAACCAGCACACCTCACTTGCAAAATATTTGAAGTACTTCCCATGTTTCTCTCAGAGAAACACTTCAGCCTGGGTGCCGTGTCGCTGGAGTGCTGCTGAAGAGCTGGCTGACTGCTAGTGCTGCTGTGTCTCTTACCTTAGGAGCTGAAGTATTTTACAAAATTGGCTGAAATACATTTGCAGAGGCAGTAGCGCAATATATAAGCATCATTACACTATACTTTAGGCTGGGGTTGGTTATTCAATGAGAAGAAGTTTTAGACTTAAGAGTTCTCCAAAGGCATTGTAAAAACATTTTTGAGGTAAAATTGTATGATTTGAGAAACTTAACATTTAATCTTGTGTACCCTTCTAGAATAGCAATTTCCAACCCTCAAACATTTTATAAGGCTCACTTACTATTAATACCCTATTATACACTAGTGCAAAGGATGGATTTGGAGCTTTATCTCTAAATATTAGTTCAGTGCATTGCAAAGTACACTACATTGCAAAGTGACTATAGCCCAGTGTGGTCCAGATCCTGCTAAACCACATACTGAATTTTAAACAAAACAAAACCAAACCCCTAACCAATCCATGGCTTTCCCTGCCTGTGTAAATAATCCATTAAACCTTGCATTTGTGAAATATCCTTAGCACAAAAGAGCAGCAAATGCCGCTGGCCTGTTTAGCTGTACTATTCCATCAGACAAAGTGGTGCTTTCCACAAAACCAATATTATATGGTGCATTTCTGAGTACAGTTAACACTGCTGGGTACCCAGGAACCATGCATCCCCTTTTCCACTGAATTTGGCATGGACATTACTACTATTTCTGTGGTTTGGGTGTCTGAGATAGCAGGTGCTATACAACACCATTGGAAAAGCCAGTGATTCCGATTACTACAAGGATGTAGCTGTGAGAAGTACATCTGCAGGGCCACTGTAACAAGTTGTGAGAATGAAAAATTAAAACCCACGCATCTTGAAAAACGAATCTCGTGACAAGCCTGATTTTAGGTCATTGACGTTACTGGACCTTATCCTTAGAGGTAGCAAGTTCCTGTAACTCCCATAATACCCTTGACAACAACTACTCCTATCCACAAATCTGCAGAATTCTAAATGCAAAAGTAATATAAATTTTGTACATTTAATAACTGCAAATTAGTCATAACTATTACATTACTTGGAATCAACACAAATGCAAAGCAATTATTTAAGCCTGAATATGTATTCTTGCAATTTAGTGCTGATATTTTAGTTAGATACCACATTATTCATCACGTACAGAATCTGTGGGCTCTCAAAACCAAAGAACAGGATGCAGAATACACGATATATTCATATAATTATGCTGCTGGTGACCGTAGCCAGAGATTATACTTCTTACACATTTCTGAATCTTTTCAAGTTGGTACATACACTGTGCAATTATGATAGCTGAAGGGCACTGAGGAAAAAAGTTGTTGTAATAATATATCCTCCTTTAGGTCATTTTAATGAGTTTTTCTGCACTTGAACCGTCATCAGCATCAAGAGCTGTCCTGCCTTGCACTTCTGCATTATTAATACCAGCACCATCCATGCAGCTACAGCTAAAGGTCTGTCATTATTTCCATTATAAACTGGTATTTTCAAGGATTTATAACTTAAATGCAGAATAGCTCTTCAGTCCATTTTTATTGAATTTAAAGGAACCACTTGGATCAGCCATCTACAAACTCAACCGCCTTCAAATTACCTTTTGACACAATAGAGGTTAACGGCTCCATAATGGCCGTTATGGTCTATTGTGTATACAGTCTCCAGTTACCAATACTGCCTATGCATCATCTATCTCTAACTGCAATCAAGCTCCTACCTGCTCCTCTAAAGGGTCTATTTCTTTCTACCAGAACAACAGTCTGCATGAAAAAATCTATCACAAAAAGAATAGAGGACATTTTTATATTTTAAGTCACAACTGTATTTTTTGGGGGGAAACATATTCAGTATAAATTATTGTTTGTTGGGAGTATTATATAAGGAATATAAGGAATTTAATATAGGCACATTCTCTTGTGCTAAAGTAATGTTACATAAAGAAACGAAATTCAGCCACAAAATTACAGATAAATTGCTGATAAGAATCTACCAGTGCATGAAAGTGAATACATGGACAACTAAAACCCTAAATCAGCAAAGTAAATTCTACCCTTGGCTGCACTAGGGAAACGCAGCAAACTCTGTTCTGATCTGCATTTTCCTCCAAGTATAAACAGCACAGCTGCCTTTTTTGATGAGTAAAATATTGGATTATCTGTTCAGATTGTCAGTCTCAAATCTGAATAATGTCTTTTATAATACTTAAGATGCTTAATGCTTGTTAGATGGAGCTGACTTTTTGAAAAGCTCCATTACCATGTAACATAAAGCATATTTGACCTTGAAGGTAGTTCAAAGTCTCCAGTTTCATTCCCTGTCTGTGTTTTAGAGAATCACTTTGGATGACTGCAGAGGCTGTATAACCAGCCTTTACTGTGTATGCTTTGCACCTCCATCTTCCTATCATAGGTCCTGAACTATAGTGCTCTGATGCCAACAGAAGGATTGCCATCAATTTAAATGGGTTTGGAATTAGGCCCAGAATAGATAACTATGTGAAGCAATAGCAGTGTGATTTATTTACACATTTTTGACCTGTCCACAAAACTCAGAGCAAATCAGGACTGTTGCAGTATACCTGAAAGAGAAAAGGGCGGGGGGGAGGGGAAAGACCAAAGCAAAAAAGCCAAATAAATAAGCCCCAATTTAACTGCCAATGCTCATAACTGTTTCATTTATGATATTCCATCTCGTAGTTGAAAACTCCATTCTTCTCCAGAACATGACTCCTGTTAGTCTATGAGAAAACCCAGTCTTTGTTATGACTTATTTTGACAGCTTTAATATCATTTTCCACCTGGCATCTGGAAAGTTTTCCATTTTCACTTTCTTCCAATGTCTCACTTTTGTTTCCAAGTATATGTCGTATTCACACTGCACCTGTCATAGCGGTATCCATGTGCCTTAACACCGGTCTGAAAACATGTACGCCTTTCCTTTTGCTCTTACACCAGGGACAATCGCTACCTTCATCACCTGTTTTGCAGTGAGATATTGCCGCTCTTAATAACGACAGCAGTAGATAACCTCCTTCACACCGTCACCTGTTTCAGAGAAAGTGAGTATACTTTTATAAGCTTCTAATGCATGTGGCTACTTTAAGTGCTGTTCAGTTTATGAAGCTGTAGTCACGAAACGGTTGAAATCGCTTCGCTGTACTTTCTGGTGCTGTTGTCAACTTGTTCTTTTAGCGTCCCACTTTCACACAGATTAAGGGTTTCTTCAGAGACCACCAAAAACCTTAATTAAAAAAAATGGAAGCATGTCAGTTAATGAGTGAGATTTAAAAAAAATTTAAAAAGAGAGATTATATCCTTTTGGATGCTGTTCTAAGCAACTGAAAGCTGCAGATTTAGAATTAACTTAGTGCTTTAGTGCTGGCCTGGAAGATTCTCAGGAGAAATTATACACTCTGAATTTCAGAAAGGATACTGATAACTTAGAAAGAAGAGTATTATTAAAATATTTTAGCTTTCTTCTTTTTTTTTTTTTTTCCCCCCAGACAGCTGGTTCTGAGATGAGAGCTGCAATTTATTCTAGCAGACATCATTTAGGATTCAGATCTGACTTGGATTTCTTGTCTACCTAAAAGAACAGACTTCTCCAGTCCCCGTCTGTACAGTCAGATAAAAGCTAGTCAGACCTCAGACCCAGGGACTTCAGAATATACAGTCCTGCTTGTTTCCTTATTCCCCAAGGCAAAGGGAAGCTGGGAGCACAGCAAAACAAAGGCAGGTGGAAGTCATCCTGGAGGGTATTGATTGACTAGTGTCTAGCCTGGCTATAAATTACCACTTCTCTTTCTCAGTGCGAGGAGGAGGGTGAGGAGAGCTGCAGAGCTCTCCTGGAGGCACAGTACTTGCTTGGACTGTGCCATCATGCACAATCAGCCAGATGTGGGCCATGCCTAAAGCACAGGGAAAGCCTTGCTTTGCTCTCTCTCCGTCCTCATCTTGACTTTGAGAAATCATCTCTTTGAATATGAGTGGTTCTTATAGAAGAACCAAAGCAACTTCTATTAAGTTAAAGGACTTAATGCTTTTAAGTATGGCCTATGCTTTTAAAATCCTGCTCCACAGTGTTCATGATTATAATTATTGAGTATTACAAAAAAAAAAGCAGGGCAAAAGAGCATACAGATGTGGAATATGTAGAAGGGGAAGTATTTAACATAAGCTTATTGGAGCTGAAAGTACCAGGGATGATTCATTGCTTAGACACAAGTCAGGGAGGTGGTCTAAAAAATATTAACCATAATTGCAATTTATCTATTAACCATTTCATCTAACATCATGATATATTTAGAAATAATTCTGACATCCAGTAATGCTCCGTCTGCTGCTTGTGGCAAACGGCAGATCTGCGTGCCTGGCTCTGTTTGGAAGAAGGATGTTTACTTGAGAACGATATTACTTCTTCCATTTCAAAAGACATTAGCATGGTTATACAGTTAACTACACCTCAGTGACTTCCACTGTTTTTACAGAATGCTTTTTAATCCGAGAGATAGCAAAGAAAGTTCTAAAGACAACTCCCCTTAGTTAGTTAGTAAAGGTTTCTGCTGCTGTTTGTGCAAGGGTCAAAGAGTTACAAGTTTAAAAGGCAGAAAGTTTTCCTCTTGTTTTGACTAAACTGGAGGAAAGGTGCTAGACCTGGGCAGAATTTGATTGCCAAATACAAAGTGAAGATACACAGTGAGAAAAGGTAGTAAAGGTTTAACCCAACTGATGTAAGAAACAAACTCCAAGGATGTCCATGTTTCCTTGCTTTTATCTGCTTTTATATTTTATTGCATTGTTGATCTTTAACCAGGAAAACAGTTCTGAGAACACCTCTTCGGTGCATGGCTAAACAGGCACCATTTCTTGAAAGTTAATAGGATCACCAGAGAATGAGACTATTAAATCATCGTCCAAATAAATCAATGAGTGAGATATGCAACCCAAAGGAGTTCAAATTCTGCTTCCACGTAGATATGCAGCAAGTGCACATTAAACCTTGCAAAATCAGCATTAAGGAGTTGGTTGGTAGGTTCAGAATAGCAGTGGCTTCCCACGCTAAAGTTTGAGGGGCCTGAATCAAGATTCTCGGTTGAAAAATCCAAAGAAATCTAGAATGGGCTACAACATTTAAGGGTATATTTAAAGACACATATATTAGTATGACTTCACTGGCAGCAGGCGATTTACTCCTTGCTATTTATCAGCAGAGACACCTTAAATCTTAAGAGTCTTCCTTCCTGCTACAGTGACAAATCATCACCTAAAGACCAAAACCAGCTACCCCCATACGTCTCCATCAGGAACAGGTAACAAATACAGTATAGCAGGCATAATTTTACATCTTTTATGGTCCTGTAAGAATAAACAAAGTCAGCCTTATAGTCCTCCTCTTCATCATCTTTTTAAACACAAAGATGAGGAAGTGCCTTGAAAGTAAATGAGAACAGCTAAGTGACTTGTGTTTTGTGAGTAATGGTTATTACGCTGTTCAGAGCTGCCTCTACAAACTTACAGTCTCTTGATCTGCCATTCATCCCCTTCTTTTGTTCTGTCTTAAACAGTAAGATCTCCTGGGCAGAGCGCATTTATGCTTTTGCCCAAAAAACAAGATAGTGCCTTAGTGCCATTGCAACACAAATACCTGAATGATACAAGATTAACAAGTAGGTTATTTGCAGAATGCAAGTTGGTTGCTATTCATTTGTACGCATTAGTTTAAGCTCATGTATAAGAGGTTTCTCTCTAAGCAAACAGTATTCATATGCGTATGAATCATCCTGAATCAGTAAATTTGGAGACAGGTACAGATGGTCGGTCAACAGAAGCACGTACAGCAGAGTCGGAATTCTGTCTTCCTAAAAGCATAAGGAAAAGCTATCATCTCCGGGGTCCAGTTGAACCCTTGACCTCTTTACCGAGTGTTGTTTGTAGCAATAATCGTACTTGTGGCACTTGTCTAATATGAACCATTTACATTGACAAAACAAAAATGCTTTTACATTGCAAAAATCCCATTGTGGTCCACCCATGTGGCCTTCTTCCTGTTAGCAGCATGCTGAGCTTAAGCGTACAGTATGTAGGATTTCACCTGGCCTGTTAACACTTACATCAGGGTTTTCCAGTACACTCAGGATCTGTTACAGAGGTAACTGGTTTTTTGTAACATTGATTTTCCTACGGCAGTCAGGTTCAAGAACCAAAAGGTATGTAGTGCTTGACATAGGCACATTTGCCTTCTGACCTTTAGATGCAGCCTGGCCTTTGTTTCTGCACAATCAGCTTCTCTATCCTGCTGTTATTGCTTCCAGTGTTACAAAACGCTTGAAATATTCATCAAAGCTGTTTTCCAGGGAAAAATATAGAACAAATCTCACCTGAAACAGAAAACAGTTCAGCCCAAGTTGGTGCTTTCGTGTTGCTAACAAAGGAGAAAGCAGGTTATGGTAAATGTTTTTCATTTCAAATAAGAGCATACTATTTGCATGAACTATCTGTGGCACAGATATAAAGATGAGAAGAGATAAAGATATTGTTTAATTAGCTCCCAGACAGAGTTCAAAACCTATCTACCAGCCTAGGAAGAATGGACAAGAACAGAGAGAAATTGGCATTATCACCTGCCAAGCCCCTTCCCAAGGAGAGGATAAAGGCTTGGCAATGTAAAGTTACATATCCAAAGTCAAATGGGAAATCCATAGCAGAGGAAGAGACAGAAGCTAAACCTTCTGAATCTGCAACCACACCTACTGTTTAGAGCCATCCTTCTTTAAAGACATTGGCTCAGGAAGGACATCTAGAACTGTGTTCAGTGGGTCAGACTGCATGTAATAAGGGATAAAAGTGACAAGAGAGACGAAAGGTAAATGGAGCTATTTAAATAAATGAGAAAAAACACATTGCCAGTCAGGTAGACAGATCTGTGTAACCCTGAAATGACAACTGACAACAGAGTGCTGCTAGCAAGTAAAGGCTCGCAGAGAAATAACAAATGGCATGCAAAAGGAAGGAGCAAGAGGAGACAGGGTTATCTCATCCTAGAAAAAAAAAAAAATCTAGTTTAAATTTAAAAGGTGCTGCCATGTCATTTCTTAAGGCCTGAGGAGGGGAAGTCTCTGTAAAAAGGCACGGGTAGCAGGACCCTAGTTATGAGCAGGAAGCCAGAAGACTGCTCTTGTTCAAGAGGTTGAAACATCTCCTGTTGCTTGAACCTGTGTTCAAGGATTTGTCATCTACCCCCTCCACAGGTAGGAAGCAGGGAGCCCTTGACAGCTGCAAACACACACCTCTGTGATAAACAGATTTCGCTCCAGCAAGGGTTACCATTTTTATTTGCAAAGCTGAATCTCGGTGCCATCTGGGCTTTGTATGACTGAGCAGAGCAGATGCTACATAGGTGAAGGGAAACAGACAGCCTTATGCTGACTGTTTTCCACTCTGTTTAGTACAGTTTGTCCCCTTCTCTCCTGGCTGATGGTTCTGCTGTGCATCCAGCCAAAAAAATGCAGTAACCATGCAAAAATCAAAGTCATGTTCTTATCAAACTTGTGCTGGCTAAGGCAAAGTCAGCTGAACTCTTGGTGGGCCCAAACTCTCCGTGTGTCTATTAGACCTTCTACAGTAGATGAGAAGAGCTCCTGAGCTCACACTTGGCAGGGTTACACTAACCCGGCCACTGCTCAGACAGCAGTGGCTACAGAGCCCATTACTCAGTCACAGCAATACCTGATAGGAGCTTTACAAAAGAGAGGAGGGTGTTCCTACAGGGAGGAGTCCCCAGATGAGAGTCACAGCATGAGAAATAGCTCCAGAAAAGAACCTGCTTCTCAAGGTTAAGATTACATGAAGCAATCCCATCTTCAGAGCTAACGAGCTGGTGAAAGAGAATGATGAACAGTGAATAACATGATGCGCAGAGCCACTAATTGAGCAAACACTATTAATGGGGAACCACTTGCTGCTCTGCATGTGAGGTGCCCTCTCCCACCTCAAATTCAGGTATGAAATCGGAGTCCAAACTAAGTGTCTTTTGTTGCTGAGAAGGGTCACCAGCATGACAGGAGGGCATTAAACCTCCAGTGTCCGTCCCAAGCAATGTGTGGATGTGCCACAGTACCACCCTAGCCAAGGCACTAGTTTTTATTCCTTGCAAGAGAAAATGGAAAAAGAGAACCAAAAAGAGTAAATAGTTTCTCTGCCAAAGCAGAAGAATAGCAAGCAAGCAACCAGTCTGACTGTGGTATAATGTCAGCTTTGGCACAGACTGAGGCACAGCCAGGACTTTCCCTAAAATACAGCTCAGGATTGATCATTCAAGCTGATACTAATCAACAAATGCTTGTGATTTTCATCAGAGACCACAAACACACTTACACATGTTCCCCTCTGCTGAGATTTACTTCCATTTGTTTTGAGAAGTTTTAGCTTGTCTGTTGTCAAGATGAAAATGCTGGACAGGCTAATGAAAGTGCAGTCTAATCCCGATAAACCTGGGTATTTTTTTCCCCTTTCTCACTCATCTGCCTTCAGAACAAGCCACCTGAAGACAGGCAAAAATGTTACGTCACCTTAGTGATCCACAAATGTTATATCCTTCCATCTGCCCAAGACAAATACTGTATCATTTATGGTTAGAGAGAGGGAGGTAAGAAGAGAAGCACTGTACTCCCAAGTTTGCTGCTACCTGTTCTGCCTGGTCCCAGAGGCTCGGTCTCATCGTGGTGCACAAGGAGAGGAGTGTGCAGCACGCATGGCCAGAGCCCCCAGGCCTCCTGCAGCTGGGTCAGTGCCGAAGAACTGCCTGTAAGAAAAGGGGCTGCGAGGTGGAAATACCACACAGGGCTGCGCAGGGTCTGGAATAAACACTTGGCTCAGTCACAGGCTCTTTTGCAACCACAGGCAATTTGCACGGTTCACGTTTTCTTCTGGAAATTGAGAGCGCAGTCCCTGCCCTCATCTCTGTGAGCTGTACGCTTGCCCTCGGACCTGGGCTCATGTGGCATCCAGTCCAGTAGCAATTGCATTATGCTCAGTATCAGCTGGGCACAACCTCACAGCAGAAATAACAATCAAGAAGCAATGTTCTTCAGTTAGTAGAATAGCTCAGACAACCTTTTAAAGAAGCTACAATGTTATAACAAAAAACCCAAGTGACAAACTCTTAGGAGGTGACAACACGTAAGATAATTAGCAATGGGAGGGGAGTAGAATTTTTGAGTATTATTATATGTCATTAACAAGTTTCAGATCTCATTGAGAGTACTTTGTTGCACCTTGGTTTATAGTGATGAGTTAAGCTTTCTTATAACTTTTTTTTCCTGAATATCTAAGAACCTTTACATTTATTGCATTGAGTTCCAGTAAGTCAGTAATAGTCAAAGTGCTCAAAAACCTCTATTTTGAACAGCCTGAATGGTGTCCATCAAAACAAACAGCCTGAAAACACTCCCTTCAAGGCAATTCTTGAACACTATCATCTCAATGTCAGATTTACACTCATTTAAATAACTTGACAGCTCCCAAGAAGACACCTGATGAGCATCAGAATCAAGCATCAAGAAGCACAGAGAAAAAGCAGCAAAAAAAGATCAATCTGGAGAAATTGTATCAGCTATTAGATGATGAGCTATTATGAGATGATCATAATACAGTTACTACTAAAAAGATTTCTTATTTAAATGGAAAATAAACTTTATATTCAAGACAATTTTTTTTAAAAGACCTTACATTGCACCCGTACCACCTCCCATGTTTCTCACTGATGACATCTCCCAGCCCACTGAATCCAGAAGGCAGACACATACATGGCAAACAGCAGTGCACACTGGTATTGGGTCAACACCAAGACCACCGTAACTAAGCCACTGGAGATGCTACTTCTGGGTTTGTTTTTTTTGTGGGAGCCACCTGGAATTATGAGAATTCAGTAGCTTCAGATGAAACCTTTAATGCCTTCTGTTGGGTATCTAAAAGCTGAATCTCTAAATGAGAAGATTCTTAAGAAAAAACTTGGCCCTGATTTGCATACGCTCCAGTTATTTCATTGCACCAAATACTGTGCATGTTTTATATATGGGCTTGAGGCGTACTGTGTGTTTGTGATATGCTTTGAGATCCTCTGATGGGAGGTGTTACCTAAATACAAGTAATTTGATGCTTAAGTGTCTAGAATTCCCAGTGGACATCTGCACTCAAGCCCTGCTGCCATCACAAATGAAAAACATTTGGAATCCTTAATGTGATTTTTAATGGACATATGTTCATAACACAGTGCCACCAATTTGGCATATTTAGTGTCTTCTCAAGAGAAGCCCACAGTTTGTATAGCAAGATTGTGGGAGGTTAGGATTGCAGTGTGAGAAAATTTGCACAACACCTGCCTAACTATAATTTAATTGGCAGAAACTAATGCTCCGGGTTTGGGGATTTTTTTTCCTCCACTCAAAACTGAAGAGACACTAGGCCTAATCCTGCTGTCTTACACTGTCAATTTTAAGCTTTTATTCTGACTCTACTGGTGCTGCAATATGATCATTTTCTGGTCCACTCTTTTTATTCTGACAATTGAATCACTGCTGTTTTACTCTCAGTTGTTACTTCTGCGTATAATGACTTATCTGGCCAGCAGGAAGGACTCAGTATTTTTGTACTTCACTGAAAGAGGGGTCTGCTTAGTATTACTGAAGATTATGCCCCATTTTATGTTAATGGAGCACTTAATGATATGTTTTAAAAGGAAAACAGTTGGCCAAAATATTTCCCTTCAGCTCCACCAGCAACACAGTATGTGGACTCCAAAGACACCCACCACCACTATCATTATTAAATTGCCTTTGATTTTACCTCTGCTTACGGCAGAACCCCCCATCTGGAGCAGTCTTTAGCACCTCTTATCCTACCAGATTTTTGTTTTCCTTTTCAGGAATGTTTGGCTTTGCAGCACATCAAGGACAGCCCTCTTACTTCACTATTTTCTTCCCTTCGCGTTTACAAAACATAATAAAAAGCTTTGCAGGAGAGATAGAGGATACAGTCCCAGGGGAAGCGCTCCTGCAGCGTGAGATTCAGCTCTGTGGTATTTTAGACTTGCAGGGCAGGAAGGAGAGCTGCAATCCTCACCCGTGCTGCCCTGCCAGACCTGGCTGTTCAGGGCTTGCAAGTCACTGCTGACTGCCTCGGCAAAAGCCTTGCTGGAAACATCTGATTGATAGCATGAACCTGAGTGGGTAGCCGGTTATGAACATTCTTTATATAGGATACTCTCATCAACTTTGTTGCTTTAAAGCACTCCCTGAAACTTACCTGGGATTCCTGGATTTCCTGTTTTGCACACTACCATTGACTATATTTTACATGCATGGTGGAAGCCCCATCAACATAAAAAGTGACAGGCTGACACAAAAGCATCGCCTCATCCAGGCCCCGGCTACTTTGCTGAGACTGGATGAAAGCAAATGAAATGGCATCAGCATTATTTCTATAGTTTTATTTGTCTGAAATACTCCAGTCTTCACACACCCAGACTCCGTAGACAAATGGACATGAAGGTCAGCCTTTCTTTATGGCCATGATGGTCTAAAATGGAGTAGGGGAAGGTAAAGAGCTGAAAGACAGACAGGCAGGAACAGTTAGGGGGCAAGACCTCAAAATGTCTGAGGTCACGCTCTCACCCTCAGAATTATAAGAGTAGTAGTGGCTGTTGGTATCATATACTGCCACAGCAGATACAGATATGTACATGTGTCTGTGTACGTACATATGCATACGGTGCACTTCACCAGTATAACAAAGTGTGCAGCCACATTCTGAGCAGTTTTGTGCCTTTTCTTTGAGTACTAATTTAAAGATGAGTGAATATTTTATGAACCCCATAGGACTCCCAGTAAAATACTGGGACTATGTTCACTCCCAGTAAAATAAAACATAACATTTGAAGGAGGGTTAATTACCGAGGCAGTTGCTGATCTGCCTCTTCAGAGCTTGTAGCAATAGACAATAATTGTTCAGTTCACAAGGGCTTAAAGCAAGCCATAAGCAAAAACTTTCTCTCCTGCACTGACGGAAACCCAACATATAGATTTACATTGCTTGGGTTTTTTTTTTCAGAATTGCACGGACAAAAATAAGACCTCCAGGCAGGCGTAGGTAGTGGTTATTCGGGCCTGCCAGTGCTCACTGTTGAACTTTATCCCCGGATCAGGCAATGTTCCCAAGGTGAGTAAACACACCTTGGACGAGCCTCCACTTCACAGCCAACTAGCGAGCATCTGCCTGCCAAATGTGCCAACTGTGCTTTGCCCGGACTACCCCAGTGTTCCTGGTTCCAGATACTCTTTGTACTCAACCTTTCCCACACATCGAGAAGTTACGCTTTTGGTTTCAAAGCCAAATTGGATCAAAGTTTGGTTAAACTGCCAAATTTTGGAACTGCTTCAAAACAGCAAACCTAGGGACTAAGAAGTACTCCGTTCAGCATTCATTAATCGAACCTGTTAAATGATTACCTCAGGGCTGCTTTGTTGACAACTCTGCATGATGGCAGTGTCAGTGGCACTGTCCCAGGACACATCCAGTGGTGACGTAAAGGCCAAGCCTCCTCACCTCACCTAGTGGGATGGACGCTACCACAAAGAATATTTAAAGAAGGAAGATGTTTCCTTGGAAATCAGCTATCGCAAGAGTGCTCCAAAGCAAGTGAAACAGGATCACCTGAAAGGGACAGCGGAATCCTTTCTGACATCCAGCTCAATCTTATAAAGACAGTAAGTAGAATGGCCTCTAGTTATACCACCTTGAAATTACCGGTGATCCAAGTTCTGCATATCGATTTTAAAGCAGAAGTACATGATCAAGTCTATTACAGTTTCTACCTTTGCATTATATGTTGTTAGGAAGGCTTACTGACGCTGGTTAGAATGTCATGGTATGCTAACACACCCAATATATTTGATTTTAGATTGTGACCAGTATTTCAAAGCCATCAGCAAGATCCACTACAGGTTCAATAATGCCCCCACAGTTGAAAGCAGATGTAAATGTCATGCCCAAGGTTGTCCAGGGGGATTTGCAGAGCCTGCCTGCAGAAGCAAGGGATTTCATTGAAAATAATGCCAAGCTGTGCCAACCTGACAGCATTCATATCTGCGATGGCTCGGAAGAAGAAAACAAAAAAATTCTGGATATCATGGTAGAACAAGGCATGATCAAGAAGCTGAGCAAGTATGAGAATTGGTGAGTAGCCTCAAGGAAGTCAAGTATCAACTCAGAATTGCGCTGTGCATTTTCTATCCTGTTTACTTTTAAAGCTGCTTATAACCCTTCAATATTTGCTTTCCATGATCATTTTGGCACTGTAGCTTACATAGGTGAAATACTCAGCAAAAGCAAACTTTTTCCTCTAAAAATTAACATAAAGCATATTATTCAATTGGACTATCAACTGTACATTCTCTCTACTGATTAGTTACATCAGGGAACTGAAATAATGTCATGAGACTTATGTACCTAATAATTAGAAATGGCTAAATATTATTTAGCAAATACATCTTTTGAAGAATTCTACTATTTTAGTCAATTAGTTTACTCATCAAATACTTTTTTTGTGGCATTCAAATAGCTCTGTGGGTGTTCAAATATTATTCAGTACAGGCATTATTCATATCATGCCGATGAGCTTTGACTATAATGTATTCAGCAAATACTTATTTTCTTTCTTTTTTTCAAATATTTCATCATCTCTCCCAACTAACCCAAAAAGAAAGGAGAATATTAACAACAAGTACATACTCAGGAATTACGTGCCGACCAAGAGATCTTCATGGAAGAAATCTGCAAAGACTTTTGAATAACTAAGTGCTGGAATTTGGCAATCTGTTTGCAGACTATTTGGGAGAGAAAAGGGCAAGATTCACCAGATAAATTATTCATTGTTAATTATATGCTTAGCTGTAGTGATGATGGTTATGACAGCCCAGCTAGAACATTTTTATACTCATGGAAAATTTCTATGCACAGAGGTGAAAATGTAAAACAACCCTCTCTATTGTAAATAGATGGCAAAAATTCTTTAAAAGGGAAAAAGACCCCCCCTTTAATAAACTCCTTCAGTTGTTGTGATCATGCTTATACTCAGTATTTCTTTTGTCATGCCTCTAACTTAAAGGACTATGCCAATCCACTAAGCTGGATTCTGATCCCAGAGGCACTTATACCAACACTTAAAGTATTTGCTTGGCATCCGCTTTGCTCGAGGCATCGTTCTGTGGTCCCCATGCAAAACAACTTTGCACTGAGGAGAATAAGAATTAAACGAGATTAACTTTTCCCTGGAAGTTAGCAACAGAGAATAAGACTGAGATAAGAGGCAAAGGAGTATTAACATGTAACCAGAATTTCCTAGGCCATATAATTTGTTATTTGTACTGGAAAGTCTTGAAACGATTCATATGAGAGGACGTATCTGACTGATTTTTGAGACTGTCTGTTACACTGGCTCTGTCACTGTAGTTTTAGCCTTAAAAAGCATTGTACCCTTTTGTGCTAAACCAGTCTCACAGAGGGGTAAAAAGCGCTATACTGATAATTAAAGTCTAGTTTCCTGATTTTCGGTGAAATGCAGCTGGTTGGCTCTCACTGATCCAAGAGACGTGGCAAGAATTGAGAGCAAAACTGTCATCATCACTCAAGAACAGAGAGATACCACTCCAGTCCCTAAAACTGGAACTAGCCAGCTGGGTCGCTGGATGTCTGAAGAAGATTTTGAGAAAGCCTTCAATACCAGGTTCCCAGGCTGCATGCAAGGTAGGCAAGAAAAGTACAGTTTGACATTGAACTTCTAGGATTACAGAGACACCACTACTACTAGTTACTGTAATGTTTAAAGAAAGATTTTAGCTGAAGGTTTAAGTTTATACCCCTGACATATTTGTTTCATACAGATCTTTATTATAGCTCCAAATGCCTATGCAAGGCTAGTCCTAAGTCTTTTTCCAGCATTCTTCTCTTCATAAAGAGGGGTAAAGTAAGGTAGGGAAATTTGGGTGATTTTTTTTTTTTCCAGTGAGTCACACAGCAACTAATCATCAGCTAGGAAGTGAAGTACAAATGGAGGACCCCATCCCCAGCAATAATTTCAGATTCAGTGATTCACACCAGAGAGCTTGGCCTCTGCCCACCTTTACTACTGTGTCTGAACAGCTGCTTTCATCATTTAACATAAAACTTCTTGCTACACGATTAGACAAACAAAGCTACAGCTCTATAAACATCATCAGAAACACCCACAAGACAAACAGCTTTTAAAGGGGTGAGAAGCAAGGTCCATGTTAATAAGGATTACTTCAAAAGTTCCATGTTTTGCTCTTTGCCACATTGTGCTACTCCCTGTTTTCCAGGACGTACAATGTATGTCATCCCCTTCAGCATGGGGCCTATTGGGTCTCCTTTGTCCAAGATTGGGATTGAGCTGACAGATTCACCGTATGTAGTGGCCAGTATGAGGATCATGACTCGGATGGGAACAGCTGTTTTGAAAGCCCTGAGCAACGGGGAATTTGTAAAATGCCTTCACTCGGTTGGATGTCCTCTGCCGCTAAAAGGTAAGAGACATTAAAAACTGTCACCCTTGGGAATTCCCAGCGGGCATGTTTTAGAGCTGACTGCATGTTCTCAGCACATGGGAGTCACTCATCATAAAAAACAAGGGTGGTTTGTGCAACAACACGAGGTTTAGAACTCAATTAAAGGAATTAAAGCTCATTGAGAGTTTCAAGGAAAGGAGATTATTATCCTTAGTACTTACCAGGGGGTTTCCTTTAAAGCATCTGGTATGTGTTGCTGTCAGAGTCTCGATGCTGATGAAACAACAGTGTGATCCAGCATGGAAATTGCTGCATTCATGAGTACAACATTCTGCTCTGCAGAACCATTAATCAACAACTGGCCGTGCAACCCGGAGCTAACATTGATTGCCCATCTCCCGGATCGCAGAGAGATCGTTTCATTTGGCAGCGGTTACGGAGGAAACTCCTTACTGGGGAAAAAATGCTTTGCTCTCAGAATTGCCAGCAGAATTGCCAAAGAGGAAGGCTGGCTAGCTGAGCACATGCTGGTAAGAGATGTTAAATCATGTGTGTTTGAACAGCCATTAAAACCTAAATTAGCTCAACATAAATACATCACATCTTGCTGTCAGTGAAATCAGTCTCATATGGATAGTCCTGTAACATTAGACATGAATTTATCACATGGCAGGCTTAGGAGAAATAGGGAGCTGCTTGCAAGGTTAAGTACCAGACATTTTAAAATAGTACCTGTAAAATCAGAAAACAAGAAAGATTTGGAACTTCTGACAGTGGCTATTTGCAGGCAGACCCATGTACTTGAGTAGAGCCTCCTTATCACCACTGGGCATCCACATTGCCCCTACAAGTCTAATAGCAAAAAATGAACGCAAGTTTTGAAAATTGTCTTTCATAATGTAGAGGTCTATGTGCTCAAAAATCTACAAATATTAGATATTCTAAATTAGTTCTGCTTTTTACCATTCCTGCCTTTACTTTCTGCTGTCATTTAAACATTCTACTACTATAAAATACCATTGAAAAACAGAATTTCAAAGTCCATAAGAAAACAGTCTCAGAAAAAATATCTACGGACTCTGAGAAGTGCAGAAGTAGCCATACATGAAGTGCTTTCACTTCACTCCAGTCACGCAGCCAGAATAATATTGCCTGGTTTTCTTCTGTCTCAGCTGAGAAATGCAGCTGTGTACAGTCTGTGTATCTTTAATCAGCAAAATAAAAATAAATGTTCAAATTATATACATACCTGGCAGTTTTTAAAAATGTAAGAACTCCTCACAGATATTCTAGGGGTAAGAAGAATAGAGTTTTTGATTAATAAAGTACAGATTGAGTTATTTGTCAACTATATTATGTGGTGCTTCTTCTGCAGGATCAGATTTGCATAATTAAATATTTTATCGTTACCTCTTGCTGGGAGAAAATCTGCAAAATGAAAAGCACAAGAAAAAAAAAAAGATCGTGTTTAACAGTTGCATAAATTTTTCAATAGATCCTGGGCATTACCAATCCAGAAGGTGAAAAGAAGTATTTTGCTGCAGCATTCCCTAGTGCGTGTGGAAAAACTAACTTGGCCATGATGAACCCAAGCCTGCCAGGATGGAAAATTGAGTGTGTGGGTGATGATATTGCCTGGATGAAATTTGATGAACAAGGTACAGAACTGAAACTGGATTGTTTTACAGTCCAGTCCAGTTTGCTTCTAGGTACAGCAAGACAGGCTACAAAATTCTAGGCAGAATTAGAACAGTTTGATTTACTTATATTTTGTCCTTTAACTTCCAGGCAACTTAAGGGCTATCAACCCAGAAAATGGCTTTTTCGGTGTCGCCCCTGGAACCTCAGTCAAAACAAACCCCAATGCTATCAAAACCATATTCAAGAACACCATCTTTACCAATGTGGCAGAAACCAGTGATGGAGGCGTCTATTGGGAAGGCATGGATGAGCCATTACCACCAGGAGTAACACTGACTTCATGGAAGAACAAAGATTGGACCCCAGATAACGGTAACCCAGCCCACTCCACAGCCTCTCTCAGATATCTCTGCTGGGTTCAAGTTAATTGTGCCATAATGACCTTCTGTGTTCTGTACAGGGGAACCCTGTGCTCACCCCAACTCACGATTCTGCACTCCAGCCAGCCAGTGCCCCATCCTGGACCCTGCATGGGAATCACCCGAAGGCGTGCCCATTGAAGGGATAATATTTGGAGGCCGCAGACCTGCTGGTAAGAGACGCGGCAGCCATGTATCAAGGCTGAAGTGCTGACCAAGGAAGGGTTGAAACACAACTGGCTATAGACACAGGTTTTGCTTTCACAGCTGCAAAAGCAAGGAAATAACCATGATAACTCCTCCATGTTAGCCTGTGACACACAGAGCCACTGGTATTCAACGTCTGAATTTTTAGATGTTAACACAAAACAGGTAATAATAATAATAATAAAAGGGCTGGAGAGAGATCAGGACCCACTAACCTGGGTAATACATAGACACATA
Organism: Phalacrocorax carbo; assembly: GCF_963921805.1. Lineage (NCBI taxonomy): Eukaryota > Metazoa > Chordata > Aves > Suliformes > Phalacrocoracidae > Phalacrocorax > Phalacrocorax carbo. The sequence continues at coordinate 3,793,875 of NC_087526.1, forward strand.
GCAAACTGACGTACTTGTCTCAATTTTCTTGCAATTTAACTAGCTCAGATAGGAAATGGTTAGAGAAATGAACCAGTTATAGACAGTTTACAGAAAAGGAAGTGAAATAAATTGATCTGTTAAAGGTCACCTGAAGTTGGAAAAGAAACAGAAGTAATGCTAGGTCTGAGTCTAATATGACCACAGGACCAGATTCTATTTCTAGTAAAATCTGCTGGGGATTCTGAGGTCCTAGATATTTCCCACTGAATCAAGGATGTGTTCAGCAATCAGTAGCCAGTTTTGAAAACATTCATATAAACTTCTTCGCTATAAGAGGGCAGGAAATGAATGGATTAAAAAGACAGGAAAAATTACAATACATTATACTGTAACATGCATTTGGCAGTATCTCGGGTAGCAAAAGCTTTTATAAAAATGTTTTTGGACCTCTAATTGCTGAAGTGATTTTGTTCTTTACAGGTGTGCCTCTTGTATATGAGGCCTTTAACTGGCAGCATGGAGTATTTATAGGAGCAGCTATGAGATCTGAAGCAACAGCCGCTGCTGAGCACAAAGGTAAATCAAAATTTAATCTGCCTACCTGTATTAAAAGCAATCCTCTCTGGACTGCCTGCTTTGTCCTCCTCCCCTGCTCCTTCGCATTTCAGTCTTGGCAGCTAATTTTGCAACCTCTGCATTTTCACAACAGAAAATATTTGTACTGGAATTAAAAGACAAATTCTCTGTAAAAGTCAAATTAAGCAAAATAATCTCCTAGGTGGCAAGCATACAGAGCAGAGTGCAGGCACGGGAGTGCCAGAAGCCTTGATATGGAGTTCTTGTTACAGTCTGGGATAAATAAACTTAAATTTTCTCTTCTGCTAGAGCTAAACATAAATACATGAACGATGAAAGCCAGCTCTTGAGGATCTTCATCTAGGCTGCTTGACATGAGATTTAAGAAACTAATTTCCACTGATTACAAAAAATATATTTTTTTTTATATATCACAGATAATGCTTGTATTGTGTCTCAGAGCTCTTTCATTCAGGCGCAGAAGGGTGATTAAGGGACTAGGGATACTAAATCTCAGGAGGATCTGAGTCTTTGTGCTTTAGAATAAATGTGCTATTTATTACCTTACATTCTCCATTTGTGTTTTGAACAGGCAAAATCATTATGCACGATCCATTTGCCATGAGACCGTTCTTTGGCTACAACTTTGGCAAATACTTGGCCCACTGGCTCAGCATGGCACATCGTCCAGCTGCAAAACTACCAAGGATCTTTCATGTTAACTGGTTCCGGAAAGACAGCCAAGGGAAATTTTTGTGGCCTGGCTATGGAGAGAATTCCCGTGTGCTAGAGTGGATGTTCAACAGAATTGAAGGGAAAGCCTCTGCCAAACCAACTGCCATAGGTTACATCCCTGCTGATGCTGCTTTGAACCTGAAGGGTTTAGAAGATGTCAAGTTGACCGAACTGTTTGATATCTCCAAAGAGTTCTGGGAAAAGGAAGTAGAAGAAATCAAACAATACTTTGAAGTGCAAGTTAATGCTGACCTTCCCTATGAAATAGAAAGAGAAATGCTTGCCTTAGAGATGAGGATAAAACAGTTGTAGCTGATCAAGCCCACAATTATTTATCAATCCACACTTACTAAGACAGGACAAACACTTTACTAAATCACCACTGGAAGCATAACAGCAGACTGATGGGCAGGCAGTTATAATGAAAAGTAGGTCTTAGTTTAGTTAAAATATAGGTAGGGGCATTCTAGAATTAACTCCAGACCTAATGATTTATAACTACATCAGTTGTGAAAAGGTGAGCAGCTGTGGGAACGGATGTGCACATGGTCTTCGAAACCCTGATCTGTCACTTACGTGCACACGTAGCCATGATGTGTGTAAATTACTTGCCTAGTTCTGCATATATGATCCAAGGCAATCCAGCCTTTGAGGTGTAGCACATTGTTTCTATCAGAAAAACCACTAGTGTCTCAGACTCTACAGGAAAGAAGCAGCTTAGATGCTGTATATAGGTATTACCTAAACATATTTCATGGCTTAAATATTTTTTAGAAAAATGAAGTTGTAACTTTTATCAGAGTGAAAGGTGACTTTGTGTTACTAATGCGTATTTAAGATATTGCTATTATATATGCCTTGTGTTCCTGTGATTTCCAGATGTTTTCAATGGCTTGTTCTTTAAACTGTTGAAATAAATGTTTATATAAAATACGACCTCATTTCCAGTATTCTCACTGTTTATAAACTACATGCAATATACATTGAGCCTCCTGTCAATACCACAGCACAGAGAGAAATTCATGTATGGTAGTTAGATGCAGACTAGCATTGATCTACTACTACTCCTAAGCCTACTAGTTCAAGCCACATATTGTCTTTGCAACTTTTTATTCAAGCCAAAGGAATGACCCAGGAATTATGATACCAGCTGCGAGCAGTCATCAGCTAGTGATGTGCTCTCTATAACTGGGCACTGTTAATGACTTCAGGCATTTCTAAAACAAACTACCCCTTAGGAAAGCCCCACATTAGGACGTTGCTCATTTGCTAAAGTCTTAGGATTTATCTCTGTTCCACAGTACCTTGGCTTTTGCAAGGACTTGGAGTTGAAGTAAAGACAGCTTGGGAAGAGTTTTCTGGATTTGCTGAGATGCCTAAAGCCTTAGAGCTCAATGAAAACAGGGGTAGGAGCCTGTATTGGCTTCCTGGTAGATCCAAGGTACTAAAACCATCCCAAAGTTCTCTCAATTAAAGTGTCCTTTACATGCTTCCCACGTTCCTGGCAGGTATCCTGCTTTTTCACTTTGAATGCTTGATCTCCCAAAATATATTGCAAATATTTGCTTAGCAAAAAGAAAATCACTTACATTGTGTATAAACCTTTTTATAGGCCCTGCTTCCTCGCAAAACAAACAGCACCAGGGCTGGTCAACAGATGCCCTTCAAAGTTTGCTAGGAGAGGTCACATAGCCTGAAAAGCCTCTATCTCCTGACTCCATGTTTAGGACTTAACAAACATTAACAATTCTGCAGCAAATAATGCAGCATAAGTCAACAAATAGAACACACAAAAGAAGGACAATAGAAAGCTGTGACGAAAGTGGAGCAGAGCAGTGCAGCCTCTGTAGAGATGATCATTGGCTGACCTGCTTGCTGGTCAAAAACCATCTGCATGGATGCAGGTATCCTACAGGGTCATCTTTAGCCTGTGTGCTCTTGAGTGGGCTGCAAATTAAAAGAGAAATCAAGGTGGAAGACAGCAATTGAGTCACAGGAAGCGAGCCAGGAGAGTATTGCACTCCTCAGACTGAAGGGCTACTATTATGTGTATAAAATAAAGTTGTTTATAACGTAATCCTATAAATAGTTGATTAAAGTCCTGGGCCATTCCCAAACTGATATGACAGTATTGACCTAGTATTTGGTTAAGTCTAAGGAAGAACAAGGAGGCGTAAGAATCCATCGTGCTAATATCAGAGAGTTATGGCCAGTTACAGCCTCAGAGTTTCTTATAGGCCTCATGAGAGGATCCCAGTCCTGAGCAGTGCAAACCCGTTCCAAGCACATTTTGAAATGCTGCCCAGGAGATGTACAGAAGCTTGGGGCTTTCCAAAGTGCTCTGAGCAGCTCCACTGTGCTGTTCTGCCTTCTCAAATGCAACCAGGCTAGACATTCTGAATATTACAAAAGAAACGACTTGTACTTCATGCCAGAGGAATCTGTGCCAAAGGCCCAAGCCCAGCAGGCACATGGACATGGGAGAACTGACCGACGCTTGTCCCATAAAATGCTGCTTAATGAGGAGATAGGTACCATCGCTGTGCGCCAACACATCCGTGATCTTGCAGCACACACCCAGCTCGCAAGATTGGTGTTATACGGTGCTAACTGCCTTGAGAACATCATACCCCTGCCCAAACCACTGGATTTCATATTCTGACAAAACCATCGCTTTCTCCTCCTCACCCCTAGAGGTTGGCATACATCCCTTCCCTTGACCGCTGCTGCCCTTGAGGTTCTCCTCTGGGTGTTCTTTCCATGCAACATAACACAACTCATGGAAAGCGGCTATCACGAGCACTTCTGGCAAAAATATTTAAGCCATTTGCGGTTCCCCTGCTCCACACATTTTAACCACATGCACCTTTTCAAACACCGCTCAGAGACTGATGGGCATGCAAATCATTCCAGAAACTACAGAAAGGGGGGGAAACGATGTACCGTTAAGGCTGAGAACAAGAAAATAACTTTTTGCGTGAGTCATTCAACAGCTCCTTTGTATGTAAATATATCCTCAACCCATCAGCATCTATGGGGAGTACAATTTACATTTTGAATGATCAAAATGTTTAGTATTGGCAGAGAAAATGTTTTAAAAGAGAGAAGGCGGCGGTTTAAAATTTAGAAACTTAGTCAACCGTGCCAGATTATGATCTCAACTTCTCTCCCTCCAACAAATACTATGTTCCATAAAAACAAAATGAATTAGAACAAAATGCTTTTAAATTGAAATTTGGAAGTTCCCCTGATTTTCAAAAGAAAGAGGGGAAGGCAACAAATGCAATAAATTTCAACAAATTAGTAGAGGAATATAAAACTTGGTCTATTAAATGTGATTCAGAGAAAGGAAGCACAGGAAAGACTAACACATGAAGTGTACGGAGCCATAACATTTGCAACAGCTGTGTTATGAAATGCACTTGGTATTCTGGGAAGCGAGAAACAAAATACTTTGTTAAAACACTTGTGGATATACTGGTGACTGAAAGGAAGAGACAAAATCAAACTCAGTTTAACCATTAATGCTGTTGAGGATACGGTCTCTGGTACCTTGCTTATGGCATGATCTACTGAGCAAGACACCACAGTGATGGATGCACCACATCCAGGGGAGGTTGTGCTCCATTCCCTTGAAGTTAGTGTAGTTAAATTACCTTTACCTCCTCGGGCAAAAAGGCTGGCTTTCGTGCCAAGCACTGCTATTAGCACAGATAAATCCACAGAGCTCAGACCCAGACCTTGGTCCAATCTTGGCACAGGCTGAAAAATCTCCAATCCCGATGCCATCCCTTAGAATCATTTCTAATGTTTCAAGGTCAAATTTTGGCTGTGTTTTGTCTTGGTCCTTCAAATCCCTTTCTCAGTTGTCAGTCTTGGTAGTAATTAGCTTGAGTATCTAAGATATCCACACACCTGTATTCTGTCAACACAATGAAGGTTAAACCAAATAAATAAATAAAACTGAAAAGCGACATCCAGCTTGCTACAGAACTCTTACTGGAAAAAAGTGAAACCCAACTCCAAATCTCTCACAATTCTGTGATGATAGGGCTATTTTCAGGGAAAGAAGTAAAATTCAGAGAAATAGCATTTGTGCTCTGGGAATTACTGTTTTCCAGAAACCTTGGCTGCCATAGTAACATGATTTATTCCATGCTTGCTGCAGTATAGTCAATTAGCTCCCTAACTGAAAGACAATTATCGTAACTAGAGATGTACCTGGCTGGAAGACTACTGAAATGCTGCTTATGAATGGCAAAGCAGAGTGCTCTAAATTCCAAATTAGCAATCATTATTGTTGATCGTGGAGGACATTTCTGGCAGTGGTTTAACCTCAGCGATACAAAAGGGCACATTTGTCAAATGGGTGCTGGCAAACCCCAGTCACCGAGATTCCAGACCATGTCCTGCCACATCTGTGGATCTGTATGCAAAACCACTAGGTGGGAAAAAAAGAAAGAAAACATCAAATTGCTATTGTATGCCTTACTGCATTCTGCAGCCACCATGCGTATAACATTTGGCTGCAAAACTTTACCAGAGAAGGAGTTTGTGAGCAACCTGAGGAAATCCACAGGTACTAGTACACAAAATTCAGGCTGTAGCTGATCCTTGCAAACACAAACATCATTACGGTGCCTTTGTTGTAAGAGGCCATGCAGGAGACCTCTGAGCTGTCCCTACCCAGCGTGAAGGCCTTTCTGCTGCCTTCATTACCATCAGCAACATGGGTCACCTCGGAATTAATTTTGCTCCTCCTTACCCCAGCACCATTGGACTTGCTGTGGCTTTTCTCCAGCGTGTGACCAGATGTGGGCTCTGAGATATCTGACTTCAGCTTTCATTCAAGCCGATAAGCTGCTAGCAGAAGTTTTTCTAACACACATCCTAGAAATGTTCTTTGTCTTCTTTGGAAATGTCAGATACTGGCCATTGGAAAAGAGAAAACATCTGTTTTAATCCTCCCAAAGGAACTTATCAAAGTTCTTGTGCTGTTTTTATGCAGCCTCGAGGCCTTTTACAAAGGGATGTTTTTAGCTGAATAAAACCTTTTTTGGGGTTTTTTTGTTGTTGTTGTTCTTTTTTTAAACCAAGCTACTAGTTTTTGTTCTTTTTCTTGTAAAGTATCACGCCATTTCCCAGGTTGAGATGGCCAAGAAACAATCCTTCCCAGAAATTTGCTCTTGATAAACAGCTGTTCTCCAGAACAAACCAAGCTCATCCTCTACAGAAAATAGCTTCTAGGCTCACAGTTAATAGATCTTACCCCTGCTTTGCATAGCTTTGGGGGCTTTAAACTAAACTAATAGTCTGAACTCTTCATCCTCATCTCATCAGTGAAATCCTAGGAAGGCCCTGTCACCATGGTGGAGGCTGGCACAGCAACAGCGTGTGCGTACGAATGCCATCTCAGCTATGGATGTGAAGAGCACAACAAAACCTCATTTTACCCACCGGAAACCATCACTATATTTATCTGTGTCTTCCTGAACAGATGAGAAACTTCCCATGGTGTACTGGAGCTCCAGATCCTGAGAGCAGCTATGAATAGTAGCTTTAAATTTAACCAAGGTTGGAAAGAGAGAGTGAAACCTAAATGCTACAAGATGATACGAGTTCAGCTGGCTCAGAAGCTAACTGAGCTTTACTTGCAAGTGCCATGGAGATAAATTCCAGCCCACAGGGCTAACAACATTGCCACCAGTATCCAGCAACGCTGCAAAAGTGGTCTGACTTTGCATGACTTATGCACCACTAAGCCTGAGGCAGTACAACTCTCCCAGGAGTTATTCCTGCTGGCAGAAGGGTGTTGAGACCCAGGTGAACCTTCTGGAGGTGGCTGTGCATTGCACTGACTCCCATGGAGAAATCTGACTCCCGCATTCTTTTTCCATAACTCGTCCAGGTATGAACAGGCTAAGATAAGTGTGCCTGAACTTTTGTTCCACCTCAGTCATTGGATTGCCTTAATGCTGAACAGCAAGTTCATGAAGAGCCACATGGCAGTGACAGCGGAGCTGGACAGCAGAGCTCCCTCCGGCTTCAGCAGTGGCAACAAGAATCTGTGGGTTCTTTGTTGAGGTTTTTGTACATTTTGCCTGGTTTTTGCCTTTCAGTTTGGGATAGTACCAACAGTTACTTGAAGCTTCAGAGGTAGCCAGTAGAAAAAAAAAAAAACAAAACCAAAACAAAACCCCCAAAAAATCCAAAACAAAAGGTGCTGTAAATTTAACTAGGACAGCAGTTGGAAAAGGGGAGGGGGAGGCTGTTGGAGAACTGTGGGTTGACTGGTGGTCTTAGAGTATAAAAACAATATCCTTCTGACTCTAGTGAGTAGAAGCAGGCTTCAGATTCCATTGAGTTTTCTTGCTCTTAATTCTATAAAGACAGAAATCTGGCTCTGTTTCATCGTAGTTATCTACACTCAGGCACCCCTCCACCCTTGAAGGAGATTAGTAGTGATAATGCATCTGGTACCTGCCCCAGCAATAACAGATCTATGTGGAGAAGATTACAAGAAATTGTTTGGACTTCTGCCCAGTCCTAGAAGTCCCACCAACCATTTCCAAAAGTCCCATCAGTTTTTATGGCTTGTCTCTCAAGAAGGCTGCTGAAACCTACATGAAGGAGAGACTTTAAAAAGATTTTTGCAGACATTTATTTCTGGCCAAATTATGATTGCTTGGAGGAAAAAGAAGCCACCATACAAATCTTGTTAGAGACTTCAGCAGGAACTCACAAACCCATGCAGAACTGAGATAAGCTAAAAAAAGCAATAGCATCCAGGAAGGAAAGACAGACCAACCAGCCAAATGCAACTCTAATTCCAGCCCATGACAGACCCCTGGGGCAGCTCCAAAGCCACTTAGCGCAAGCATGGAGCTGGGCCAGGAAGAGACGCTGGCACCAGAAGAGGAGCTCTAGCAAGTCCAGACTGCAATTTGGTGGTTTGCTGAGGGGGACAGACTCGGACAGGCTTGTTACCCCCGGTACTGCGAGCACACAGCTCCCTACCTCTGAAACCCTCCAAGCCAGCTCCAGGGACAGTGCGGTCCCCGAGCTCCCTGTGCAGCAAAGTGCGTGCTGCGTGCGTGCATAGGGGAAGAGAGTAACAGCACATCTGTTAACGACACAAAAACACGCTGGCAATGCTTGGTGCGGCTTGGCAGGGGAATCTATATCAACTGTCTGCAGTCCAAGGTCTAAAGGGCAATCTGTCTTCAGAGACGCCTGCAACTTCAAGGAACTCTGTCCTGGAGTGAAATCGGTGCCTTTGCAGCACACTGCCTGCACCGGGCCCCCAGTGTGTGCCAAGCGAGGGCTGTACCCGCTTTCTGCCACGCGGGAGGCGAATTTCCAGGAGAGCTAAGGGAAAATAAAGCACACAGAGCATCTCGAGAGGCTAAAGGCTAATCCCTGTGCCTCTCAGGCCCCTCCAACAGACCTCACCAGAGGCACTGCTCTGCCAGCACAGGCAGAGCACATGGGACCAGCACAGGATTACCAGGTGCTGGGAATATGTATTACAGCAGGGACTGGAAAATAGTGCTACTTTTTTTCAGGGATACAGTCTATAGGGCTGCCTGGAAGGTGACTGTACTGTTAGTCTTGTGCAGGACTGTGGGACTGCTGACAGCTGTCTGGCACTGGGGTCCCCAAGCAGCACTGTAGGAGGAAGGTAAATGAGGGGGACCAGACACTTGGGGACTGGAGGGTTTTCTAGCAACGACAGCTGGAAAACTCCTCACAGGCTGTGTCACACTGCTGCGGTATCTCCAAACGAGCAGCTCTTTCCCATATAACTATACCCTTAGAAAGTAGAAGCTGGAAGCTTCTTCTATTCCAGTTGCTGGAGAGGAGCTCCAACCTCCTGGTCCAGGTGAACGTGTTTGCTGGATGCTGTCCCTGCAGCAGACACAGTGGGAAGGCCAGGGAGGGCATCTGTTCCCAAGACATTTATGATGGTGTCGGGTTTTTTTGAACCATGAATTTGAACAGAAACCATGTTGCACCTTAAATGTCACTGCTAGGCAGAAGGAAAGTCATGAATCTTTAGCAATCTTCCCAACATCATGATTTTCAAGCAGAAAATGAATATACATTGGAAGAAACACTACAGCTGCGACTGCCTCAGTGAAGCCATTAACAAATGCAGTGTAACACGCCCAAGTACAGTCTGGGGGCTGCTGGGTCTTTCTCCCATCCTTCTTTCCCCATTGCTCTGCTTATTGTTTGCTTCATTGTTAATCCCACCTAATTTAAAAATAGGAAATTGATTTCTTATGTATCCATTACAAACCAAATCATTTCTTTATTACAGCAAGTATCATATTTCATAAGCAAGTCATGGAAAATTAAAACCATGCCTGTTACTTTGATGAAATAATGGAGAGAAATGCTGGAGGGGAAGGCACAGACAGCTGGGGGCTGTCATGCAACCAGTGGTGCAAGTTAACTCTTTGCAGGCACCCAAGGCTCCTGCAGCTGCCAGTTTTCCTCCCCCAAACTTCTGGTTACAGTGCTAAGTACTCCCTTATCACTAAACCTCAAAAGCATCTCAGAGAAGGAATGCAACCCATCTGAACAAAGTAGGTCAGTGATTTTGGTGGCTGGAGATTATGTTGTTAACAGGTTTGCAGCCTGCCTGTGTGTGGAACCGGATACGTCTCAATACTAACATTACTGAAATTAGGTGCCTGAGAGTTGCTGTTGTACGGAGTACACAGCACAGGAACCCATAATACCAGCCACACCTTAGCCCAGAAGCCCTTGTAACATGAATATTTCCAGGCCTTGGGCATATTAGACCATTGTGCTTTGCTACCAGGTAGGGGGATTTAGACTGAGCGAGAACCACATTTGTCTGGAGAAATGTTCAGTGTACACTGCGCACGGGTTATGTCAGTACAGCAGGCGCCCCAGCCAGATCAACAACTAGTTAGCGGTGTTCTGTGACTCGGGGCAGATTATAAATTAAAACAAAATCCGTTGTGTGCATTACTGAGGATTTATGGACTGCTCTGTGAACCTCCCTGTGGAGCAGACAGGACATGGGTCCTCTGAAAACTAATCCAGATAAGTGCTACAGCTCGCAGGACATTGCAACATCCAACCCAAAGTTCATCGACTACTTCATTAACATGCTGATCTCTAGGAATTACAGCCAAACAAAACTTCTTCAATTTCCCTATCAGAAGCAAAAATATCAGTGAGTTATCACTGTGCAGAATGTTTTTTTTTTTTATAATATGTTATCTGTAGATGTATCCATAAAAAAAATACCATGTCTGAGGACAAAGAATAAGCAAAGCTATCGCAACAGACCAGAAGCAGGCTCCGCAAGAGTGAAGGGTAGCAGAAGAGATCATTTCAGAGTAGTAATTCATCTCTAGTCTGTTGATCTCTCTGAGCACACCCTTTTGAGCAAGAAACTGTTTGCCTTTGCTTCTCTTGGATAAGAGTCTCCCATTTCTTTTACAAGAGCCCATGGTACAGTATCTTGGAAATCTGTGCCACTCAGTCGGCCATGGCTCAGGGACTTGTTGTTGTTCTTTCTAGAAGTTAGGGCCAGAGAGATTATCATACTAAAGTAATTCTTACACCAGCTAAGAGGACTGCAGACACAGCCACCTTACCTAATCCTTCCCCAGCAATGGGAGGAGGCCACCCAGAAAGCAGCAGGCATTTAGCAGTTCACAGCAAAGAGCTTCCTAACAAGTGAGCCAAAGAAAGTCCTCTTAAAACTCTTTATGGTCCTTTTGCACTGATGATTCTCAGAATTGGAAAACAAGTTTTGTAACAGTGGGAGCAAAGGAAATGGGCTCCTTCCAGGAACATCCTGCATCATCTCTCCTGCCCCCACCTCTAAAGGGCTTGTCTAAAGCTGTGTCACTGGGAAATACCGTGCTCCTTTCTGCTAGTTTCTCTATTGGCTGCTACTACATCAAACCAACTTGTTTATGCAATAAAGATCCCAAGAAAAATCTGTGTGAAATACTACAAGTTACCACCAAGTAGCTCCAAGATCAGCTAAAATGGCCAAAGGTCTCTCAGCCTCTGTAAAGTTCTCCTACATAAGAGGCATTTCAATTCCCTGGTACGGGAACTGCTTTACGCTGCTTTCTGGTCTGCCATGTTGCTTCCTCATCTGACTTGGCCAGAAACTCAGTCCTCTGTAGCTTCTATTAGCATTTTTATGATAATCAAATACATTGTAGAATTATTTTTGAGAAGTTTCTTCTTTGGAAAATATCCTCCAGTAGTCCTAACAAGTGTTTGCTTTGCTGATACATTTGATAAGACAGTCACCAAAAAATTTCAGAAATACAGAAACATTCATTTGCACTTGCACAACAGAGCCAACTCACCACGCTAATATGTTAATGGAACTCACTGGATGTTTTCATTAGCTGCATTTGCCACTATGACAGCAACAATAACTCCCAGACAGAAGCGAGACAAGGCATGGTAATTAGGTCAAACCTTCAGGATAGATCTGTCATCGCAAAACACAAATGTAAGTTACTCTCCCACTGCCCAAGCCCTGCGAGCTGTGCTATTGCACTGGGTTGTCTAAGCGGGATAAAGAAGTGGAAGAAATGAGGGTCATTCTGCCTCTTGCTGTTCTTCATAATTACCCCGTGTTTAATTGATCTTGATTAATTGTTTAAGGTAAATGGAGCTTTCCTGACCTAATGGCAATGTGTAAACTGCTTAACTTTACAAAGCCAGCAAAATTATCTGCACGGTGACATCAGCTCTGGTAATGTATTATTTAGGCCAAGTTATCCCATGTCACTGCTGCCAAACACAAGACAGCGATTGTGAAGGTGTGATGCGGGTCCCCTCGGGGTGAGGGTTAGACTCACCCAGTCGCTTAGCAGCAGTGGGAAGGGAAGAGGAGGAGAAGAAAGTGTCCTGTGCTATGGTAGCTTGTGGTACCTCCTGGGACTGTATCCATGTGGGTTGGGGGAAGAAAGGAAAAGAAGGAAACCACCTGCAGGGCGGGATGAGGGCTGGGAGCCCTTTCCTGGGGGAGATAGCAGAGCAGCGATGAGGAACAAGGCACCTTCAAAGGCAGGTTTGAGCCCCCAGAGGGATAAGGCTGCAGTATGGCTAGTGGAGCCAAATGCTGCTGCTAGCACAGCCCAACCCCGACAAGCAAATGCAAACTGGCCCTTCGTCCGGCCCTGTTTTGGCAGTCCTGTCGCAGTCTCCCATTTGTAACATCGCTGGGAGTTACTGGGCAAAAAAAAGTTTATTTTGTGCTGATAATGGCTATCTTTGCTAGAAATCAAAACCTAGATGAAATCTTTCCAAGAGATGCTGCCTAGATTCAGGTCTGAGCTTTGCTTATCAGCCCCGATAGGGTACTGCCGCTCCCATTGCAATGCGCTAAAAGTGGTTCCTGGAGTAACTTACGCACTTTGGAGGAAAGTGATTTGTCTAGATATCTACAATATTCCTCATCTCTTCTGGCCAATCACTAGGGCGGGTACACAGATAAATGAGAAGAAAACACTCGTCACCGCTTGGGCTTTAGGGAAGAAGCAGATAAGGCTGATAAGGCAGTAAGTGAAATTCTCCTCCGGGCTCCCATGCAAACACAGACTTGGGCAAAGGCTGCTCAGCTACAGCAGAAATGCTGCTATGTTTGTTTGAAATAACAGCACCCCCCAGCTCAAACAGGACAATAACCTCCTGTCTCCATCAAAAGCTGCTTGTCCAGAGAACTTATGGTCAAGACAGGCAAGACAGAGCAGCTGGGAGGAAAAAGAAGTATCCAGTCTCCTCCTTGGAGGCACAGAGATGAGTGGGAGACCCAGCAGGAGGTAAATCTTTAGACACGAGCCAAAGCCACCACCCCTGGGGAAGCAGCCTCCCCCCAGGGTGGTTCTGTTTAAGGGTGAGGATGCTGTTCACTTACAAAATACAGAGGCAAGAGAGATGCCAGCACCAGCAGCCAGCTCAGAGGCCAGCACCACCAGCGAGGTCCCCATCAGCACAAGCTGGAAGGAGGCAACACCCCATCTAAACTGTCCAATGCCCCTGCCACCAGCCAGGAGAAAAAGTAGATGGGAGCATCCCCAACCCACAGGATGGGCTAAGCCCCGTCAGCCATGCTCAGACACCCAAAATCCTTCAGTCAGTGAGAACTTTGTTAATGACCTGGCCATGCCACCAGAGGCTTTGAAACCAGCTCGCTCCCTTTTAAACAGAGATTCATAAAGTCTCATGAGCTATATTACAAAAAAAAAAAAAGATAGAGGCATTCTGCCAAATTGCTGAGGCTTCAGGGGTTTTTCCCCCCAGTTTATTTTACATCCCAACAATTCGTTCCCTGTATTTATTTCTACTCGGTTTTCTACCTCTGGGACCAGAGCAAGCCATCGAACCTGGATTAAACATGCTATAAAAGAATTCAAGCCTTGACACGGCCAAAATATTGGTTTCCAATGAAACAAAACAAAAGGCTAGGATGAAGTAACTATTTCAACAGCTTGTGCAGCCATGTAAATAGATGTTGCCAAGGGAGACTGAAGAGAGATAAGACTCCACCACCCCTCTGCAGCTCACAGAGGAAACGTTCAGATCCAAACCCCATTTCCCAGCAGCATTCACCACACCAGCTTCAGCTGAGATGGTGGATAAGTTGCATTTAAAAGATAAATGTTTTAAAAATGGACAGAAAAAATTGGGCTTCCCAGCTGGGCACCAGGAAGGCATTTCCTCTCAGGGCAGGTTTCATTTCCGAGCTGCAGGATATCTGTGGTCTCCTGCCCATGAGGAAGGGACTGAGCAGACCTCAGGACTGACCCAGGCCAGCAGCAAGAACAAGAGCATGGGATGTTTGTTTTTATTGAAAAAATATGTATTTCTTTGGATTATAATCTTCACTGGCAACTCCCAGACCTACCAGGCTGCCTCAAAAGGTAGAAACCAGACAGAAGGGACTGGCAAGGCTGGAAGAGCTCAGCTTCAGGTCCTGCAATGCTGGGGATGTGCAGAGGTGCCATGGGCTCACCTGGGGAGGTTCAGGCTGAACATCAGGAAAGTTTTTCCTGAAGGGTTGGTGCGATGTAGTGAGGCTGCCTGCGAGGCCAAAGAGTCTCTGTCCTTGGAGGTTTCCAAGCCAAGACACAGCTGACCCAAAGTAGCCCTGGCAAAAATCTCAGGGACCAAACTCAAGCCTTCCCAAGGCCCCTCTCACCCAACGCTTCCATGAACACAAAGGGAATCAGTGCAAAAGGAGATGAATATGAGATTGAACACAAAAATAGAACCAGCAGGTACAGAAAATAAGTGGATTTATCCCTGTGCGTTAATTAACACTGAACATGATAAAGCCTAACTACACATTTGTTTTAATTAAGAGAAGGGGCCACTCAGCAGCTCCCCTGTTGGCTCCACTATCACAGGGACATCCATGCCGGGCAAAAACACTCAGGAATGCAGCTCCAGCTCACCTGCTGGCGTAACATGTTTGTTCTCCGAAGTGTTGGATTCCTGCTTGCAGCGGCTGTACGGCTGTACTTTGGTCCAGGAACAGTTCTCCTGAATGTGTGAACCCAGCGCCACAGCCACAAGGGTAAACATTGTATTTTTAGAGGGCAACACGCACACCGCTTCAAGTAAACCAATGGACATATCGACTTTATTTATATTCAGCCTTGTCAGCAAATTACCCGGGCAGACTGTGCCAGTTTTGTAGAAATCATAGGGATCATGCTGTCCTGGGGGGCTTCGCTTTCTGAGGGGATTGGCATGGCCATTACGGGGAAGCTGGAGCCCCAAAGCATTGCAGCAGCCCAGGCCACCAGGTCCATGGGCTCCCACTCCCACAGAATCAAAACCAGTTGGTTTTTGTGGTGGTCTGGGTTTGGAGGGGGCAGGGGAGGAGGGTGGAGGCAGGGCTGCTGGGTGGCTCTGGCTGTGGTCAGCAGGGGCAGGCAGCCAGGCTGTAAGCATGGTTCAGTTCTTGGGAAGAAAGAAATCTAACCAGGGCCTGCAAGCATGTGTTAGTCTATGCACTTCGGGCACATTGGGAAATAATTCCTACCCCACTGCAGCCCTCCCATGTTGTTACCTATGGGCAGAGGGGTAGTACAGACCCTGGGGAGGGCAGCCCCAAAGAAGACAGGACCCAAATACCTGCACACCGCTGCTACAGGTATGTTTAGTGGTGCAGAAGAGCACACAGGGTTTCAGGAAGGCTTCAAGGAGACCCGTGCCTCCAGCAGAGACAAAAAACACCCGCCGCTTCAGGCCAGCGGTTCAGGGCTGGGATTAGGACAGTGATGTTAACACACCAGCTGCCTCCGTCTCCCAGTTACCCCACACTGCATTGCCCATAGGTTGCCTCCTCCTCTGCCCAAACCAGCATCCTTGTCCAAGGAAACCAGCCTTTGAGGGCCAGGCTGCTCCCTCCTACACAGGACTCCAGCTAAAACCAGCCTTGGGGCTGGCTTGACACACACTGTCCTGCACAAAGTCCCTTCACACGAGGCTGGGTGCCCACCCAGCTGGGACAGGCTGTTGCACGACCAGAGGGCAGGCTGTCTTGGGTCACTTAATCTCAGCGCTGCGTGAAAGCAAGCAGAATTTGGGGTTTCTGTAACTGGATTTTATTTTGTTTGTTTTAAAAGTACATCTTGTTTCAGAGAATGTTTCAGGTAACCACTGAAGGGAAGTTCAACATTAATGGTGTGAAAAGTACCCTGATGAATACACAAGTATGCAGTGGTTTTGAAGGAAGCATGCTGCCGGGGCTTAGGCTGCTCCTTCTCAGCTGAACCACAAACACAGTCTTAGCACAGACTGCATTAGCTTAAACCTGTTTCACAGGAAGCTAAACGACCCCAGCACTCTTGCTAAGGGCCAGCAGGCCAGCTTCTGTGGCTCAGCTAACATTACCACTAAGCTACAGTGCCTTGCCCATGCATTGGAGCCCTTTGCAATCAATGTTTAACACCAGTAACCTAAAGTGACCCAGCAGAGAGGTGCTTCATGTCTGGATACCCACCAAAGAGTTTAAAGCAAGCCTGAACTAACATTACCTCCAATGGCAAGGTGAAGCTGGCAGAACCTGCATTCATTCCAGCCAGGTATCTTCCCCCACCCAGGCACCCTCCCAAGATAAAGCTGCTGTCCCAGTTAGGGCCAATAGCTCCAGTTTATCACATACTGTCTGATTGTTAGTGTACTGTGGTGCTTATCTCTTAATACACACAGAGAGCAGGGCAAAATAACCCCTGTCTCTCTACTCACCTCCTATCTCAAAAGGACAAAGTAGCCAGAAGTTCCTGCCTACTAAAAATAAAAAAAATAATCAGGATACTCTGGACTGCCGCAAACTGTAACTACTCACACAGGTCTGCAGGTCAAAGCCCTGCTGGAGGAGTGCTAGCTCCAGTTTATTAGATTACTCAGTCCCAGTACAAACGGCTGTCATAACAACCCCCGTAGGGCAGTAAAGAAATTGCTGTGCTATTGAAAGACAAGGGGCCTCCGATGCCCATTCGGCACCACGCTGCCAGGATTTGGTTCTGGAGGTTACGGCGCTGAACGTGCTCCTGGTCCTTTCGCAGCCTCGCTTCCAAACGGCCGTCATGCAAACACCCACCCCGATCAGCAGCGCTGGGGAAGCGTTCAGACACATACAGACTCTGTACGTGCACGTATTTAACAAAAAGCCCTTTCTGCTCCTGCAGACATCTTTTCCAGTGGGATGTGGGAGCTGGTTTCGCAGGAAGTTTTTTCCGGCAGAAATACCCAGGAGGAAGTAGCTTGGCTGCCCCTTTTGCAACCTGGGACAGAGATGAACCACTGCCACCCTGCATCCCAGGGGACAGCCTGGCTTGGGGATGGCCCAAACCCTCCTGCCAGGTCAGAGCCCCCAGGCAAGCACCAGAAGGAGATGCACAGCCCAGCAAAGGCTGGGACTCCTGTACATGCATTGGAGCAGAGCACCCAGAGGGCAGGACAGGAGGCAACTACAGAGATTTGCCAATATCAGAGGAAAACGTCAGCTGAGAAAGACTTCAGCAGTACAGCTCATCATGACCCAACTGCAGGACTCACCCAGAACCTCCCCAGGCAGAGCCAGCCCCCAACACTTGCCTTCACACATTCCCATCTTCCATCACACCCAGGAAAGAGTCTTTCTGCAGCTCCCCAGACAGCACCTCCAAGCAGAGCTCCTGCTCCTCCACTCCTTCTTGTAGGGCCTCCCCACCCTCCAGGTGCCCCTCATCAGGGCTAATGGGACTGCCATTAACCCCTTCCTGCACTGGCTCTGCTCCTGCTCATCCTGGCTGCTGGTGGGGAAGCAATGGGTTATCCTGGCAGTAATGAGGATGGAGAGGGAAAGCAAGGAGACAGCCCTTCCCTTAGCAATCCAGCGTGTCAGAAAAGGGGGGGTAGTCACGTACGAACGGCCATGGGACACACTGCCACTTACTCCCGAATTCTGCTTGGATAATTTCAAACATTCTTGTTCTTACCCAGCCTGGCCATGGGTGTCCTCATACTTGTTCCCACCCTCCTCCGACAGAAAATCACACTGAGCTATCCCGTGCAGCCGAGAGCGGAGCACCTTTCCCTAGGACAGCCTGCAAAGAGGCTCCTTCGCTCGCCATCTCGTGGTGGCAGCAGGCAGCCTCCCACATCCCACCTCCCAGGTCCCCTCACCAGGGGCCCAGAGCACGCTGGGGATGGGGCAGGGTCTGGGGCATCGCGGTGCTATGGGGTGCTGGGGACCCAGAGCCCCTGTCTGCACCAGACACCAGTCAGGTCCCCCTTGCTCATCCCAGAGAAAGTGTGACCCAGCCCCGGCCGTGTCGGCCCGTTTTACACCTGTGTAACCAGGGCACAGATTTGGCCCCGCACCTGCAGGTCCTCTCTGTGGAGTTGCTCATGCTCAGGGCTGAGTCATACCCCAGAAATTTCCCCTGAATTTGACAGGAGATGCACCAGGAGACTAAGACGATGGGGGCGATGATGTGTCAGCCATGCAGAGATTTCACGCTCCCAGGCTTGCAAGTTTGACTCTTCACACCCCCAGCACACCGGGTTTGGGGTGCCCACCCTCATAAAGCCCAAAACTGCTTTAGGTGTCACGGGTCAGGCACCCTCACGAGTGCCTGCAATGGGAAGAGATGTGCCACGAGAGCCTCTCTGTGACGGAGGGACTGCCAGGGCAGGAGGTGGGCAGCTCTGCACTGGCACAGCTTTGCAACACCCAGCAGTGTGCTTGCAAAGCTCCAAAGGCAAAACCCCTGCCTCAAACCCTTTTAGCATTTTTTTTCCAGGCTGCCAATACAGGACCCAGTACCGTCCCTTCAGCCTGTGCAGCCCCAGGGCTGGGGCTGAGCCCCAGGGAGCTCTGCCATGGTGCCACCCTGCGCCGGGCTGCGGGGCCAGGCCCTGCAACACTGCTGTGCGTGCACTCAAATTGCAGGCTTGGCCAAATGGTTTTCATTAAACCGACAAAGGGAAATTTGCCCCAGAAAGAGCTGATGCCTGGGAGCTCTTCCAAGCCTGGATACCAAAGCCACGGCTTCTGCAATGTGCCCCCTCGGGCAGGGTCCTCCAGGACCTGCTGTGCAGCCCCAGCCCCTCCTCCAGCACCCCTCACCCTTCCCGCCCCTGCAGCACTCCCAGTCCCTACCAGACTTACCCTTTTTCTGGCTTCCCCCTCTAATTTGGGATGAACGGTACAAAAGGACCAGTTTTGCTTCCCACCCCCTTCCCATCCTTCCTCCTCCCCTGTCTGGCAGGTCTGTGTTATTATTAAGACACTTGAGATTATGGTTGTCTGAAAGTCGAAGAATGACAGCAAAGAACCAGATGCTGTACACTGATAAATTACAAGGGCATTATGCAGAGGCAGCTGTACCATATAAAAGCCTAGTTTTTATACCACGCCATGATTTTCCATGTGGCATCGTATGGTTCCAGCATCTGGAATGACACCGTCAATGTCTCCCGTATATTTTGCTGAGCACTGTCATTATGATAATGAAGAAATTGCAGCAGACGTTAATTGCAGTTCCCGCTGGCTATTGCGAGAACTCAAAGGCATCGAAGCGGGCTGGCAGGGCCTCTCTCATCTCGCGGAGGGTTTCTTCACTGTGTTGGCAGCAGACTAGAGGGGTCTGGATGGCTCCGCGTGCTGTGAGCATCATCCCGACGCTGCTCTCCCAGTGGCGGGCCCCAGCCAGGACTGGCCAGCACTGGTCAGCACGCAGAGATGAAGTTGGCAGGTCTCTGTTCAGTTCTTGCTGCAGAAATTTGTAAATTCACTTTCCCCAGTTGTTTTTCTCATTAGTCTTAGCAAAGAACAGCCACAGACTGCGTGCAGGAAGGAGGTCCCCCTGTCCTCTCCTCGGTCCCCCTTCCCATCCTGGCTGTGCACAGTGGGGGGGGCACTGTGGAGGAGCAGGGCTGAGGCTCGCGGCTCTTGGTTCATATCTGGATATGGCCCTCCAGCAGCTAGTCAGTTCAAAGCCTGGAGGGAAGGCAAAAAGGCCTTTTTAAAGTTCATTCTCCATCTCTCTGTTGTGCATTTAGGGATCTTAAGGCCCTGGGCTAGAGCTGCTGCAGCATGAGCTGCCCCAGGGCTGGCAGCGCTGCAGGAAGGGATTCCTCGGTGCAGACCTCCCTCTGCAGCACTGGGCTTGTGGTGGCAGCAGCTTTGTTGCTCGTGGTGGGCAGGTGGGTTCCTTGCCTAGAAAATGCAGCTATAAGGTACACGTGTCTCTGGGGATCTACTGGTAGGACAAATCATCTTCATTTTTTAAATTATTTCTGAGTTTGGAAACATTCAAATTAGGTTCCTTTTTGGACATAAATATCAAGGGTCACCACTGTGTTTGTCTTTTCTAACTCCCCTGCAGCCCAGGAAACTCCAGTTGCATGCAAAGCTACTGATTTCCAGACGCTGCCACAGGATGCATGGAAACAACACGCCCAGAAATGCTCATGACATAACAGGGGCTTCCACAGGGACCAGGAACTTTTGCTGCTTTGCTGAGCAATTGCCTTTGTACGAGCATAAATCCCTTTGCAGGACTGGCCTCACCTGCCAGTGCTCACCAAGGGCCAGGAGACCTGCCTTGCCCTGGGCTGTGGTCTTGGGGCACCACAGTGATTGCTCACCCCAAGAGGGATCTTAATGCCCTAACGCCACAGGTGACACCAGCAGCACACTGGAGGGCAGTTACCGGCAGGCCCAGGGAGCACAAGGGCAGGAATATGCTTTGTCACCCTTCACTCAGCTCTCGGCACACAGTAGCTGGCAGAGCTGTTCTACAGGTGGTCCAGCCCTGGGCGTGGGGACACTGTGACAACCCCTCACGCCCTGGGCTGGTTCACAGCAATATCTGAGAACTGTCTCTGGGTGACAGTTTCGGTGTCATGCTGGGTGGGGTCATGGGGAAGGTGGCACGCAAAGCCTCAGGAATCTACCGCGGGTATGTCCTGGCTCAGCAGCAGCCAGGTGAGGATGGGTAGAATTGCTGCCCTGTGAGTCACTCTGTCATAACCACTGTCAGATGTGAAACCTGCCTGTTTTTGCCTTCCCTGCCACCCAGCAGAACCGGGGCTTGTGTCAGTGGCGTGGCTTACAGCAGGGAGCAGGGGCTCAGGGCTTATTGCACCGGTATCACGGGCTCTGCTAACCACCTCCTGTTTGCTTGGGCGGACATCAAGGGCAAGAAATGCATCGCACCCACCAAAAAAAGCTGCAACAAGGCAAGGGGGAGAAGGCAGCCCCCGCACTCCAGAGCTAGTGTGTCGGACCAGGACTGCCTCGGAGCCTTCCCCCAGAACTCCGCCAAAGCTTTTATGAGTTTCCAAAGCCCATAAAAGCAGGTACCTCCACTTTCCCTTTCTCAACCCCTGCCAGACACACACATTTCTTTCCAAACAGCTCTGTAAAGTTGCAGGTGGGATTGATGCTCTGCCAGGGCGTTGCTGGTCTGACCAGCAGCAGCAGCAGCAGCGCCTGGGAAACCCTCACGTGTTTCCCATCTAGCTCTTGGTTGAGAAGCAAGAGCTGTGGCAGCGGTGTGTGCCTGGTGCTGTGCCTCCTGCCAGGGCCCCAGCATGGCCCAAGGCTCCTCCGGCACCTCCGGGATGTCACCGTCAGCTGGGAGAGCTGGCCTCTCCGTCTTGTGCTGCTGAAAAGCTGACTTGAGAAATTAGCTCCTTCCCTTCCTCATCACTCACTGTGGCCCATGGCTTCATAAACCAACCCTTGGGGCAGCTGTGGGGCAGGAGGATCTTCATGCAGCACCCTCCACCTCACCTGCACCCAGGAAGACCTTTGCTTGAAGGTGACAGCCGGACACACTGATGCAGCATTAAACCTTTCCCTCTCTGAGGGCAGCGCTGGCAGTTGTAATACTAACTTCTTTTTTTCCAATGGGCAGCGGAAAATATGATGAGTAAATGTATATGGCTGCAGCTTCAACGGAAAACTACTTTGGGTGCCTGCGCCTGGTCGGCAAGCTGTCCCACGAGATGCAGTGTGCCAGACTTTAACATAAACAAGCAGTATGTGGAGTGACTCAAGCAGGTTGTAAAAAGGGGTGATTTTTTTTTTCCCCTGCAAGGGGATGTTTTAGCTGCCTGCCAGCCTGAGCGCATGGCTGCGGGCGCGTGGGCAGCCGGGTGCGTGGCCGGGAGGTGAGTCAGGGGGCTGGCATCAGCACCTGCACTGCACAGCTGCTGCCTGCCGCGTGGGAATCACCACCTCTGCCGGCGGCAGGGTGCCAGGCTCCTGATGGAGGTGGTCCCGGGGTGCAGTTTTCAGCAGGGAGGGGTTCCAGTCAGGGGTAGCCTGGAGAGCTGATTCAGGGAGCAGAGAATTAAAAGGGATGCAAGAGGTGCAGTGAGGTTGTCAGGAAAAAGTCACAGGACTATCATGTGCTAATGCTGCTGACGCTGCCATAAAGTGAGAGGAGGGAAGCATCATGGAGCTCAAGCAAGCAAGGCGCTCTGTTCACTAGACTCAAAAGCAGTTAATATTACACTGAAGCAAAAAATAAAAGCATTTGTGAAGATCAAACAGCGTTCACGCCAGCTATTGTCAAACCTCCAGCTACCAGGAAAGAAGAAAAGAAACAAGACGACCACCAGGCATTAAAGCCGTGGGGAGTCGGAGCAGGACAGGCGAGGACCCTCCCGCGGGGGAATGACGCTGACCCAGTGCTGCTGGGGAATTAGCTCACTGCTCAGGTATGGCTCAGCCGCAAACCTTCCCCCGGCTGCTGTGGCCGGGAGCCACATTTAGCAGCGATGCTCCGGCAGCTGCGTTGGGCGCGTCTCCGCGGGGTGGGACTCGGTAACGCAGGGTCTAACCACACGGCCCTGCCTCTGCCCCGGCCTTTGGAGGTGCCACGGGGTGGTCCTCGGTGACTGGGCACAGCTCCTGCCTCTGGGGTGGCTACAGCCCCGTCCCAGGGAGAGTCCCCATGGAACTTTCTCTGAAATTTGCTTTTTTCCTCTTTGCTTTAGGTCACAACAGACTCTCACCAGAAACCCGCCATTCAGCGGCACTGGCAGTGTTAGAAATGAGCAATACTACGGACTTTCATCTTTAAAATTTTCCCCACCCACATTAAATAAATAAAGCACCTCCTCACTCAGGTTTCCCGTTCCCCAGAGAGGAACCCTCACCGGGAGAGGGGCAACATCCCACCCTCTGAGCACCCAGAGCAGCGGCTGTGGGGGTCACCCATGGTCCCAGCACTGCCTGCATGCCTCTGCATGGTTGGGGTGCATAGCAGCCCCACGCATGGACTCTCACGTTAGCCGTGGGCACGCAGAGAGGTGCCACGGGCAGCCCCGCGTGGGCTGGCACTTCTGGGTGTGGGGATCTCGAGTCGTGCCGGGCCGGCAGCCCTGCGTGGGGGCTCGGTGCCGGAGGTGCCAGGAGCCGGCCCCATCGCCCACCGCGTGGGGTTGGCACTTCCCGCAGCCCCCAACGGAGACCCCACCACAGAGGTGTCATCACGGGCCCCTTCTCATTCCTGGGAGATGTCTTCAGCAGAAAGAAAAGGCCTGGGGACACGGGAGATTTTCCTGCGGGGGTGGGGGAGGGGGAAGGAGAAAGAAGAAAGAGGGAGGCTGCCCATCTCAGCTCATTGCTGCCTGGCACCTGTGTCCCAGGGCAGGCGTCCAAGTGCGCCGAGAGCAGGCGCGGTGCCATCGCAGCAGATGGGCACGAAGGCAGGCAGCCCCGAGCCCGCGATCCTGCCGCAGCTCGGGGAGGAGGGCGGCTGTTTAGGGCAAATTTCCCAGCTGAGAATGTCAAAACAGCTGCCAGTCTGGAGTTTATACACCTATAATTAAGGGGGTATGTAATTTCTAATCCAGCTCAAACGGAGCTGGATTAATTGGCAAACCTAAAAATAGCATCCGTGACCATGTAAGGCAAGCTTTTGTATGCAGTTTAAATTAGGAAAGTGGGCTTTGGCTGTTTGGAGTGAGCTGGGAGAGACAGAGGCATCCTTCTGCCTCTAGACAGCCTGCGAGGGCCTGATTGTGCTTAGGGATGGGAGGATCCTGCAGTGCACCATGCTATCCAAAAGTAACAGCCTGGAGCCAGCAGAAGGAGCCAGAGCAGGAAGGCAGCACCCTCACCCCGGGGAGATGTGTCCTGGGGGAGTGGGAGAGCACTCCTTTGGAGGTGACCCCTTGGCAGCCTGGGCTGGAGCTGCTCTGATTCCCCTCCCCGCACACCCAAGACCCAACTACTCACCATTTTACCCTATCGTGTAATTTGTAAGAGTCCACAGCAAGTTTGCCGCCTCCTTTTGCGATGCCCAGCAGCTTTACATGGTGGAAAGGGACTTTCTGAATTACTGGAGGCTCCCTGCCTGCCCCAGGAGACACCTCCGCTTCCCCAGACCGCTCCTGGCCAGCTTTGCACCAACGCAGCCAGCAGAGGAACCACCCCCACTGACTTGTGCTCTATAATCCGCTCCCTTTCTCGAACGCTCATCTACCCAAAACCAGACTGCAAGGTTAAATTGCTTTTAATTTTTGTTTAATTATCTGCAGTGGCACAAATAACTAACAGCATTGATTTGAACTTGGCACACAAAGCCAGGTTCCAAATGGCAAAGCATATTATGAGATCGAATTATTAAACGTAGCTAATGAGCAAGATAATGATGTGGTGCCAAGCTATAAAAGGTTAGACTTCAAAGTTGTCACAGTTCATGAGCAAGAAAGATTTAATCGCATTCTTAATCAAATATTTATATGATAATGTGTTTTAATCAAAATAATAGCAATTAATTTGGAAATGAATATATTGTACACTTCCTGTTCTTGCTTTACAGAGGTTTTTTTTGCAGTGGGGTTACAGAGAACATATTTCCTTACTCAATAATAAATCCGTCCCATTTGTAAGGTGTTCCAGCTCCCTGTGCCTGGGGACATGCTGGTGGGGCAACAAACTGCAGGAGCAATTTGGGACCTGCAGGTGCCCTTCACCCCACGCAGAGCCTCATGCCCTCCCAGGTGCCATCATGGGGTCGGTGCTGGGTCCTGCTGGGTCCCATCGTGGGACTGGGCAGCCCCAGCCCTGCCAAGCACGGGGCAGAGGGACCCACGCTGGCACCCGCCAGTGAGCCAGGGCCCCTCGCTATGTCTTTGAAGCACTTACTATTCACAAATGATTTAGCTGCTACCTCTTTCCCTCTGAATCCTGCCAAATCTCATAACTCTCCTTGGCAGCTGATGCTATCGCAATGATTTCCAGCTGTGCAAGAAGCAGCTTAAAATGGCTGCTGTGCTGGAGCACCAACCTTCTCCTCCCCCATCCTGGGCAGGGGGGCGAGGGGATGCATGGCCAGCACTCGCCCACTCCCTTCCCTTCTCTGGGGCCCTGCAGCCCCTCCTGCCCTGCTTGGCAGAGCTCAGGCCAGCAGCTGGATGCTGAGCATCAAGATGCAGCGAATTTCGTCCTGGGCTTTTAGTCTGATGTGCTAAAAATATAAAAATGGGCAGTTTAAAGCAGCAATGGCCCCCTCCAGCATCAGGGTTCAATTCCAAGTGCCTGGAAAGCGTGGCGGTGGCTGTCCGGTCCAACCCTGCTGAGATACCACGTGTGAATGCCATGAAGGAAGGGCCGTGGAGGCAGAAGAGGTTGGACATGTCTAAACCTGCCAATCTGAAGAAAAAACTATACCTAAAACTTTGCCCCAACACTCAAAGTGAAACTTGTTTGGCATTTAAAAAAGCCTGGAGGAACATTTTTAGCAGGCGGCGCAACAGCCAGAACACCATGAGAAAACATCAACTCTTAAAGAGCGCATCAAAGTCCTTCCAACGCAATTAGCTGAGGGAAGCATCCACACAATTCCAGTATTTCTTTTAATGGAGCCTCTAAACCACCAGCGTTCACTAAATGTGGGGAAAGATCTTCAAAACACCATGCCAAGCAAAACAGAGCTTACTGAAAAGGAGCACCACTCACCCAAAATCCCCGATAAGGATGTTCCATTACTCTGTGCTTAGCCCCAGTGAAGCCTTTGGAAAAGGAGGAATGAGGCAAGGGCTGTCAGGGCTGCAGAATCCTCCCAGCCGGCTCATGCCGACGAACCGCCCGCACAAGCCTCGCCTGTCCTATGGTGCCTATGGGTGGGGGCACGCGGAGCTGCCGGTGTGGGAGGCACCGCTGGAAGCAGGTACCAGCAAAGCAACCACAGCACCATTTAGTAATCAGCCTTTGAAATAACGTCTTGGTCTTGGAGCTACGCGGCTGCTGGGAATTAGATCAAAAACACCGTGACAGTGTCGAAACGCTGGCCCTGCCTCTGGGCCCTTGGCACACACCTCCGCGTATGCACAACCCAATATTTTCTCTTCTCCATTTAGCCTTTTGTGCTGGGTGGATGTATATCCACTTTTCGCTGTCTGACTTTTTAACACTTCATCAGAAATCTGGAATTTTCTTCCTTTTTCTCTAAGTTTGCCGTTTCTGTTGGAGTCGAGATGAAAAGCTTTCAATGAACCACCTTTGATTGGAATCACTTCTGTTGCCTTCGGTTTTGGCCAGATGTTTCCTAATTACTTATCTGTCAAACCTTTTTTTTTTTAATGCACAGACATTTCCTCTAAGTGTGAAATAGTGTAAGGTTCCTGTTTAGTGTCTTTGCCTGAGTGAAATAAGCCAGGCTAAGCTTCATCATCAAGGCTGGATTTTATGCTTGAACATGCAACTTAACATCAAAAGCTTGATCTTTTTTTATTATTCAGTGCAGCCTTTTTAGACCAACTTCAGCAGGAGCCAAATGGCACATCATAACTTGGGATTTAAAACTTTTATTTTTAAGGCTAGATCTGAGTCATGCAGCTTTCTCCTCAGCTCGAGATGGTTTAGTGTAATAACTCAGGGCCAAAATCTGCCACCATTACTCACGTCAATGAAGGCTTACTTACATGAATAGACTTATTGAACTAGTGCTACTTGGGGTGAGTAATAGTTACAGAATCAGGTCTGATCCTTCTCCCATCAAAAAAACTATTCCCGCTGATTTGAGGCAGTCGCTGGGTCCTGCAAGGATGTCCTCTCCATGACTCATGCAGCAATTACTTTGGAGGTAGAAAGACAAAGGAGGAAACCTTGAAGACTTCAATTCCCCAGACTGACCACCGCTGGCGGTGCAAGCCCACCTGGCAGGGAGCAGCGATCTGATCTAACGAGGCAGATGTCATTACACGTCAGTCATTTGAGACAATCGGCATCGATTTGCTATTTGGCCGCTGTCAGAAGTCTTTTACTTCAAGTAAGCATCCCAAGGACCAAGACATTACTGCAAAAAGGAAGGGGAAAACCAGCAGAACTGAGCCCTGAACAACTCTGTGGGTGCTTTAAAGGTTTTGTTCTCTTCCCTCTCCATTAAAAGAGAACAAAAATCCAGTGCCTGTCAAAGCGTCCGTGGATAATATACCAATATACCAGAAGGAGACTGAGTTAACCAAAAATAAACCCATATAACAATTTTTCAATAGCTTTAGCTGTCTTCAAAGCAAAGTAGCATTCTTTAATAAAAGCAGGATCAGGCCAGTAAAGCTTTAAGAGTTTAAAGTTATTTGATAGCTAGTTATTTTTCTTCAAAAGAGACTAAGTAAACCGCTGCCTGTAGCCTTCATCACTCCACCAGAAATGCTTTGTCAGTGTATTTGTGACAAATTAATTATAGTGATAGAAAATCTCAGTAGAAATGAATATTCAAAAAAACCATTTTTTTTTTTTAGGCTGTTGACTTCAGGGAATGCACTTCTGTTTCTAAAGCTGTGTGTTTTCCTCATTAGCTCTCTCACTCCCCCAGTTCTTTTCAGAAACTTTCAGAAGTGATTAGAAATGGGTTTATTTTCAGCTCGCCTGGGGAATGGCATTAGCAGTGGAACAAACCAATGACGTTAGAGACTTGCTGGCAACAAGAAATGGCCCATCAGCAAACTTTTCAGAGAAAACATCCTGAAATTACCGTATCAATCCTGACTACCTGATGCTAATACGCAGTAAGATGCTTGCATGGGGCTGTCTCACAAAGCTTTGTGAAAGGTAAGTTGAAAGAACAAAGCAAACACTGAAGGATCTTGTCCTTGCAGCCCCAAGGAGACACAGAAGCACAGCTCAGCAGCTCCATCCTCTAATGGATCCTGGCCTGATCCTGCAAACAGAAGGAGCAGGGCTGGGGCAGACCTACAGGTAGCTCTAACTTACCAGAAAGAGATGTGTGGCTCCTGCTCACTGCAAAGGCTCTGGTGAAGCAGAGGATTCCTGTTTGTCTTGCACTAGTTACTGTCTTAACTTGCATATCTTTCTCTTCTTGGGCAAAAGTCACTTCAGGGAGGACAATTCCCATTTGTGAATCTCATTAAGGCTGACAAAAGCAGGAGGCCACAGCTGCCCGTCGCCTCACACACCTCCAAGCCATCCTCCTTACCTTCATCCCATGGTCATGCTAGTCCTGCCCCAACGCTTGCACAGCTTGACCCTGCACAAAGCACTGATATATTGGCCTGAAGTCCTGGAGTCTCTTCTTGACAGGCTGCTTTGGGCTGACAACAGGAAAAAACACAAATAAAGCTTCTCCAAAGCTGCAACTGCATGACCCAGCTCCGGAAGGTCCCACGACCAATGGCCCACAAGGAGCCGTGGTCCTGACTCTGCCACAGGAGCCGGGCAGAGATCCTCCTCCCCATCCTCACCTCCCCCTGACAACTCAATTAACAAGCTGACTCATTAGCATACTACACTTAATTAATAACTTGAATTAATAAGTAGCCTGGGCTGCTTGATTAATAATTAATTAATCCTTGGTTAATAAGGACATCAGGGACTAGATCATAAGGGAATCATTTCAATAGATTAAGGTGAAATAAAGATCTAAGGCGAGGTGTTATATGTCTGCATGGAGCTGGTGCTGGACCCCACCCTGAGACCAGGTGCCTCTCCCTGTGTCCAGCTGCCAGGTGCCACCACACCTTTGAAGCTCTTGCCTGCTTCCTCCAGCCCCAAATCCAGGTTGGAAATGTCCAAAACGCCCATTTGGTTCTCACTTCCACTGGTGATGCTCTCCAGAGCTACTGCTCAGAGGCTCCTCCCCAGGAGGTCCCTGTCCCTGCTGGAAAGGAGGGGCTGGGCAGGCATCTCCCCCTGCTGGCACTGCAGCAATGCAAAAGGGTGATGTTCCTTCAAATGACCAATTAAAAAAGTGAGGAAAAAAAATACAAAATGTAATCTAAAACCTCATTTCTCTACCCTGTAACTGTACGTTATTTTCCAGGGAAGGACTGTGAATGCATTTTAGTAGTTGAAGTTTAAACCTGCTCTGGATCAACCAAGAAAATTTGCTGGGGCTGGGCAAGAGACCTCACCGAGCCCCTGCCCATGGGCTTTGGGCACAAGGCAGGCACGAGCAGTGCTGAGGGTCCTGGTTCCAGGAGGAAACGCTGTTCCCTTGGGCTCAGGCAGTGCTCGACTCAATCATACCCAACTCAATTTGTTGCCCACAGTTTGACAACAGACAAAATTTAGCATTTTTCAGTAGGAAAGTGTGAAGAATTATGTTGATGTTTCCTTCTCATTTTGATACAGTGTGTGTCTTGTTTCCATATTAATATTGATCTCAAGGTGTACATACATATATATACATATACACGCTGCTTGAAAAAACCACTCATATTATCATATAACCTTTCAAATTTAGCTAAATAGAAGCAGTTGATTTTTCCTGATGGTATTGGTTTGAAATGTCCCACAAACCATTTTGAAATCCCAAACAAAACAAAAACCAGAGTTATTTCCCACACAACAGATGCAGTGCAACAATCTCTAGGAAAACGAATTTTTAGTTTATTGTTGCTTATGGTGACTTCTGTTCATGGCTGGTTTCAAAGATATTGCGTGTAGCAACAAAACACCTTTGCAGAGAGATAATCACCAATATTTTCAATTATCATGTTATCATTTCCAATCCAAGTATTTCAAGACTGGGAAATACAAACATTACTGTTATTGTCACATTGATAAATTGTGTTGTTGGTTTATTCCGAGAACAACAATTAATGGTGCTCAGTTTTGTTCCAAAATATGTTGGGCAACCTGAAAAAAAACACAACATAAATTCGTTACTAACAATCACAGCAAGGAGGGGATAGTATTTATTGACAAAACAATTTAGACACAGAATCTATAAGCAAAATTGGACTGGAAATTCATCTTCCAAGTAGAAAGATGTGAGATGGTATATAGTGGAAATCAGTGCTCCTCACACCTCTTATTTAGCTCTTTTTGGTATCTAGTGTTTCTCTAATGTCTCAGACTGCCATTCGCCCAAGCATCAGTAGGAAGGAGCTGAAAGCAAGTGCAACTTATCTGATGACAGAAGGAAGTTCTAGTTAATTTTGGATTCTTTTTTCTGACATAAATCTGTATTTTCATAATGTCTCATCTCTATATAGAACCAAAAACGCACGGTGCCTCAGACTTATCCCTGTTTTACAAAGGGTGGAAAAGAGGAGGGGCTCAGTGGTTTTTCCATCTCCTTTCACCTGCTGCTCTTCTCTGTCACAGCACAGGCAGCTCAAGCCCAGCCTCCCCATGCCTGACCATAAAAGTTAAAGATAAATCCACTGATAACCATTAGCATCAGGAACTCACGAAAAGGATCAGAAAATGGAAGAGCAGTCCGTGGTCTCTAACCCAAAGAGATCCAGGAGGGAACTTTTTGTTGGCTAATTGAAAGTATCAATAATCAAAAAGAAGCTCCTTTAGGTGTTACCCAACACCTGATAGAACAACAACAAAAAAAAAGAATCTCAGAATACTTGCTGCACAGTCATTAACTGACTGCTTTGTGTTTGATCAGAATTCAAGACTTCCCTGCAATTTGTATAACATGGATTGACATCCTTCTGCCTTGTCTTCCTATCAAGCAGCCCCTAAAGCCTTCTGAGCTCGGTTTTGATGTAGAAACACAGACAATTAATTTACCTGAGAAACAACATGAAGTTTATTGACTCCAGAGCTTGACAATACAGCATAGACCCTGTTCCAGCAGATACAGGCCATGGTGTATTAGTGTTCTAATAGCTTGACACCACTCGGGGTGACACCACTTTTTATAGATGGTAACTGAGTTACTACCCATAACACGCTTTATGTGACTAGGATGTAGTGCCTGAATCTCTTCCATCACTGTCAAAATATATGGGACACCCATGAAGTTTCTTGCTCAAAGCTTCTAGCAGGCCAGTAGCAAAGCAGATGTGCAGCCTATCCGGCAGGACGTTTCTAATATAGGACTCCCCTCTGTTGGCCGTGGCTCTACAGAGCCCAAAGGGTTCCTCTGCCTCTTCTGCAGATCCTTCAGGACACTGTTAGGGCAAAAGCTGTCATGTGTTGAACGGGATTTGTGCCTTAGCCAAGTTTCAGCTCTGTCATACATCAAGTAAGAAGGGATGGGAAGAAAGAACAGAAAGAGGCAATTGACTTCATCCCCACTGGACTCCAAATAATGAATGCAACTAATTGAGGTCAAGGACTCGTTGAGTCAGCAGCATGGTTATAGTTTTCAGAACAAAAACCTGCTCCCAAATGCTTCCCACGGTCAATGTTGCAGTAACAACTTGGAAAGGTTTTTAAAGTATTTACCAGTTGCTGTGTCTGTTGCCTGGCATGGAAGCTCCCACTCTCATCTGCCTGAATCCACTTGCATTTCTCCAATTGCTTTACCTGCTTTTCATTACATAGCTTCTTGCTTGTCTTTAGCATCACTGCTGGATTTTGGACCACCTGAGAATAGCCAAGACCATCCCAAAGGCCATCCAGATTGCTATTGCTGTTCGTTTTGCGAAACTAGAAGCCCATGGTGTTATACATGCTATCTACTCCTCAAGGCAACTTAACAATATTTTCTGTAGTGATTACTGCAGCCAGAGATTGCCCTGATTCCTAACCACCCTCATCCTGAATTTTGCCTTTGTGTTGCCATATAACAATGATTACAGATTTGGGAGGGAGCTGCAGTCAGAAAAGGCACAAAGTAGAGAGTACTCACCACTCCCAATCCAGCTGGGAATTGCAAACATAACTACAAATTCCTGTCCAATGAAAACTGCATTTACTCATCCAAAACAAATCCACATACATCACCATTGCCAAGGGCTCTAGGTCCTATTTTGGATGACACTGATTCATATGCCTCCTAGATGCCTTGCCAGAAGACTGGGATTGCTGTGGGTGACTGGCTCTGGCCTTGCAAAAACACAAGCTGACTTAATTTCAAAGAGCAAGCAGGAAACTTTGCCCTGAGCCTCCTGGCTGGTGCTGCCCCACGAGAAGGCCCAGAGTTGCAGCTCCATCTCCCATCCGCGACCTGCTGCTACGGGTCAGCACCATCATGGCTAACGAATCAGCACTCCCACATGACAACAAACCAGGAAAGGAACAGATCTCCCAGGTCTTCCTGCACAAACATCTCTTCCAGAACATGATATCCTGTGTGATCACACTATCTTGTGCAAGCTATATCAGCTTCGAAAGTAGGGACATACAAAGAGAAGATCCTATGCTGTTTCTCATAGATGACCCTGCCTGTTCCCTGTGGCAGGGGATGGACCTGTTTGGAGCTGCCAACTCTCCTCCAGCAGCTGGATTTCATGCTATCAACACCCGGGAATTTTTGCTAGTGAATCCCTGGACCAACACATCATCCCCTCTGAGGCTGGAGTCCCTGATCCTGAGGCTCCTGCCTTTGGGCCAGACATGGCTTGTTTTACCCAAACTTAACCTCCCACTGCTACAGCAGGGCATGCAATAAGGCCTGCAGATTGATTTTTAACCTTCTTGTTCTTCCCAGGCCTGTCTCGACAGGTTTTTTTTCCCTCCTATTTTTCAGAAATCCAGGCCAGCAAGGAGGAGGAGAGAGTTCAGTGCATCTGCTCACTGCTAACATTGACAAACAGCACAGAACAGCTTTGCTAACCTGAAATGTATTGGCATATCTAACCAAAACCCACTTGATTTCCCCTGGAAAGCAAAAGCTGTGAAAGGCCATTACTAGCAGGTTGCCCTTGCATGTGAAGTAATTG
The DNA here is from genome assembly GCF_963921805.1 of Phalacrocorax carbo. Classification (NCBI taxonomy): domain Eukaryota; kingdom Metazoa; phylum Chordata; class Aves; order Suliformes; family Phalacrocoracidae; genus Phalacrocorax; species Phalacrocorax carbo. The sequence continues at coordinate 3,826,791 of NC_087526.1, forward strand.
AATCAGGAAATGGGAAATGTGAGGCAGGAGAGCTTAGCTGTCATTTTACAAAAACAATTAAATGCATGAAATGTATCTTAATGATATAATTAAGGCAAAATTCCAATCCACCATTAGTAGTGGCATTAATTATTGCAAGCACATTACATTCGGTATCACTGGAATGATGAAATCCTTTGTTATGCAGCTTTATTAACAAAAAAAAAAAATCATCTGCTCCTCAAGAGCAGCTCCAATGCAAAATCACTTGTGAACAAACCTTGATTACTTTTGTCTGTTCAGGCTGATAATAACAGAGGTCAAAGCAACACAGGGAAATTACTGTAAAATACTAAACGATTGCTAGGACCCATTGTGGGCTGTTACTGAAGGTGTGCGGTGAGAAAGCTGTATGAAGCAAAGTTGACTAGTACCACCACGGACATGGTAAGTTGTTATCATACACTTGCAAGAGGTATATCCATCCCACGTATAGCGTGGGATGCTGGACAGCTGTCAGCACAATACGCAGCCCAGTTTACAAGCCCTCACTGCCTGTGGCCACCAGGTAGCTGGGACACTCACCCCGAGCTGGCCCAGGCTGTGCTCTCGCTTTCCTCCGCACTCCTGGATTTCAGTATTTCCAAGGCTGGGAAGTGGCTCCATGTAATCCCCAGCTTTCAAAGGGGCCAAAACCTGGTCACTCCTGGTACAAGCTGAGCCCTGTAATCCCGTGGCCACTTACAAATCTCATACAGGTAGAATTTTGCCCTCACACAGCCACTAAATATAACCATGTCATCCAATGTTCCACCCCATCTAAGTATGCTTTCAGCAACCTCTTAATTCGTGGATTTCACAGCACCTTTCACAAAGAGCCCCAAACATCTTGTAACCTTTTGTGTCACATGAGAAATTAAGCCTAGCTCATGTAAATGGCTGACTGATGCACGTGCAAACCCTGCTTTCCAAATTGCATTGGCCAGGGGCCTTTCTGGTGGGGTCTTCTTTGCCACAAGCCCCTTTGGAAGGGCTAAACCATCCACTCAGCTTCCCGGGAGCTGCTGCTCCCCCTCCTGCAGGGACATGTCAAAGCCAATTTCCTCCTTCTGACTTGGCTCCCTCCCCAGCTGGGATTTTCTGCCTCCCCCTCAGCATCTACAGGCTGCAAAATGAAGCATAGTTGTTGCATTTTGACCATTTCCTACACTTCCAAGAGGACACCCCTCTCTTCTGGCAGGAGAACTTCATGCACTGCTGGGCTAAGGCACCCAAAACAGCAAAGGGAAGCGAGGGTTGCCCAGGCAGGACACTGACCCTGCAGCTCTCCTTTAATACACTGATTTATGCACCAGCTATCTGCAGGACTTGCTTTTACCCTCCTAATGCAACTGAAATCTGTTGTCACCTCCAAGACCTGGTTTGCAACAGGTCAAAATTTCACCTGCCTTACATTAGAAGCAATGAATCACAGCTTTTCAGTTTTATAACTTATTTTACACTTATTTCTATATTCAGCTCCCACTCACTCAGACTGTTGGTTCTCTGTTAGGTTTCTGGGGTTTTGAGGTCATTCGTTTGGCATGGTAGAGACAAGGTCTTTGGAGCCAAGTACCTTCACTGTGGAGGAGTCATCGATCAGCTGCTAAAAGGCTCTTGGATGTTGCTCGAAACTGTTTTACATATTGGGACAAATGGTGGAATTACCAATCTCAGAGGTGTGAAGACATCAAATACACCTTTCCAGCCAAGGGAGAAAGCCATCAATAACATTCCCCCTATGGGTACACTTATTTGGGACTATAAGCAAACTTATTAGACATGGAAGCCTGTTTATAGTGATTTTTCAGCACTTAATTCAGCTGAAGAAACAAAAATTAGAAAAAGTAATCCCCTCCAGACAGCCATGCAATTGCTAGGTGATAACTGCCAGAGGACAAGCAAATGCGTCAGTTGAGTGATTATGTGGATACCTGCTGAAAGAGGGGGATTTTCAATTATGCATGGCTGATTTTCTACATGTACATCTCCCATTTTATGGGGAAAATCAATTAGCAAGTGTCATTTGTTTCCAAACGCATTGGCTGGAGAGAAACATTAGTTCAGAAACATTAATTTCTGGACAAATGTTTACAATTAAAATGCTATTTTGATTCCACTCAAGTCCTGCGCTGCCACCCTGTATCTCAGCCAGAGCTGGAGAAGAAACTAGAGATCCAGGAAAGGCAGATCAGGCGTTGCAGCGGTGGGACGCGCTGCCAGTCGGTTTGCCGTGAGGACGTTGAGATGCATCGAAGGACAGGGCTGGGGGACGGGGCTGTTTCTGCAGAGGAACCTTATTCCACAAGCCATGAACGAGTGCTGGGTTAACAGGAACCCAGAAGCAGAGAGGAGGACAGCACACGCAGGAAGCATGTGGGGATGGAGGACAGCATGGTGCAGCCCCTGAGGGTTTGGGATTTTTTTTCTGTGTGGGACTGAATGCAGAATTTCTTTAAAAGCAACATGTACCTGTGCTGGATGATATTTGGGCAAATGGCACAAGTCCTAAAGTCAGTCCAGAAGCTGAAGACCAAGACAGAAAGGAAGTGACAAGCATAGCCTTCAGGGGGTGTCGGGAACACCCACGCAGAAACAGCAACCTGTGGCCGCGCTTTTACCCACACATGGCGCTGAAAGCCAGAGCAGGAAAGCAAAACCCATGCCTTTTCCCATAAACCAAAACTTTCTCTTAAAGACAAAGCCCATTTTCCAAACTCACATTTGGTTCCAGCAATTACTCACAACTGGTTACATCTGCTCATGACTCAGTCTGAGAAGACCTCGATTCAGGGCAGAAACCTCACCGAGGAGTCGGGCATCTTCTGACAAATCGGAAGAGCTGAGTAAACTTGAACAAATTTTTTTGAAGTTAATCTACTTCCTTAAAGCTTTGCTTCATACTGTGCTTTTCTACGCTCGATTATATTCCTTGATACTGTCCCTTTGTTCTCCAACACAGCTACTCAAACACCAGGCACCTGAAAACGGAAGAGTTTCCTTTGAAGCTTCGCCAGGCTACAGGCAACGGTGACCACATCCTTGCGTGCACAGAAGAGCAAGTGTGCTGAATGTGCCTCGCCTTCCTTGAGATCTGTTGCACGTAAAACACCTGCCTGCATCACCTTCCGTAGGGGTTTTCTGCAATAAAAGCCGCTCTTCTGCCACAGGTTACTCATCGGATCTAGGTTCTCAGCAACAGGGTGCAAGTGCATCCAGGCACTATATAAATTTGCCAAAATATGTTTATATAAATACTTTATTTGGGCATTTACAGTAAAATCTGGCCTGGAGAGGGTAAAGAGATGTCCAGTTTCATGCCACTCTTACAATGTTACTGTAAATCTAGTCATATTTAGTATTCTTTCCTTCAAGTGCAGGAATTATACACCCAGCTGACTTTGCACTGGCGCAGGAGGAAAGGAAGCTTTCCAGACCTCCTGTTTGCAAAGCAGTAAAACATAACAGGGCTCAGAGATCAGAGGGAAAATAAACAGATCCTCTTTCTCACCCTCCCCCACTCACCTTTTTTCTGCCCCCTCCTCAGCTTATATTTAGCTCCAGCTCCTCCATGCCCACGGGAAGGCTGCCCTGGGAGCGGGGAGGCAGGGCACCAGGGCCGGGCTCCTCGGGAACATCAAGCTTTCCTCCTCAGAACAGAAGACCTACAGACCTGCTCAGCAGAGCAGAGGGAAACGGCAGCTCTCACAAGAGAAAAGGAGAGCAGTGGGGCCCATCAGGGTTGTGCATCATTTGGTTTTTAACCTGATTCTGCACATCTGAACCTTGCAGAGTCTCAGTTTGAGATTCAAGGAAAACACATCTGTCTGTGTGCACTGTGATGGACAAGTGCATTAATAAGTTGTCTGGAGTGAACACGTGCTCACAGCTCATCATCTTCCCCAAGAAAGCCATCGGTGTGCACTCACACCAAGTTCAAACCCAATCGAGCTCCCTCCTCACACTCACACCAGCTCTGCTGGCTACCCCAGACCTACACAGACTCCTCAGAACATCACAAAGCACCCAGACGGGTCTGGTCTTGCATTACTGCACGCTTGCAAGACTACTTTAGAGCTGCTGAAGTGTTTTGGATGCTTAATTCTTACCAGTCTTAATGCACCCAAGTACTAACACAATGTAAACACCCCTTGCAAAAAGGTAGCTGACTGCACTTGGTACTGGAGATACTAACGCAGCACTACAACATCAGAGCGGGAGCTGCGGCCACAGCCCATCCGCTGTGGTTAACACAAAGAGGGCACAGCATGGCAAGCTGAGACTACCCAAGCATTACACTACAGTGACTGCCTGGGACTTACAGCCGCTGCCACATCCTGCTGACGGGCGGCTCAGCAGAGCCGCTGTGGTCCCCAGGACAGTGCAGCCATTCCCACCCCTGGGTCAGGTATATCCATCTTAAAGGTCTTTTGAAGCAGCCCAGCTTCTGCAGTACTGGGAAACAAGAGGTGACACCTGTGCCAAGCTTCCAATGCAGCAAAATCCCTCTTTTTCTCTCTGCTTATGCCTTGACAATAGCAAGGCCACAGCAGAAAGGAGAAGGCAGGAGCCTGGTGCAAAGCCACCTGCCTCGGTGCAGCTTGTTGCTTGGTGAGCAATGTGGCAGAGGTACTTTTTACTTCAGACTCCGGTCTTTTTTTTAAACCAGGCTGCTTATTAGCAATGGACATCAACACCAGAGCAATAGCTTTGTACTTCAGAGTTACTCTCTTAATCAAATGCAACTTCACAGAGCCACGCTGATCTAATTGTTCAATGTCCAGGTTCCCTGCCTTTGCAAGAGATAAATACTCTGAGGAGCTCCATTTTGTCTGGCATCCAAAACTCACCACTGGCTGCTGTGATTGTGATTTATTGCTGCTGCTAGCAATCAATCTCAAGGCAACTGCATGCATTTGAACTGAGAGTCAGGACTGCATGAGGGGGGAGCACGAACACCCACCAAGAGCTGACAACTAATGAGTCTTGACCAGCAGTCAACGCTCTCCCATTCTGCATTGCAAAACCCACACCAAGTACACTGCATAGTGTGCTTCATGTCACCTCTCCTCTGCCTACTCCAGAGCCATCAGTCTGGTCAGCCAGAGCTCTAAATTTCATTTACACACCTTTTAATCTTACCTAACAGAAGAGTCCCCATACAAGAGCCAGGGAGGAAGGTGGGGAGCTGTGCAGCCACCAACCCGACCTGCTTAGCAACCCCACCCAGCAGAGGAGGGATGCTCTCCAGCAGGCAGGAAGCCCTGCTCATACCCAAAGCAGTGGGTCACGACCCCCAGGGCTGTAGTGATCAATGCATTTACAGTCACAGAGGAAGAAAAAGCACACCTACAGCTCCTGCAGTATGTGGCTCCAGGACACCCTGAAGCCCAGTTTTGGATACCCTAAAAAAATGCCATAAATCTCACCTCAAAAAGAATAGGCACTGAAGTGGCTGCTGTTTCAAAGGATTTGTCTTTCCTTTGCATCACCCAGGCAGCTTCAGAAACCTGGGGCACCACTGAACCAAAACCCAGTCCCAACTCACACAGCTGCAAGGAAAGGGTGGTCAGGAAACACCCTCTTCAAAAAAACCTCCTTTACCCCCTACCTCAGCAGAAGAGCAGAGAAATCCCCCAGCCAGCCATTACCCTGCCTGGAGCTGCTTAAATTTGCCTCCTGGGCCATGGCAGGATAGTTCCCACCTGGGTCAAAGCCCCCAGCTGGGCCAGCTGCCCTGTCTGCCCCCACCTGCCCACTCACAGAGCAAAACCCATGAGTGTTCCTGTACTGGGTTCAAAGGAGAGGGGTGAGCTGTCTGCAGGGCTCCTGAGGAGGGGGAAGAAGTTTTGACCCCATCAGACCTTAAGTGCAGTGAATCTTGAGCTGTGCTTTTCCAGCCTGATTATGTCTGGGAACACAAGGCAGGCATTATTTCCTCTTTTCTCCTATCCAGTCTCCTGCTTTTGCTGGTAACTGTTGCACAGCCCTGTTTTATGTCAAAGCAGTGGGAATTTCTAGACTCTTTTTTTAAAGAAAAAAAAAAAAAAGACAGCAGCAAGTGTTTGGAGCAAATTCCCCTTACAGTCAGGATAGTCAGCAGCAAGGATTCCTGTGAGAGCATGTTGCTTTCTTAACAAATCTCAGTGTTGTAACCCATCACCGCGACACTCGCCATGAGGGAGAATTTGTTTCCAGCCACCTTACTCAGGCTTTTCTGTCCCTGGTCGAGGCTGCCCCTCCCTCAACGGTGAGGCAGGTCTCAGCCTGCGCAGGGGATTTGGGGCCAACAGCATGGAATAAAAGACCTCCAATAAATTAACCGGAGGGAAAAGCAGCCTGAGCAGGTTAAAAAGCAAGAGGCTGACTCCAGGTTTCACACCTTCCTCACCTCACAGCACCCCAAGCCATCTCCTCCGTCTTTACTGGGAGGGAATCACTGGGGGGCACCATCCCTGAGCACCAGGAACTGGAGCTGAGCAAGCCCAGGGCCAGGGCGGGGAAGTTTGCTCTGTGCCCTCCAGATGCAAACCAGATTAAATGCAGGTGCAGGCAGCGGCACGGCGCGAGCTGCCGCCAAAGCCGCACGAGAAATGAATCATCTGCCGGGGAGAGCAGGAGCGGGGATTAACGCAGCTCCTGAGAAGGGCGACGGCAGAGAGGAGGTGCCGGCAGACAGAGGGGAAGAGTTTGGGCTAGGACAAGCAGATAAAATACGGAGACAAAAAGAGGGGGAAAAAAAATAAAAAGCTGCTGTGAAGCTCAGATACTTTGAAGGTGGAATTTGCACCTTCCAGCGAGCACAGCCAGGGAGGGCCAGAAGCGCTGCAAAAAGGGGTTTGATGCTGGAAGCGCAGGGGAAAGCTGAATCTGATTTCTTAAGTCCTGTTCAATTTGCAGCACAGGAATCTGTTTAAAAATCAAAGGCTTTGCCATTTGTGCTTTCCAAAAGTCAGAAAATTGTTTCTTCCACTGAGTTGCAAGAAATAAAAAAGGGTTAAAAATAATCTTTTGCCGATCAGCTGTGATGCAGTGTCCCCACATCACCTCATTAGCCACGGAAAGGTAGCTTAGTAACAATATTTCTCTGCCCATTCCCACGCACTGTGCTGGTTGAACTTGGCTCTTTTTTTTAATTTAAAAAAATTCCCCTTTGAAAAATGTGGTTTCAGCTGAGTTCCCATTTTCTGTGGGAAGATGTTTGTTTCAGCCATGAATCTGAAAATGAAAAATGTCATTTCGAAATAGTGATTCAAACCAAACTCTGCCCTCTTCCCCGCCTCGCCGCGCCTGGAGCAAGGTGGATGTTTCCCACTTGGATATTTGTGATCCTGAGGTTGGGGCAGGGGCATTGTCCCCCTCTCAGAAATGTGGTATTTCAGTGTTTCTTTGCACGTGGGATGGGAAAGAGGATTTGGAGCCTCTCGAGCCAACGCCGGGGCCATTGGCATCCCGCCACCGTCACCGAGCTCCTCATCCCACCCGGGCCATGATGCCCTCGCAGCCCACAGCGTCGCGTTCGTCAATCAAAGCGCTGTGTTGGTAAAGCAAATCAACTCATCCCTGCCGTGGGTTTTCACCTTGTTTCTTCCTGCTGGCCCCAATCGCACAAGACTCCCGTGCGCAGCGTTATACACTGAGTAAGCCATTTGAATTTTTATCTGTGTTATTCACAGTGCATAAAATGAGACATCTGTGTCTTTTCAGGATGGGGGCCTCGGTTTCTGCGAGCCGTGTCAGCTCCTGCGGAGCTCCCACCGTATCGAGGGTTAATCCCAGCCGTGCTCGCACGCGTGTGGCAGCTGAGGCGGGCGCAGGGCTAATGAAGACTGCAACGAAGAGAAAATGCACGTCTTCATTACCTGCTCAGACACATGCAACAGGGGAAGTCGCTTGTTTTGGTCCATCCACTCAGGCTGAAATGCAGATTTTGCTTCCTAAAAGCTATCCCATAGCACAGCCCCCCACCCGCCCCGGCAGCGGCCATCGGCCTCCTCGCAAGCCTGCTTGAGCTGCCAAGGTAACCTCCCAAAGGAAAACAAGAACTCCAGCCCTGGAGAGCCCGGCTTTGGGACAATCAAGAGTAACTTGATTGCAAATAGATTAAAAATTTTAGCTCCAAATAATCACATGAAAGTTAGCCAGTTGCTAAAATGGACCAAGCAGGGTTCTGCTCATTTAAACAATGATTTAGAGGAAAAAAGGCTTCCTGGCTAATAGCTGGTGGTTTGTAAATGGACTGGAAGGCACTGAATGCTGGCAGCATGGAGCATTACTGCATGCAGCATACCTTCCAGTACCCCCGACACATCATCTCAAGTGCTCCGTGATGCCTCGAGAAGCCCACTCGCACCTCCAAATCATCGCTCACCGATTCAGCCCAGAGCCCAGACTGCCAAAGCCAGAGTCCTACAGTCTAAAATGGCAATGAGATCAATTTAACTCATAGCGCTGCTCACGAACCTCGCCTGCGTGGCAATGCACCCTTCCTCCAAGCGGTACCCCAGCTTTTCGGGAACCTCTGGCTCCCTCGGGGCACAGCGACGGCGCCAGGCTTGAAACCCCACTGCCCGTCAGGGCCCTGAGAGCACACGGGGATAGACCCCTGCCAAACAACCCCCAGCTGTGTTACAGCTGCTCACGCTGGGGTATGTTGAGTCATTTGGGTCTAAAGGTAGAAGGGCCCCGAACTGGGCTCGGTTGGGTATTTGGCCCATCAGAGCTCATGGTCAGTTACTGGCGAGTGTTCCCTGAAGCCTGGAGAGCCCCTCCAACGAGCCAGGCAATGGCCTGGTGTTAAAAGCAGCCAGTTCTCACCATGGGGAAAAATTAAAGCGTTCCAACCCAGGGCAGCTGCTTTCCAGTGCTGTAGCACCCTGGGTTGTCTTTCCAGCAGCAATGCACAGAGGACACCAGGAATCCCACAAAATAAACCACAACTGGGAGGCGAGTGGCACAGCTCCAGGATCAGAGCTGGGGGGTTTGATTTGGGCTTCTCTTTCCTGAGCTGCAATTAAGCTGCTCTCAGTCATCACTAGTAATATTTTCCCAACCAGCCATCAGCTCAGGGCTGTGTTGCAAGGGACCAGCCTTGCAGAGCATCCAGGCGTCCCGCTGAAGTCCACAGGAGGTCCTCATGCTCACGGCTCCCCCAGATTGAAGCCAAGTGTCCACCACTTGCCCATCCAAATCAGCTGGAGGAGCTGCTTGTAGACGCCGGGGCCACTTTCAAAAATGCTGCCTCCTTAAACGGAGGTTTGCGATCAGCCAGAGAGAAGGGCTGGGGAGACCGAGGGCTTAGGCAGAGCTGACAGCCTTCGGGCAAAGCCCAGGGATTAATTACTACACACTCCTTAGTCCAAGGAGGGAACCCAAGGTCTGGGTGAATCTACAGGATACTCTTCAGAAACACAGAAAGAAAACCCCCTGCAAACAGTTAAGTTTTCAATCATTTTAATGTGATCACTGCAGTTTGACCACAGTCTCAGAAAGGAAGAAGTCACACAAATTATCTGTGCTTAGGATTTGAGTCAATCTACACAGTTCTTGTTGATTGACGGTTAGTCAAGTTAAGACCTTCTGACCATCAGTGATGTTCTTGGCTGAAAGGCAGGATCGCAAGTGTTGGACATATTGGTGCAAACCAGGAATGCTTCTTCTGGGATTAAAGCTGCGACACCTGATCTACTCAAAAGAAAACAGAATTGTACACGCACACAGGCACACACGGACCGAGCATGCAAATACACCGGGAACCAGCTACAGCTTCATGGGGAAAAACACGTCGTGGCAATACAGAAGTTGGCCTGTTATTCAGAAGGCTACTTAACAAAGAAGGGGGAAAACCACACAAATATCAAAAACTGAGAATATTAATTTTCCAATATTCGAAAAGGAAAACAGGAAGAGCTTTTGAAATTACATTGTGTTGGTAAACTCTGATTTTTGGGTAACAAAGCAAAAGGTGAAGGCAAATTTTCCAAAGTATTGTAAAATTTATTGTATAAGTATTGCAGCTTTTAGAATGACATATAATTGCCACTATCGGTTACTGTTACACAATAAGCGTTTACAACAGATTTTTGTAAATTGGCATCAGAGTACATATTCATACTAAAACAGCAAAATATAGATAAGTACTGCATTGCATGTGCTGTCAATAGTTTACATAAGTTTAAACTTGAACAGAACTCAGGATACAGGACTGCCTATAACAAACTCCAAAGCCAAAGCAATGCAACTGGAAGTTTAAGAAAATATTAATACAATGAAATGTGTCTATAAGGCAGGCAAATTAGGACTTTAATGTTGTCCTTCATGAGCTTCTATAGTACAGCAAAAATTTGAAGCGCGGTTTCTGGAAAACTTGTTTTTTGTAGCTTTGTGTTGTACATAGAAAATCTCTGAGCGATACAGAGACAGAAGAGATTAAAAATTCATTCTGTTCTCACCTAGCATTGTTAATGCTACACATCTGGATTCAGTCTTTTCCCGATCCTTAGTAAAAATGTTGGGCTTTTATTTCTTTATTTTTTAATATAGCAGTTAGTGCAATTTTATAGTTCAATACACATACAAAAGGGTGATTCTCCAGAAAGCAATTGGATTTCCTTATACCCCCACTTAAGATAGAATGAATTTCGTCACACTTATGGAAACAACACACTAGATTAGTAAAGCTGAATCTTCAAACCGGTGAAATCGCGGGTTGTGAAGGGAACACAAGTTTTACCAGTGTCAGCCCCAGATGAAACCCATCCTTCCTCACCATCCTGATCGACACAGCCACGTTCCCATTCCAGGCCATTATGATTTAGGGGCACTTTAAGGATGCTGTTTTGCCGTACTGTAAGCTAAGAAACTCTGTCAGATTAAAAACCCCTTTTAAAGCTAATGTGACTCTTAAAACTTCGAGCAAGAAGGCAGGCTAGGACAAGAGGTTGCTAAGCATTAGCAATGCCTTGTTTCTTCTGTATCTGTTTAAAAATAAATCATTCTTAAGGGGCCTGAATCTCTCTGCTGGCAGCTGCAAGATGCTGGAGACTCCTACGGAGCAGGACCGCAGTCCAGCTTCTAGTACAGTTCTCTCCTGAGCTGTGTGAAGGCCAGGAGGGAACAAGTAGAGACATCAGCAAGGGTGTGCAAAGCAAATTCTCTGCCTTGGTGGCAATATGGGACATGGGAATTGGGAAGAAATGGACCCCGAGGCAAAAAGTAACATTAAATAGTAATAATAATAATAATAATAACAATAACAACAACAACAACAATAATAAAAAAGAACAGACAATTATTTCTAAACACCCATTCAGAACTTGGAGTTGATCTGGGCCCCAGATCCGGTATCTGCACTTGAAATACACAGTTCTCGGACTGCAAAGCAGAGGGATGGACAGAAGAAAGACAAAAGGTGACAACTTGGCTCCGTCGAGGTGGACTCGAGTCGCACCCACTGCCCTGGACCCGGGGCTCCCCCTCACCGGGGCTGCAGCTGCTCCCCAGGGCCCTGCACCAGCAGCGGGAAAGGTGGCAGCTTGGTTTTTGTTTGTGCACGGCACGGACAGAACGGCATCATTTGCAACAGGAATCTGGTGTTGAGGAGCCACCCTGTTTCAGACTCGTTAAATTCCCCAAACTAGAGAAAGAGGTAAATGAAACTGGACCCAGGAACTCAACAAAGTGATCACTCAACTGCAGATGCTTGGGGTGATGCTTGAGAAATAAAAGCTCACACTAGAGTGGATTGGGGAGAGAGAAAAAAAAATAGGGGGAAAAAAAGGGGGAACCGGTTGAAATTTTGAGGACTTCAAAGCATGACAGCTGGGTTTAATTGCACTCCATATTTAGACCCTCTCCCACTACCCCTCCGCACCTTTCCGGACCCTACCCACCTCCCTGACCTCTCGATGGGGTTTGGTGGCCAGGAGACGCCACACGACAAGACAATTCCGTTACTTAACAACCTCCAGTCCCCACGACACCTCCTTATTCACTGCTCAGCTTTAAACGTGTGATGCATATTCCACCCAAAACCTGCTGAGGTAACCAGGTTTTTTTTGTAGCAAACAAACTAGTTCGATCACAGACCAACCTTCCCTCCCTCCCCCCCCCCAAAAAAAAAAAACCAACCCCAACCCAACAACACTATTCACGCATTTTGGCTCAAGAGGGCAGTAGATATTATATTTCGGTTTCTCTTTTGGTTGGTATCTCATTTACAATATCCACCACAGTTTCCTACTTCCCCGGGTAGGACAATGTGCATAAACGTGTTCAAGTTCCCTTACACGCAGTCGGAGAAGAGCAGCGGCGGAGGGCGCAGCCTGCGCGGCCAGGCACATGGAGCTGCTCCGGGGAGCAGGCAGCGCCGCCGGGGAAGAGGGGACTGGAAAATTGAATGCAAGGTCCGAAGGAGCAAGAGACCAGACGCTGGTTACTTGTGACGCTAAGGATGATTTTGTTTTCCCCTCTCTAAAATAGGGAGGGTTACTGTTTCTTTAATAAGGCACTAAATAGACATGTTACATAAAGGAAAGATACATTTTAAAAACTCTTATAAATTCATCAGTTTTGTACCTTTCATGACAAACTAGTTTTATTCCTTATTCCTTTGCATGACTTTTTTTTTTTTTGTGGCTTTTTTCTTTTTTTTTTTTTTAAGGTCATCAAAATTTAGGTTACATGACTGTAAAGCTATGAAGATTTCAAGAGCTGTGGAAAAGCAGTTTGAAATATTGAGAAGGTACAGGACTATTTCTAGGCAAAAATAAGAAAAGCAAAAAATAATGATCAAACTTCAAGTTCAGCTATTCATCGTCTTCTTTAAAATATATATAAATATTGTTCAAATGGTCAGAACTTCAAAACCGTTCTCATGGGTTTTTTTTTTTTTCAAGTAATAGAAAAGTTGCTTAAAAACAATAGTTATTGCCTTTATATCTTTCATTTATGTCACTCTACTAGATAGCATCCTGCAGAAAATGAAATCACACCTCCTTGCAAAATCTTTGCTCTCTGTGGTTCCCCTACCGACCCTCCTCGCGCTCGGAGAGGTGCTCTCCCGGCCGGGGAGACGGCACCGGGAACGGGTATTTTCCCCTTTTGCTTTCTCGCGCGCGCGCTCTCGGGTTTCTCACTCGCTCGCTCCATCACATACAAATTCACCGCGAGGGTAAAACACCTACCAGACACCTACGGAATATAAAAATGTAAACAATAGCATAGTAAGACAAAATGCTTCCAAAACCAAGATAAATTAAAGACGCACAACACCCGGCGGGCGGGAGGGCAGGTGGGACCGTGCTGCTGTGGACGGGGATATCTTCAGAAGAGGTAAAGGGGGTTTGCTTCTAAAGCATTAAGCGTATTTCTTTAGCCTTTAATTAATACATCACAGGAGCAGATTCATTTCCATCTACTGTATCTGACGCCTCTTTAGCTAGGATAATAAAGTAAAAAAATAGCGATGACCAGAGGCAGCCCGGGGGACGGCGGAGCTGCGAGACACGGCTGCGAATGTTTCTCCCAGATAGAGGTTTGGGAGGTTAATACAAAATGAAAATGGCTTTCGCCACCACCACGCTTTTCAGCTCGTACTTTCAATGAGAGATTTAAACCCCAGCTGAAAGGCAGCCGGTGGGGACGTTACCATTTCGCTCACATTAATTTCCATAATCACCGCTTTAGCTGCAAATAGGGCCCTTCAGTTGAACATTGGAAGAAATAAACCAAAAAACACTTTGTTCCTTCAGACACAGAAGTTTATTCTCACCCCCACCTCCCCCCTCCAAAAAGTTAGAGGTTGTGTCCCCCCCCCCCAAAAAAAAAAAATTAAAAAATCAAGTAATTTTTGCCTGCTTCAGTCATTACTGACTCTCAGAAGCAGGGAGATTTTATTTTACCTTTTTACTCCAATAATCCTACCGGATGACATACAGACACACCCCGACTCCTCTTGCTTTGTAGGGAATGTATAACGCCGTGACTGTCGGCGGCCACGCGCAGGGACTCTGGAAATTAAGGATTTGCATAAGATGCAGTCTCGCTCACCGCTCCCGGGGCTGGCATCTCCACTTCAGCGATTCTCCACCCCCTTCCAGCTACTTTGTTCTTCACTTTGACATATATCCCTTAACAGGTTCATGGTAGACATGATAGAGGCTTTGACCAACACAAGCACTGACATATTTATATTAAAAAATAGTGCAAAATTTCAACATTTATATAAATAACTCTAAACCCCTGCTTTTGATTTTTTTTTTGTTTTTTGTTTTTTTACAATGTAATACACGCTTTTTGAGTTGGCACTCAAAAAATTGCCATTTTTCTTCTAGTTCAGAAAACAACTTTTTTTTTTTTTTTGAATAGGCCTCTTCTAATACAAAAATACTCCTGCTCCTTACACATACACTTTCTCTTATTTTTAATATATATTTATATATTTATATTGCAGATCTTTAAACAAAATGTTTTTTGTGCAAATATTTTGTCTTTAAAGATAAGTGAAATAATCAAACAAAAAAAAAGCATTCACACACAGCTCAACTAGAAACAAACAAAAAAAAAAGACTACAGTTGATTTTTTTTTTTCCTTTTTAAACGTCTAGACACAGCTCAATAAAGAAATGTTTTTGCAAGCTTGGTAGGCTTGTGCATTCAGACCAGACATAACAAGTAAATATTTATACATGGAGAGATGGGGAAGGGCTTTTTTTCTTTGCTCATCTTCCTCAACTCTCTCTCTCTCTCTCCTTTTTCTTTTAATGAGAAGTGCAGAGTGTTTCATTTACTTTTCTTGCCTTTTTTTTTTCCTTTTTTTTTCTTTTCTTTTTTTTTTTTTTTTTAAAAGGGGTGCCCTTTTTGTTTCTCTTTCTCTTTGTTCCACGCGGTTGTGCTCTCAAGGCCATTGATTTGTGAATGATGGAGTCTGCTGCCCTCCAAGATGGAGGGCATCCCGTTGTTGTTCTGCTGGTGCTGGTAAAACGTCGACCCGGGGTAGTGCCCTATCACCTCGCTGTACGTCGGCGGCGGTCCCTCCATCCTACCATTGCTCCCATAGCAGGTCGCGCTGATGCCAGAGTTACTGCTGGGGGGGCACGGCCCCCCGTACACGGAGTTATCTATCAAGTCACTGTCGAAGATGGTTCTGTTGGGGGGGGCCCGGACCGACTCTCTGTTGAGCTCCATTTGCTGCTCAGGGTCTCGCAGCTGCAGCGTGCAGGGTCCCTGGTACGGGGGGGGCTCCTCGCCGTCCGACAGCGAGATGGTGGGCGGCAGGTCGATCTCGTGCTGCATGTAGGGGTAGGTTGGCTGGAATCTGTTAAAGCGGTCCCTCTGCAGAAAGGATGGCACTGCCAGGCGGTCGCTGGGTCTCGGGGTGTAGATTTGCTGCTGAAAGGGAGAAAAAGAGAGGAAGAGGGCGAGAAGCATGAGATGCTGCAGCCCGGGACAGCGGGAAAGGCAGCGGCGCCCGCACCCGCATCGCCCTCACCTCTGTTATTCCATTCCCCGACACGGTGCTTTCCGAAGGCCACAGGCTTCCCTCCTGCATTGGAAAGGAGAAGAGAGTGCAGAGTGAGTCGGACTGCCAGCAGTGGTCAAACTCCTCCTGCAAACAGCTCCTGCCGGGTTTCAGCCTGCACCACAGCCCAGGTGAGACGCTGCTGCTGCCATCAACGCGTTCCAGCCCCGGCTGCAGCAACACAGAGCACGCACCCTCTTCTAAGCAGGCAACCAGCTCTAGTAGGGGTTTTACCATATATGCTGGGTATTTTGTGGGTATATGCTAAGGGTGTTAGCGTGTTACCACTGAAAACAACACTTCTGATTAAAATTTCCCTCCGTTTTCACCTCCATTTATATTGAATAGATCACTTGCAGAATGAATGATGAGAAGGACATCAGCAAACAATGCTCTCCCATTTGCAGACTTCCCCCCTCCCGCCCACACCCACCCAGTGTGTTTCTCTCCCTGGTTCAAGCATGCCAGAGGAGTATTTTTCAATTTGTGATCCATGAGCCGTGGGTGATTCACAAGACATCAGAAAATGCTCCATGCAACAATGACAACATTTAAAAAAAAAAAGAGAAACCTCACACCCACATTCTGATGCACTCAATCAAGGAAATCATGGGAAAATAAAGATAATAAGTGAATAACCAAATGTTAAGCCTAATTTTGGTTTGGCTAAAAAAAAAGAAGTAGAGATCTGTAGCAACAGGATGGTTCTAGAGTATTTTTTTCCCCAAAAGGATAAGCAGTTCTTGGCTTAAACAGACTGAGGAACTGTGGTCTAGAGGCGTCCTTACGCTGTGAGCTTCACCCTGATCCTGCAGTCAGAACCCAGGCACCAACAACCCCAGGCACACAAGCCAATTTCCCCCAAACCGTGAGATTAGTTTACAATCCATGATCAAAACAAACAAACAAACAGAGGTTCCTCCCATTTGCTGATGATACTCTGAGCGTACACAGTTCACCCTCGACACTTTTGCCTTAAGAACTAAAATATTTAAATATTGCTAATATTCACATACAGCAACATGCCTCTGGCAGGCAGGGCTGGAGGAAAACAAGCCAGAAGGCTCATAATTATAAGCTGGAACAGCTGGCACTTCTCAGTTCCTTGCAGATGAATCCCTAGTTCTGGCACTAACAAGTCAGGCACAGGCAGAAGTATTTACCACCAGTGGAAAAAAGCAATGCCAAGGGTGTTTCTTTTCCCCCTTTCTCCCCTTAAGTGTCCCATCCAGAGGCCGTTCTTGGGCCCAGCCTACGCAGCAGGGCTCTCCCGATGAGCAAACCACAAGCTTTCCTGCTATGAAAATACCTGTTTCTACAAGAACCGCGGGGGCGGTCCGGGCAGCCCGGTGCCCCGGTGAAAGCCTCTCCAAAGCTGCAGTGGTACCGCTGCACCATGGACACCTTCGCTGATAAAGTCAGAAGGGGTTTTGTCCATCTGATGCTCCCTAGTCCTCACCCAGCTGTGAAGCACATCTGGCCTCAGACCACGCTGCAAGGGAAAAGGTTACCGCACGCCTTTGCACCAGTGCCGCGTTAAAATCTCCAAAGAAGCTGCCCATTATATCCCCCCACCTCCTCCTCTCTTCTTCTATTTTATTTTCCCCAACTTTGGAATATATTTTCTCTTGTGGCATCGCACGTGGTATCAGATATGGAGAGAATCCCATCAGGTTCCTGTTTTTGAAGCTCAGCTCTGCACATAAACCTCAAGGCAGTCCTGTTGCCAGTGCAAGGAAAACAGTGATTTATATGGAAATGAGATGGCCCAGATTCTTCCCAATTCTCGGTGCTTTTTTAGGGAGCATCTCCTTGGAGCAGAGGTTAAGTGCGGAAATACAGGTACCCTCCCTGGCTGCAGCTAATGCACGCGCTGGGTGAGCTGCGTGCTGCATAGCCCTTCCCGAGCAATGCAAGGCCGTGTTTTATACAGACCTTGAGACTTCAATATGCAACTGTTTACACAGGCATCAGCTGTTTAGTCTGGTCCATTTTACATGTATTTCTTGCCTGCAGAGATAGTCTGCAGTCAGCTTCCCCCAGCAGCCAAAAGACCCAAAGGAACTGCATCTGTCACAGACCAAATCCTCGCCTCTGACCCCCGCTGCTCAGCTACGGCGCTGACGCCAAGGCACACGGAGAGGGTTTCCAGTGCTGCCAGCCCTTCACCTCATCCTGAAGGACACCAAAGCCACGGGCAGGAGTGGGAAGCACTCCGAAAGTTGTGTTTACTTTGCCATGCCCCCGTGGCAGACTTCCTGAGCAGCAAGTACCCCGCTGCCTTCTGCTAGATGTTTTATATTTAACTTGGCAGTGGGCAGTGCCATGGCAATATCCCATCTGCTTCCCCCTTTCCCGGGAGCGATGTCAGTCGGCTCCCACGAGGGCGGCTGCAGCCCGGTGCTTCCCGGCGTGCGGAGCATCGCCGCACTCAGCATCCCCACGCTCAGCTGGGGCTTCCCGCTGCGGCAGGCGATGGGGAGGGCATATACACACCCCTACCTGAGCTGCTCCACCCAAAACATACCCTACCCCTAAGTATCCACTCACCCAAAGCCTGCACCCAGTATCCCAGGTGTTCATAAGAAAAGCTCTGGCTCACGCATCAACGCATCTGTTTGTACAGATGAGGTCCAGGACCGACGCTCAGGGCAACACACGTATGCAAGAGCAACAAACCAGTAGAAACACCATTCAGATGTGATCTCCAGAGAAATAAGGAGCAGACAGGAGACCTATTTTCCGTAGGAGCTGGATCCCTGCAGCTGTTATTAACCACTTCTCCTGGGACTCCAGGGCTTGACCCAGACATGCTTACATGCCTACAGCTGACCGAACACAAGCACGCTCACCACTTGCCAACACCGACCCTCTGCCTCACACACTACTGGGAAGCCCAGCTGGGTAAGGGCTCATCTCTCCTAAAAACTCAATAGCGGGATTAAAATTGCTGGGAATCTGTAGTCAGAGGAGGGCAAAGCCTCAGAGACAGACAACATACAGCCCAAAGCCTTCGCACTTTGGGATGGCTACACAGTCCCCACCGAGCCAAGCAAAACTGCGCTGCCCTGTGAGGGAGCATCACTGCTGTAAATCCTCGTCCTCGGGGCTCTCCTTGCTCACCTCTGATTTTCACCATATTTAGGACTTGAATTCATCTCAACAATGTCCGAGCCTAGAAAGGTATGGCGTTCTGAAACGAAAGCTGAGATTCTGCTGGCTGATGAGCAACACGGCTGCGAAAGGCTCCGCAGGAATTCCAGGACTCACTGCAGAACCTAAAATTACTTTTAAATTTCTTTTTGGAGATCAACCTTCAACTTCTACAGATCTGCTTGGTTACTAACGTCAGAGAAGTTTCTCTGTAAAGCTGCATGGTGCAATCAAGTCTCTGAGCTTTCAGGACTTACATTTTCCATTTTGGGGGACAAAGGTATGACTGGAAATTGCATTTACACCACTTGTTCTTGGGGGAGTGGGATATCACTGTTCCAAAGGTGCAGGGACAGCGCCATTCTTATTGCAAAAAAGTTTTTGGTAGCATTTCTTAAATATTCTTAGTTCTGGAAAAATAAAGGTACTCGTTATAAGGAGACACAGTTTAAGTACAGCGAGACCAGCGATGGAGAAACACATGATGTAACACAAGAATTCCTTGCTAGCAAGAACCGCATTAAAAAAAAAAACAAAACCTTTAGGGAAATTAATTTCTCCTTCAGTTGTAATTTTTGAGCTACAACAACAATAAGGACAACTCTGGCAGACCTAACACCATCCTGACCGTGGGATGAACTACTTTAATATTTCAAGAGATGAAAAGCGTGCATGCAGCTCCGGTGCCCGTCTGTCACGACAGCAAAATGAAGTTTGGGATTTAAAAAGCCCAACACCAGTTCAGCACAAGTTTAATGGATTACAGAAACCAGTATCCAGTTCAGCGTAGCCTCTGCCTGCCAGCCTTCGGCGCTCGTTCAGACTGGAGCCGTTTTCTACAAAAAGACATGCTGTGCTGAATCCGAACGGAGCCACCTTTGAGGTCTTTATTATGATTGATGCCGTTGTAATGAGCTTCCCGCTTCGCGCACGGGGGGCTCCTCTGTCCCGTCCGGAGGGCGCTCGGGCCGCCGGGAGGCTTGGCTGCCCCTCCGTCAACGCTGCTCTCGCAGCACGGCCGTGGGCAGGGAGAGGGGCAGAATTATAAAGCTGGGGGAGAAAAACAAACCAAACCCAAACCCGGTACATTTGCATTTCTCTCCTTAGCTCTGAGAAAGATTTTGAAGACTCTGCACCCTCACTGAGGTCTAGCGGAGGCAAACCTTTGCCAAAAAGCCATTTAATCGCTGATGTGCCTGAAGGCTGAATAAATAACGGAGCTGTTTTGGTGTGGGGACTGGGCCAAAAGATGTCTCGAAGTTTTGGCCTGGTGAAATTTAAAAGAAGAAAAAAAAATTAAATAAGAAGAAAAAAAAAAGAAAAAAGGGGAAAAAGCATTTATCTGCGACAGTCAAAAGTTTTTGATTCAACCCGGATTTTTTTTTTTTTTCAGTCTCCATGTGATTTTTCCCTTCTCTTCCCATGTTAGCCTTCTCTCTTCTTTTTAAAGAAAAAATATAGGCCACTTAAGGAAACAGAAATTAGAATAATAAAATAAAAAAGGCTTGATCTGATATTTGCTTTGAAAGTGTAAAATGAAACATTTTGATACTTTTCAAGTAAAACATTCTGGACATGACAAAACAGTAAAAAAAAAAACAACCTGAAAATGGGAAAACAACCTTTCCACTCTTTTTAATAATTCATGTGCTCAGATGCCCACATTCTGCTACTGCTGGGAGCGAGTGCACGGGAGCGAGTGCACAGGAGTGTAACTCCGGGAGGAGCCGATACACGTGCGGGGGGTTGAGCTCTGATCCCCAGAGCAGGCAGGTGCCTGAGCGCTCACCACCCTCGCGCCGGCTGGTTTAACGTGGGATCACGCGCTCCCAGCACTTTGACCTTGTTGCACAGCATCGATAAAGGACCACGTGCCCTCCAGAGGCGTGCTCCACGGCCCGCGAAACGAAGGGTGGCTTAACCGAGCTTGGGTTTTGCACAGCTCTCCTTCCCAAGGGGCGACTTCCTCGCTTCGGCACAGAGCATCCCCTAAGGGACCTTCGTCTGCCGTGTGTAACGTGTGACAAGAAGAGCAGCCACGGAGCAGAGGGACAGCCTGCGCCCTGGGCGTCCGCTGGCTGGGCAGCCTGCAGCAGCACATACTGAAGGCTTATTTAACAAAAGATGCTAGATATCTCTCAAAAAAAGGAAAAGAAAAAAATAGGAAAAAAAAAAAAAAGAAAAAAGAGAACAACCCCAGTATTTGCTCATCTTCCTGCAGTGAGTATGGATTTGACACAAGAGAGCACCGCCCCACATGGACCACCACAAGGCAGCACCGGTGTGCTCAGCCAGCCCTGGAAGCTGCAGAGGAGAAGACGCAAAGCAGGGACTTTGAGGAAGCCCTATCATTTAAAGAGCTTTAAGATGCTTCAGGGTCAATGCTAAAAAACCCCAAGTATCAGTACAAGATATCCCTGCACTGAAGACAGAGCCACGTAGCACACGCTCACCCTCCGAGAAAATGTGATGTCTTTTCTCTGTAGGTTTTTGTAAGTCTCTGAGCTGCTTCATTTGAGGGAACTGCATAAACCAACATCCGCCTTGAGGCAGGACAGGCTCCCCCCCGAGTACCCGTCAGAGGTACAATTAACACGTTTCTCCTCGGGCTTTTATGAAGCAGGGGGCCCGGGTTACACACGGAACCTCTTGAGCATCCCCTTGGAGGGAATATTCTGCTTGTCTGGCTGACAAGTGCTCTCTGACCCCTCCACTACAGTAACAGCAGCACTGCTGGTGAAAACTGGAGAATGTCTTTCAGGGTTTCCCATTCTCTTCAAGGCAGGCGATAAGTTTTTATACAGCTATTTCAGACTCTCCAACTGGAGCCGCCGAAGGACTCGATAGTTTGGGGCTGTTAAAAGCAAGGCACACGCACCCCCAAACAGCTGAGGGTACGTGGTGGTTTCAGAAACGGGATACGCCAAGAACAGCCTCATACAGTTACTTATACAGAAGTGAAGCCTGAATTGAAAAGCTCAGGGCAAAGGCAGAGGCTGCGGCTGTCCATATATTACAACACAGAGCACCCTAAAGAGCCAGGGGCATCCCTAAAATGGCCCCAACCCCCCCATGTAACAGAGAGACAGAGGATGATGCCAAGACCCAAGCCGGAGGGTGCCTCTTCATGCAGTGCCAAGCAGCACATGGGCAAACACGACCCAGACGAAGGCCTTTGGCTCTAATGTTTCCCCAGCGCCACATCATTTGGCAAACGGCGCAGGACGACGTGGGCTGGAAGAGCAAGGTGTGACTTACTGATGAGAGGTTCTCGTCTCTCCGCCTCCCCTGGCTGTGCCGGCTGATGAAGGATCGCGCAGAGAGTTTGTAGTGGTTCAGCAGACACGTGATCACCACCACCATCACCATCATCACCACCACGATTATGATTATCTGTACAAACTCCAACTCCGCTGCAAGAGAGACAGACAAACTTTAAGCCACCAGAAAAAGCAGCGTGTAACTGAAACATTCTCAAACCATCATAATTCATGCTAATGAAACAATTTAGCTAAATATGAGCTAAATGTCTGCAATTCTCTTTCCATGATCACCACGCTCCTTCCTCCAGGGAGGACCGGACCGAAGCCCTCCCCAAGCAGACCCTCGCACCAGGCACACGTCCCCTCTGCACAGGGGTCCGACAGCGGCACGGGGAGCCCACTGCATGGCACAGTGCAGCAGGCACCGGTGCTGGCAGCCCCCCCCTCCCCAACGCTGGCCCGTCCATCACATGGCACGGGCGAGGAGACCTCCTGCTTTTATGTGAGATGCCAGATGGGCGCGATGCAGCTGCCCGTGGGGGCCGCATCCCAGAGCTCCAGACATCCCTCGGCTCAGGGCTCAGCCAGCTGATAGTGGCAGCTTGACTGGCTTGAACTGGCATACAGGAAAACTGCCAAAAATCATCCAAACAAACAAGAACAAGCAAACAACAGACTATCCGGTTAACTCTGGAGACACTTGGCAGGAGGCAGTAAAAAGCTGCTCCTAAAATTTCCTAAGGAAATAATTCCTCACACCTCTCTGAGGCTAAGGAAAATTGAGTACTGGAGGCAAAGGTAGCGCTGGGGTCATTATTTCCATGCATTTGGCACCTAGAGAGCAGGTACCATCCCCAAACTGAGTCGCTTCCCCTCAAGCCCCCTCATGTCAGCAGCACCCAGGGCTCGCCGTGTCCAGGACCGGGCAGCAGCAACTCCAACGCTCATCGTAAAGGAGTTCTGGGGATTTAAACTTTGTTTGCTTCTCAGTTGGGACAGCTATGAAATCCAGTTTTGGAAAGCTGTGCCCTAAGCTATCATGGATGCTGCCATCTGTGTTTTATCTATACAGACACTCAGAAGTATATATCTGTAGATACACAGGAAGACCCATCATGCCTCGGAGGGCAGCATCACACGCCTCGTACCAGCTGGGGTGGCTTCTGCTGAGTCAGGCAAATTTAATTTTTTTTTTTTTTTTCACGGAAAGTTTTCTTCTGGCAGGTGGCATTTAAGTGCCAGTAAAAGCAAATAAATGTCAAAAAAACAGTCCAGGTGGTGAGCGCTGCCAGTTACCTTGGAGCTTGTTCTGCTAAACAGCAGCTATTTCCACCCATTGCCCAAAATGCTTAACCAGCTCTGCCCACCACCTTCAAAGAGCCTTATGCCTTGAAAGCAGGAGCCTTATCTGTCACTTAAAGTTAGATGTATGAGTGACTTGGATCCCCTATACTTAGAGTACCCTAAAACACAGCTGCCTCTACACTGGAAGATTGCACGTGGGGCGGGAAGAGAGGGATTAAAAGCCAAACATTGTAAAGGAGTTTTGCCTTAAAAACACCTTTTAGCTAAAGGCATCGTCTAAAAAGAGGAGCTCTGGGTCTTTCACAGCAACCCCAGCAAGGTGCCTGATTGCTACTGTGAGGAGAAAAGCCTGGGAAAAAAAGCATGTTCCCAACAGTTTTTGATCCAGCCCCAAAGCAGCGGCGCAGCTCACCCGTGGGAATGACAGGTGACCGGACCCGAGAGCTCCCGGGGCTGCCCTGTGCTGAAACAGGAGCTCATTTCTTCTAAACACAAATCAGACTAACCAGACACACAAACACCAAAACTTAAAGGGCTGGGAAAAGAGAATAGTGCAAAACCATTAAATAGGGACAACGCCTCTTCCCATGCCACCCCCCCTGCGTAGCAGCGTCCCTACGCAGCCCAAAGGCATGTCCTAGTGCCACCTGCACCCAGAAGCACCGAGAGCATCCCCGCTGACCTCCAGCACCCAACTGATGGGGCGAAGCCCCGGCACCCCAGCAAGGCACATGAGGCCCCTTGGGTGCTCCCCGGGCCACCCACAAAGGGCCAGACCCCGGGGGGGACTGACCCAGAGCCCCTCTGCATCACCTACACGTGGCTAGACAGCAGCCACTACCTTGGGTGCAGAGCCCGCTTTTTGAAGAATTCATTGCAGAAAAGAAGGAAAAAAAAAACAACCCCAAAACCAGAAACAAACAAATAAAGCAACAAAAAACAAACCCACCCCCTCCCCCCAGGTTTTAGGAAGATGAGTCAATTTAGCCTCAAAATGCAGCATGTGCTTTGGCCAGAGCAAGAAAACACAAGAAAAACATAAAAATGAGGCCAGTGATGGAAAACTTCCTTTTCTGTTAAAAGAGGTTACATTTCTGAAGAAAAACAAGACCAAGGTAGTTGTAAAGGAAAGCTCCTTTCCTAGGACCAGAGGTCCCTCAAATAAATCAAACCTTGCTAAATTGGTGCCTGCTAAACAGGTGAAGTTTTGGCCATCAGGAAGTGCTGCCCTAATTCCTTCTGAGGACAGAACACACGAGATGTGCCATTTACGAACAACCCAAGCCAAGCTTCCTGCACACACGTACAGACACATAGTGAGCAGGGCTTGAAGCAGAAGGGTGGGTATTCCATCAGGATCTGGGACAACACACCGGCATCTCATCCATCCCCATCCAGCCCTGAATGCTCTTTATTCTGGCTCTGGGACTCCTGTAATTGGGGTATTATGAAACAGTTGTCAAGAAGCGCAATAGTAAGGCACAGTATGATTACCAGGATGAAGGGGATGCTGCTTTCTGGTGGGGACTCTCCTCCTGCCCCTTCTCTCCCTCCCATATTCTCCTGGAGCTGATCATCTGGACAGGCTGGAACTCCTCAGGGACCACAAGGCGAGGCCGGGAGGCACAGGCAGCCTTTGGCCAGGCATCATGCCTCGCTCTTCAAAGTCTAAATTGGGTTATTTCAATGTGGAATCTAGTCTAACGCTATGGCAATCACACTGGTGTTATCAATAGAAGAGCAATTTTAATATCTCCCTTTGTGGGAGGAGGGAGAACAATTAAGCTGCAAATTAACATTCTGTAAATGGGTTTGGTGGAACGTGTCTGAACAATAAAACCCGATCAGCTCCTCCCATTTTTGGACTTTGGCCTTTCCATGCCAACAGCCTTGCTCTTCGCTGATATCCTTTGTTAGCACGGGGAAGCAAACAGCTCAATCACTGCAGCAAAGCACATCTACCCTTGTCCCGCACCACAGACGACCACTCGAATGTTTAAGTATTGTATATGAGAGGTGTATCATGTCTTCTTTGGTGGGGCTGTTAAAATTAAAACTTCTTCCCAATGCTGTCTGTACTCATGAGGAGGCCAACCCCACCAGGAGCTCAGGGAAGAGCAGAGGACACACGGTGCCCTGAGTTTTGCTCTACCCCAAGCCCAGCCCGCGAGGAGCAGCACGGCCTCGCAGTGCCTTGGAGCACACGCATCAGGTATGCAGAGATAAGCTTTGCCCAACTCACGTTGCCCAATCTGGCCTTTGGAAAAAAATAAAATAAAAATCAAACCAAACCAAAAGAAGTCCCACACACTCAACTTGTGCTTTTCAAGTTTCGAGAGACTCATACCCACTGGAGGCACCAAAGTTTCTGCCAACTCTCCCTCTGTTATAACTTGTCTTCATGGGCTTTATTTGCAGAAGCAGGAAAATAACCCAACACGCTGGTAAGTGGGATATACTTGGTAAGATTTTATCCAAGCAGCTCAGTCAATCTAATGAAGAAAGATCATTAAAAACCCAAACTTTGAGTTAATACGTTATTATACAAGTGCAATTCAGCTGCTATGCTAATAAAAAGCCTTTGGGGAATGAAAAACAAGCCAAACTGCAAAGCACATAATTTATAATTCTACTGGTATTCTTAAAAAACACACACGCAACAAAACAAGAAAAAAATATACTCAACACATTTTGTATTTGGCTTCCTAATCATTGTCACTTTTCAATTAGAAAAGACCTCATTCCATTTCTGCCTGTAATTTTCCCCAAGGGAAGCGTTATAAATGCACTAGGCTTTACAAGATGGGCATATTCAGCCTCCAAATGCAAAGTAAGGTCACACTAATTTAATTTTGCATAATTTTTATTCCAGAATACGTTTCAAACTAACAGGTTCAGACACCACATTTAAGTGACACAACCTGCTTTTCTGTATTTTCTGTCTAGACGCGGCAGCTCTGGGAGTCGGTCAGCACGCATGCAACTGTTTTGCAACTAAGCATTTTTCCCCCAGATTCTCACAATCCCAAAACTGGATATTCGTGACCAAGCGTCACGTCCCATTCTTCCAGTTCGTTACTCGCTTGCCACTTTAAACCACATGTGGCCTTGAATGAGGGTTTCACAGTAGATTATAGCGTTACGTTAATGAATGATAGGGGCGTCCGCTGCTTCCCAAAGCCTGCGGACACCACAACGCACAGGCTGCCGCCGCTCTCCTGCTCAGAGGGCTTTCCAGAGGAAGGCAGCATGTGCCCTTGCTGCCCACGCCGGCCTGCTGCCTGGCCACCAAGACGATAAGGCTCTAAAATATCTGAAATTTATGAAAATGGCAGTAGGTTGCGGCGTGGAGGCACCTCACTGGCACGGCTGCCGGGGCGCCTGGCCCCGCTCCTCCCACCACAGACCACGCTCCCAGCTCGGCAGAAGCGGCTGCAGAAAGGTGCATCTCAGAACTTCCTCGAGTGACGATGAAAAAAAATACTTGGCGCCCACAGGTTTAAGTTTCATTAGTATTTTTGCAAGGAGGGAGAGCTATTTGAGTCAGTGGTGATGGTGGGAGCACTGAGCCTCTGCACAGACACGGTGCACAACGGCCGCAGGGGAGGTGAGGCTATGATATACTTCAAATGTGTTTACTTTCTACAGCTATACTATGGTTTATAAAATGCTTACTATAAAGTTTATTAACGTTCTTCCTTCCACGCAGAGTATTGCTGCTGAAGACAAATGCTCCAAAGCACTGGCAAGTATAAAGAGAAGGAGAAAAAAAAAAAATATATATATATACACACGCCCCTATGTTTTGCTGCAATAATTACGGGTGCTCCGGCTATCATTTACAGGTGGACAGAACAGCTTCAGACAGCATCTCAGCCACGGCGACCTTTGCTTTCAGCTGCGTATAATACACATCTGCAGGTCAAAACAATTCTCTAAGCTTGAATTATGATTTCTATATATATTGGAACTGCGTATCATTTGAGAAGTGATGAGAAGTGAAATTGCTCGGGAGATAATGGCTAAACTGAACAAATGTAGCTGCACTAGCCACGACTCCTAAGAAAATTTTTTCTAAAAAAGAAAAAAACCCCAAAAACCACTGGTCATCATAAATGCTGTGGTACACCATGCTAAAACCCAAGTCTGCTTTGCAGAGACAAAATTAAAGCAAGCAGAGAATCCCCTGCAGAATACTTTGCTTTTCCGATGTTCACTTTCGCTTCCTCTGGGTATTTTTATCATTAAAACCCCCTTAGTTCTGACTTGAAACAGATTGCTGGGAGAGTTCAAGCATGATGAGTCCGATCACAAACTTGCACAGACTATCAAAAATATGCTCTTAAGGGCGTGGAGAAAAAAAACTCCTGCTGCCAATTTCATCTTCTGATTGACATCAGCCCGGTGCGAGGCAACCCAAGGCTCTGCTTCGAGCCAGGACGAGATACCTCCCCGAGCAAGCCTCGCTGTTGAAAGTTAATGAAGCATCAGTTATTTTTCACCCAGGACGGATGGGATGTGCACCTCAGCTGCTGGATGCTCATGTGGCGGTTCCTCGGCATCAGAGCCCCATTGTCACTTGTTTCATCACCATTCTTCAGGAAAATACATCTAAAAGTGTGTTTTGAGGTAGCTCCACGTGCGTGGCACAGAGGAGAGCTGGTAACAGAGGCAGGCAAAGCCTTCATCGGGCTTTGGGAGTGGTGTGGACAGCCCCACTGCTGTGGGGAAACTTCCAACACTGCCCCAACACCCGCAACAGCACAGGTCACAGAAAAGGCAAAAACAGTGGGTTTAAAACGAAAGCTTATCTCCATCTAGAAACTGATGTGAATTTGAGTAGTAGAAAAATCCAGAAGGAAGTGAGTAAGAGTCAAGGAGACTAAGAAGGGGCCAAGAACGATGCCGATTTTGCTATTTCAAAAGTTTCAGAGAACTGCAGAGATAATATTTCCCCTGAATCACCGCCGTGCCATCGCTGCCCACACGGGCGCTCGCTCCCAGCAGCCGGGCTCCTCGCTGGGCAGGAGGGGTTTGCCCTGGCCTCGGGTTTTAGCCCACCGCAGCGCAAGGACTGCCTTGTTAAAGACCCTCCGCAAACACCTGCAATCCAAGATAAGACTCCCTGTCTATGCTGGGACATTACCCTACAACCCACCTGTATGGAAATCTCTGGACTGGCCATTTTCTACCACACATAGGGACTATTTTTAATTACGTCACTTATTTTCCCAGAGAAACATCCTGTGAGCGCCTAATGCGAGAGCCAAGGAACCCCACTGCGTACTGTGCCTTCACCTCTGGTCTTCACTTTCTCTGACACACTTAAACCAACTTTCACACCACAGCTGAATGGGATAGTTTTGTACAGACATTCCTCCCACTGCCTAACAAGTCTCAATAAAACGGGCAGAAAGAGATTGAGACTTTTCTAACTTGCCTGTTGAAGTACAGATCAATGTAATTAGGTCTTGTACAAACCTCAGCAGCACCTCTCGAGCCTCCAGAAGACACAGGCTAAGGAGAACTGTCTCCTGCCCCTGCAGCACCCCTGACCGCCCCGGCAGGGCCCGCAGGTGCCCACGCAGGGTTTGAAAGCAAGGCTTTGCACACAGCAGTATGTGCGCCGCAGCCTCCCTCCTCCTCCCGCGGCAGAGCCTTAGCCTACGGATGAAGTCAATGCAAAGATATATGAGGCAGGCAGCAGGGAATGATGTAATTAAGGTCCCTGGGAAGCCAAAGAGGGTGAGCAGCTGGAGCAAAGCTTGGCATGGGTGATGCACCACTGGCAGCGAGGGACAGACCATGGCAAGGCGGAGGAGCGCTCGCTCTGACCCTGGGCACCTCCATCAGCTGCCAAGTGGCAAGCTGAGGCTCCCAGCCTGTCCACTGCAGAGGGACAAAGCCTTCCCCAGGTCACTCAGCCCAGGAACGAGACCCAGCTCTCAGTCAGCTTTGCTGAGGACCCCAGTTCCTCCTGGGATACAGGAGCAGCTTGGCTCCAGTGTGGGCATGGACCTGAAGAGCCCACCAGCAGCAGGACGCAATTACTGGGCACTGAGCCTATCGACATGAGCCGGGAACCCACAGCACAGGGCACCCGAGCCCTCTGCCAGCGACCAGCCCTTGGGCCAGCACGTGCAGGATACCTGACAGCACTGTGCAGCGAGCGAGGAGACGCTTACAGAGAGGCTGTGGCAGAGCTGAGACCAGGATGCCCCGGAGCCCGTGCTCCAACTGTGAAGCAGCACTTTCCGCTCCTCACCCCGCACAGCTGCTTCGCAGAGCGCCTGTGGTTATTTATGGAGCCTGGTTCACGCTGGCGACTCAGCGCTGTGATTCAACACATCCCAGCCAAGAGCCCGCAAGGATGTGGAGCCGGGCACTCCTTGGGGACCATCCCAGGGCAGAGCCCAGCGAGCAGCACTGGCCTCCGGCACAGCCACCCGAGACCAGGGACAGTCAGGTCGTGTCTGGTCCTGAAGCTTATGAAATCCATAAATGAATTGCTGCCTACCATCAGCTAAATATGGTGGCACTATAATGTCACACCGAATGTCCCGACTTCTTCCATAATCCCTGGGGATTCAGGGCAAGTTCAACTGACTGCAATGCTCTCTCCTCTACGCGCCTCCCCCTCACACCCCAGAAAGGAAGATCTCTACACACACAGTTTTTCCAGACATGGCTGAATTAACTGGATGAATTAATGAAAAGTGTTCACAAATCTGCAGCGAGCACTTTCATCCCTGATTTTCCATTAACACCTCCGATATCCAGGGAGCTGCCGTGGCTGCGTGACTCAGAGCAAGACGCAGCAGAGATGTGCACAGCCCTGACTGCAGCTCCCTCTCTCCCAATTTTCTCATCTTTTCATCCACCCCCACCCTTGGGCATCTTCTGTTTGAGCAGGTTCCTTGTAGCCCTTGATGGCAGCACTCGAGTTACATAAAAAAAGCATGTAAAAGACATAAATAAGGGTACAGCTACTTTTTGACTGAGCACGTCCAGATGAGGCTATTCCAGAGCAATCAGGAAGGTGGTGAGGAGAAATGGAAGTCCAAACGGGACTAGCAGTGGCAATAATTTGAAGCTTGGAGCTGAAGAGCATCCATGCATCCTTCCTCCCTGTCCATGATTCCCCAAATTCTGCATTTACAAGCTTTGTGGGATGCCATGCAGGAATATTCAAGGATTTCAGCCAAGACTGGTTTCAGGCCAGTAACCTTAAAGACTTCTGAACAAGCCTGTACAGCTCCTTGAAGACCAAATGGAAACCAAGTCTTGGAACAGGGCAGAACAACGTCCTCCTTTTCCAGCGCCAGTGTCTGTCAGCACCCAAAACCTGGGCTGCTTCATTAGCATCCTGTAGCAAGCATCTTCCCAGCCACTGGTCCAGAGGTCCCTGCCTGCTCCCCTCCCCACCCACGGGCTTTGACAGGCACAGGAAGAAAGATATGACCCGGCATTTGCTCCAACGGACCTGGGCCACCATCTTTGCACGAAACTTATTGCCAATGGGTAGGAAAAGACACTGCCCTAAACTAGAAGCGGTGTGTCTGAAAGTCAGACGTTCTCAGCACCCGCATCTCCAGCTGAAGGCAGTGACAAGGGCAGGGGCTTGGGCATCAGCAGGGTGTGGAGCAGGAGAGACACCCTTATCCATTCTGTCAGCTACTTGACAGCCCAACCCGCTCCCCTCCCCAGTCTCTGCTGGTATTTCGAAGCACCACAGCTTCAGCGCTGCCCAGAGGCACCATCAAGAACAAGGAGATGCACAAGGACAGTCCTTGACACGAACAGCTGAGAGCCTGCTGCTACCTTGCATGCCCCAATAATTAGGGCACAAAAGAGGTCCTAATCGCTTTTGGAAAGTGAAAGCTAAGGACACCCTGTACCGTCTTGCCTTGCACATGCCAACACGCTGCCTGTTGCGAGCGGAGAACCAGAAAGGTCAGGAGCTGACGTTACTGAACTGGCCTGCAGCAGGCCTGGACCAAAAGATGGGCCCACAGAGCTGGCCCAAGGTCTGCCTGGTCCCCAAGCACACCCACCTGGACTCAGTTTAGAGCAGGTTTTATGCCTGTCCCAAGAGCTTGCATTTGCGCCTGCCGGCTACGAGTGTACTTTCAAAGAGCAGGGGATAGACGTTATACCACAATTTGGGCACACTTTGGACCAGCATGTGGCTCTCTGGAAGGACCGGAGGGTCAAACTCAGCAGAATCGAGTCCAGCCAAAGTGTGGTTGTTATGCCAGACACTCATCAAAGCCTCTGTAAAAGGATGTGGGTTAAGCAATGTAGCCAAAGACTGGACCTCATGTTTTCTACTCAAGGCTAAAGAATGTGAATTTGAGAAGCACCATCTGAATCTAGTCACCCTTCAGAGCTACGACTTTAGGAGGGAATAAACTCACACCTCCTCAGCGAGCAGCTGTGGGGGCTTGGACTCTGCAGCACCCCATAGGGGAGGCAGCAGGGCCAGCACTGCGACTGCGTCCGACAGTCCTCACCCTCCCCTCCTCATACATAGGACATGGAGGAAAATACCCTGGCACAGCAGCAACACAACCCAGTGCGGGCAGCTCTGCCCTGGCCCTGCCTGGAAAGGGGACATATGCCCATTATGCTAAACATTACATTTGACCTGCTCTAATTTAAGCAAGAACCAAAACAGCTCCAGGCAACAGCTGGAATCCAAAGGCTGCCAGAGAGGGTGCAGCACCGAACACCGCCCCTGGTTTCCAGAGGCCATTTCACCCAACAGATGTTGAGCTCCACTTGTTAAAGAGACCAATGTTCTCCCTCTTAGAGACCATGGATGGGGAAGAAAATATGAAAGAACAGAGAACTTCAGATGGGAGATTACTCACCCTCCCCGCTCGCCTGTTAGGTCATCTTAGAAACAATCAGACCAGGCAAAGTCATTACTGCAATATTTGTGTATTAGCATTTATCTGCAACACGTATCTTCTAAATAATACCCCCATAAAACCACATACGAAGGGCCCATCAGATTGTCAACAATTTATATTTGTTTACAAGGCAGCACAGGAAGTACTGGAGAAAAAGAATATGATCTTGATATTGCCCCTGCTGGCACTGATAGCTGCCATCTCGAGGCTGGAGCTGCAGCAGCTACACCAAGGCATCAAAAGAGGGCAGGATCAGGCCCGTGACAACAGGCAGGGCGGCTGGGAAGAGCCCGCTGGATTTGGTCCTGCTTCATGCATCATCAGTACAGTTAACAGCTAAATTGCATTTCCAGATTCAGCATGGCCGGTCCTGATGTAGCAAGCAGAAATAATGCCGTGCGAGCTCTGATGGCAGGCTGCAAACAGGGCAGGAGGGCAGAGAGTAAGTGGGATTCGGAAAAGGAGCCAGTTTGAGAAAAAAAACATTGCTGGAAAATGGGCGATGGGGCCCCAAGAAGTCATGTTCACCGTGTCAATCCTCAGGCCATAACTCTTGTGTTTAACATCGTTTTCTTCGTTTGTCACCCTGGGTAATCAAGCATCACTTCCTCTGAGTCACTGGCAAACGATGGCCTCATCCTGCACCACCATCCCCTTTTTTTGTGTGTTTTAAGGGAAATGACCCCATTTCATGCTTATAGCCATAGAATTATCAGACTGGTCAGGCCTCAGAATATTTTTTAGCCTTTAAAACACAGTAACTGTCCCGATCACACTGCTGTGCCTGTTTTTCAGCTGACCTTCCCAAGCTAGCACGGCCACAGCAGCAGCTGCAGGGAGCGAGAGCTGCATTGAAAGGCCAGAAAGGCAGGACTGGCACGGCAGCACTCAGCTCTTACACGGAAAGTGCAAGCATGAGAGCTGGGCTCAGCAGCGCCTTCAGCTGGGGCATCTCCTGGCTCCGAGCAGGGACCTGCCAACTGGAGACTTGTTTAGAGAAACTCCTAAAGACATTAACCAGCTCCCTCAGAGCAATGAGAACAAGGTTCTTTGGGACACTTGGAGTCTCTAAAGTCTTGCATACACCAACCCCTCCCCTCCTCCTTGGTGCCCATTTCTCTCGCCCTCCCCTTTTCCAGGGTTTTATGCACAGTAAGCCTGATTCCAGTCTACTGAGACAACTGCAAGGAGTACATTGCTTTTGAAGATACTCCCAAGGGTAAGGATGGCTAAACTGGATTAGAAGAATAAAGTAATTCTGATTTTGCACTTAAAAGATAGGTAAATTTGCTTGCTCACTAGAAAATGTTGAGAAAGGCTCATGGCCCCCCACTAAGCTGAGAACAACCAGAACATCTCCTGCTCCCTGAGAGGTGGCACGATGGCATCAGGCTGGGACGACGTCTGGGGCAGGGGCGAGGGCAGCGTGTCACCTCGCCCCTTTGAGCACAAGCATCCAGAGAGGGATGCAGGAACAAGGGTTTACAGTCTGCGATCATAAATAGCGCAAACCAGAAAAATATCTGCCAAAGAACAAGTGAAAAAACACAGTACACAACATCCGGACCAAACCCTGCCAGCTGACCCTGAAAGACCAAAGAGGTTTTGTTTGTCAGGGGTATCTCTACAGCTAGTAAAAATAAGCACATTAATAAGTAAGTATTTTTGTATACCCTGGAAACACTCCTAATCAATATGTGGCTTGCTTCTGCAGAGGGTTTTTTTTCCTTCCACCCAGCAGAAACTCATGACAAAGGAAAGCGCATCTCATTTATGAACTTAGCTATAAATACTTTTGCTAACTGCCATTTAGGAATTTCATTTCCTGCTTGAGCAAGTCCTGTTGAAAGAGGCAATTACCAAATTTGTTTCTAGTTATAGAAATAGATGTTTGTTGCTGCCCACATCTGTTTCGACAGACAAATTGCCAGTCGCGGACGCTCCGAGGAGAGCAAGTGCTCCATCCAGGGAGGGCTTTGCCACCTCTCCAGAAAGCTAACAACAATTACAGGGACTGGATTTCCGATTCCAACTTCGTTTGAGCCCTGTCTCCCGCTGCAACGGAGCTGCTTCACGCTGCCGGCACCTGCAGCTTCAGTCAGCCGCAGCCGCCTGCACCGCATCACCCGACCGCGGCCGGCAGCGCCGTAGCCCGCTTCCTCCTCCTGCTGCTGCCGAGGCACTACGGAATATGCGTTTCATTAGTCACCAGGCCCATCAAAATGAGGCAACTTTCATTCTGCAGGTCACGAGGATCCAGTACGTTGCATTTGCTGTGCGCACAGAAAGGAAGGCGACAGCAAAGCGTTCTCCTTGCCTGCAAAGCAGTGAGATGGCACAGGCTTTCCTGCTCCGTATGGACCACCCTGCTGCAGAACCACCAGCAGCGATGGTGCACGGCACGGAGGTGGAGGCTTTTGGCTGTCATCAGCAGGGACCACAGCCTCTCCTGGCCAAATGCTGTATATACCAGGTTTTACCAGGTCTCCCTCCCTGGTGTCCTCCCTCTCCGCATCCCTCCACCCTGGCTGCCCTCTAGAAAGTTTCCATTTCCACTTACTCCTGGGGAAAACCATTCATCGGCCAATTCCCAGCATGCTCAACCGTGGCCCTGCCAGAGCCAGCCGGGGCTCAGGTGCCCCAGTGCCAGCACCCAACCCCCACACATCCTGCGGGACCAGCGCTCACGCAGGGGCACCCCGGGAGGGGCACGGGGACAAGCAGCAATGCCTGTGCCTCCCTGCCACAAGCACAACACCCATCGCTCGCACCCTGCGCCTGGCCCAGGGATGCAGCAGAGGTGCAGAGAAGCCATGAAACACCATGAGCTGTGCCCAGGGAACATCTGCTCCTCTGGCACTTCTCCTGTGTGAAGCAGCAGCTCATGCGAGCCAGCACAGCCCCGAGGAGCCCACCGGCACTCGGGAGCAGTGCTGGGGACCCCGCCGTGCCCCTGCCCCAAGGCCGGGTCACTGCAGCCTCCCCGGGGGCTCCGGGACACGCGCCTGCGGGCAGCAGTGCCGCACGGGCTGCCCCGACGAGCGGCTCGCAGACGGGTGTTGAAACACAGATTGAGCAAGTTGGCCAAAGCCACACAGGTCATGACACGGCTGTAACTGCGACCGGATTTCCTCAGCCCTGTCCAGGCCATTCGGCAGGACACCTCTCCCTCCTCTGCCTCTTCTTAAGCGCCCTTATCGTCTGTATCAGTTTGCAGCTTTTGCTTACAAAAGGAATGACCTTTCACAAGGTAAGTCGCTCCTATGGAACAAGGACAATCTTAAGTTACAGATATAATTATGCATTGCAGAAAAAAATTATGCAAAACACATGCAAATACTCAGACACGCACACTGTGCTTGGTCACTGCAATATTCATTTTCAGTTCTTGAACTGGTCTGAACACCACCAGATGGGAGCGAATGCACGTGCATTTCACAGAGATGTGAAAAAAATTTGTATTTATATATACACACATACACACACCAGAGTGAACGGGGGAGGCGAGTTAAAATGTGCCGAATCTGATAAAATTAAAGATAATAAATTTACTTCCACCTCAGCTCTAGCAACAGCCTAAGAATGGTTTTAACTCCTACAGCAGATATGCTGGAAGGTCCATATTTTCTTCTGGCATTGTGCGTTTGAGTTTTTAAGCACGCACAAAAAGAGAAGCTGTTCTCCCGTGTAAAACCCAGCAGCGCTTGCTCAGCGGAGACGGTTTTCAGAGCCACGAGCGGGGCTGGGTTCCCATGCCCTCCCCTCGCCCGGCCGTGGCGGGATGAGCCGCCCCATCCCAGTCCCCATCCCCTGGCACATCTGCGTCCCTCCTGCCCGCCCCATTGTCCCCAGCACCCCAGTCCCGTCCCCACACAGCCCCCAGACGACAGATTGATGACACAGGGCAGCGGTGAAGAGCCGACCCGCGAGGTCAGCCCTGACAATAGGTTTTGGGGGCGGTTGGAGGGAAGAGGCCATGGGGGCGAGGAGCCCCCCGGCTCACCCATCGCTTCCACAGAGGTGGTTTCTAGCCCGTCTTTTCAAGCCGCCTCCGCAGCACCCGCCACCTGCCCGCGGGGACGAGGATGCTCGGCGGCGGGTGGGTACCCCGGCCCCCGGGAGGAGGGCGGCAGCTGCCCTCGCGCCGGGCGGAGGGCGCCTTCGGGAGGACGGGGAAGGGGGGAAGAGCACAGAGGAGAGGATTATCCGTGGACACAGCTTGTCCCCTTTTCACTGCATTTAACAATAAAGCAGTAGCTATAGCAACGGGGTTAATTAATGCATCCGATTTGCATAACTAAAACTCTGAACCCATTCAAACCTTGCTGATATTTTCATTCTTAAACCTGGCCTGCAAGGCTGTGCTCTTATGGCAAGGGGAACCCAAACAAACAGAGCCATATGCATCTACTGCGATACTTGCGGAGATGCAGGTACACCCAGGGCATCGCGCAGCGCCAAACGGCGCACAAAGCCATCCCTCGGCTGCAGCTTCTGCAGCCTGACCTGCCCGTGGGGCTCCAAGAGCCATTTGCTCCACATACCTTTATTCCCCCAGAAAGCATTAGCATTTGCAAATAAGCATGGGGGGAAAATAATAGAAAAATGGGGGCTGAAGTGTCCTTCAAAAAATAAGATGGGGGAAAAAAGTGGTTTTCAGAGATGGAGGGAGTAAAGCACATTCCAAGACAGAGGGGCTAAGGAGATAGGCAATGTAAAGGTTTCAGACTATCGTATAACCAGAGGGGGAAATGTCTTCTCACCACAAACATGCATCTGCATGATGTCTAGACAGTCATAAAAAGGGCAATTAAAGTACTGCAGGCTGCACTAAGCTAATGTCTCCTCTCCCAGTCTAAACAGTTGAAACATACTGTACTAACTTCGAAGAAAAAAATATAGGATAGAAAAAGAAAGACAAGTTTGTAAGGAAAAATGTTTTGAAATTCAGTTTTAAATAAGCCAGTAAATTAATTCAACCTTGTCAAATCTTTGCCTTATAACATATCAAATATTCTGCCTGCGTCCTGTCTAGACTGCGATAACAAAGGGCATTTAAAGCCCTGCAAGATGCGCTGACAGAGTAGCCATTTAAAGATGCAGTATTGCTTTCTCCATCTAAAACGATTTGTCAGATAGAGTTAAAATGAAAATGATAAGTAATCACTCTGGTTCACAACCATTTCAAAAGAAAAAAACCACAAAAACCCCACAGCTCATAGATATAAATCCCACTAAAATCATTCCAATGTATCATTCCAGTGAGATTTGTCTGGCCTTTTTTTTTTTTTTTTAATGATAGTTGCCTTTTTTTTTTTGTTAATCTGAGATGTCACTAGCTCTCTGCAGCACATGCATTTCTGAATAGGAGTGTATTAAGTTTGAAAAAGCCAGCTTGACGTATTAATTGATTTATTGATATAAAATGATGACTCGCAGAGAGACTCTTATAACTCCAAGGGTTAACACTGAAAAAGAATTTTTAATTATTTATTTACTTAAAAGCAAAAGAATAAACTATCTCACATGAGAGAAACTGGCCAGTCTCCATTGCTGATAGAGTTCAGCCTGGGCAGTCACCATCCTCAGACACAAAAGTTAAAGCAAACTACGTGGGTGTGCACAGCATGCTTTTTTTTTTAACTGAGAAAGGACAGTTTTCTGGAAAAAGTAAAACCAGATATAATCCTGTCTAACACAAGAAACATTCTCCTCCCTTCCTGAGCTTTATCACCTGTTGGAGAGCCAAAATCTAAAAAAAACAACCCAAAAACAACCAAAAAACCCAACCCAACCAAACCATAAGCAAAAGAGCTGGTCTGGCTTAACAGGACAGCTAACGCTGCCCACGATGGGGCGAGCGTCCCACCTACAGCTACCCCACAGGCAGCCACTTTTACCAAAGCACAAGCCTGGCTTTTAAAGACAGTTTTGTTGTGACCAGATGCCCCTGGCGAGGGAGGCGGACCAGGGTGTGCCCAGTCCCGGGTCCAGCCGCACCACACAGGCACTTCTATGGGGGGTCGTTACCCCTGGAAGCTCAAAACCAGGTTGGCTGCAGGTCCTCTCTGCTCCTCACCCTATAGCATCCCACCACCACCTCGTTTGCACCTCCCTCTGTCTCCCCACCCTTCTTTCTTAATTATTATTTTAATAAGACTATTTCCAACTTCACTGTTCATTCTGCAATAGCCCAAGGGCTACAACTGTTCATTAGACAGAATTTCTGCTTTAATTGCACTGACACAGATGTGTAGGTTATCTGGAAGAAATTACTAAAACGAGCAGTAAAGAATGGGGCTGGATGCTTTTCTTCCCTTACGGAGAGTTTAATTTAACATTATTTCCCCCCGCACCCCATACAGGCAGCATCATTCGGTACACTGCGGGTTTGCAGAGGAATTAGCCCCAAATTGTCCCCGCTGCCACAGTGCACAAAGAGCAGGTTTGCACCCAGGGGCTGCAGACGCGGTGCTGGAGGGGCCCGACACCGCCCAACCCACCGGGCTCTGCAGCGCAGCCCCTCCACGGACGCAGGGAGCAAAGCTCCGCAGCCACCCTGCGCTCCCGGGAGAGCAACGGGTGGCTGATGCCCTGCCGCCGGCAGGACGGCCGATGTGCCCCCCGTGTGCCCCGGGCAGCGCAAGTCGGTGACATTCACCCAAGAGTGGAAGCATCCCAGGCCACCAACAAAGCTTTAAGGAAGAAGCTGAAGCCTTGACCTGACCATAAGTTGCGGGTTTTGCCGTAAGGGTAAAACAAGGTCCCGGTGAATGCTCGGCTGCCGTCACAGCTTCCAGCAACTCCAGAATCACGACCCCTCGCTAAGAAGTGGAAGCACCAAACCCCGGCGCGGGGTGGGGGAGGCAATGCCACCACTGCCCAACAGCTCGTGCCCATCCCCACAGCGGTACCGCTGGTGCTGGGACCAGGGTGGGAAACAGGCTCCCTCGGTCCCCCCTCACCCGCTGCAAAGAGGTAAATCACCAGACGCAGAAAAATGGCATCGCTTCTGCTCAACAGCATCCAGGCTTCGAACCCGCCACGGTTGTGCAGCTGTCAAATCAGCCATGGAGTTTACATGAACTTCCTCTGCAATTCATGTTGGCAAGAGCCAGACACATAATAGCCTTGGATTCACAGAGAAAGGGCTGCCAGTGTTATTACTATTTAAAACCTCTATCTGAGCTTCATACACTCATTCTTCACACATAATACACATGCACATACACACAGAATGCAAGCAGTGAGCCAGATCCAAAAGCATTTCACTTCACCAAGAGCACTGCCTAATAGCAATTTCAGGTTTTGGCTCACTGTTATTATTTAATAGATTTTAATTCAATAATAAAAAGTATGAACCTGCCAATTTTTTGTTATGTCTTCTTGCCAGGAAGGAAAAAAAAAAAGAAAAAAAAAAAAAAGAGAAGAGAAGAAGAAACCATGCAGGAAACTTGCTACCAGCTTACTTTTCCAACCATTCCCCACCCTTTACCTCCCGCCCCCCAGGCAAGGGGCTGCTCCCCTGGGCAGCAGCACAAAGGCACCCCCCAGGCCAGGGAAAGGCTGAAGCTGTGGGGGGACTCAGGGTGGGCTGGGGTGGGGGGGAACAAACAGGTGCACATCAAGGGCTCAAGTCCCATCTCTGAATATGTGTCTAAAAGCCATTAAAAATGTCTCCTTCAGCAAAACTCATCTTTGATTTAAAGGGAGGAAAAAAAAAATTTCAAAAATGCTTCATGCCAAGAAAGTCTGCATTAAAGGAAAAAAAACCTTTCCTTTGTTGCTAGGGGACTTATTTGCTTTGTATCTGCTGAAAACCTCTAAAATTCCACCTTTGTATTTTAACAAAACCCTGAGACTGAAGCATCTCATGTGCTAAAAATCAAGAGACAGAGCACATCGGTTCCATCCTTCATTTCTAAGTACTTTGCTCAGGCCTGACTTCGTTTTGTATCTTGGTCCTCGATGCTTTTTGGCAGTTTGCTCCAGACTTACTGGCAAGGGCTAAAAGGTTTCTATTTAGCTGGTGTCAGCTGAGCATCTGTGCCTGCAAGAACTGGAGTGGGGGTGATCCCGACTGCATTTCAAAAGCACATTTCTTTTTGGGAGCTGCCACAATAATTTTAAATCTAAGTGTGTTTGGGAAGCAGGGTGACTCCCTCCGGAGGGGTCCCCGCTGCAGTCCCCAGTGGAGCGCCTGATTCTGGGGAAGGATTCCTGACCAGCGGAGGGAAAAGGAGCTGGGAACGCTCCCTAACCTGTGACCCTGATAACAAAAGGCAGAGAAAGCGTCTAGACCTCCAGTCTGATGGGGAGTGAAGGCGAGTATTGTGCTGCCAGCACACAGGGGCTGCCTCAGACAAGGCAGGCACACAGGCGCTGCGGGACAGGAGCAGCGATGCAAACCCCAGCTGCAGGCAGCGACAGCCATCGCCCCCAAAACGCACCAGGTTATTGAGGGAGGGAGGCCACGCACAGCCCACCCTCCCTCGCCAGCGCAGGGTTTCGGGGCAGCTCCCAGTTCCCAGAGCAGCTGGCCCCAGTGGAGATGAAGGAGCTCATCGGATTTCCAGCCTGACTGGCCCTGGGTTTCCCTTTGCCTCCGTGTATTTCACACATACCAATCTCGCGCTCCCAAACGCAACCACCCCGCAACTCCAGCTCCGTGCAGATCACCAACAGGACAGAGCTTCCTTCCACAGAGCCTTTGTTTTCTGCCTTCCCTGTCTCAATTAAAAGGGGACAAACTGAGATGGTTTGCTCTCCACCAAGCCTAAAGATCAGCTCAACATTCAGAAAAGCTTAAGTCAAGTCCCAGCTCTACCACGTATTCCTTGTGTGACCCTGGACAAGCCCCTTGGCTTCTCAGTATTGCAGGTCCCCACATATAAAAATACAAATACCCTAAATAAATGCTAGAGCAGGTTACTGCCAGGCAACTGCACAAAGAAAAAACAAAAGACCTATTAAAAGCCCTCCTTCGCCTCTGCCAGAAAGAAAACACTATTACCCAGTACTTAAAAAGATGCATTAAAGGAAAGCGAGCAGCCGAGGGTTTAAGGACACCCCTGGCAGAGCAGCGAGGGGAAGCGCTGCCGGCCAGCCGCCCCCCAAGCACCCTCAGGACAAGGTTTTCCCCGAGGCGTTCCCATGCCCTTGGCCATGCCCTTGGCCATGCCCTGACCATGCCACCGCAGGCAGCTCCTGCTCCGAGCGCTCACACCAGACAGTGAGGCTGGTCCCACACCAGAATGCACCACTCTGTGGATCAGAACTTTTGGCAAAACAAAAATCAATAGTTTCACTCTTCCCGAAGGAAAAATACCTCTTAGAACCCAGGGTTTCTGCCAGAAGAGGTGCTCCAGCCCAGCTGCACAGACAGCGAAACCCACACGCGCAGAGGTGGTAGCGCTGGTGTGGTATCGCCCTGGGCATCCGCAGCACTCGCTGGCCGGGAGCACTGCTCCACGTGGGACCTGCAACCCTGGGTACACACAGCAGCCACCTCAGGCAGCTGCAGGACACCCTCCATCCTTCTGCCACCCCCAGGCTGGACCTTTGCAGTTATAACCTGAAGCCAAGCAAAACCAACCCCCAGCAGCTGAGATATCTTAAATAGCCACTAAAAGCCCACCTCCTTCTGACAAGAGGCAAATTATTAACAGCTGATGGTGAATACGCTGACTTCAGCGCAAGAGAGGAGTTTTATTACCCTGGTAGCCACCTAATGCCAATCCTTCACCAACACACCCTACCACATCCATACCTTTCTACCTGAAAAAAAGGTGAGGGACAAGGAGTTCCTTCTCCCCCTACCTCCATCACTTCCCACCCCATTTCCAAAACATCATCCCTCCTGCAGCAACTGCTTCCCCGGGTGCTCCGGGTCTCCAACGCTGCCTGCAGAGCTGGGAGCTGCAGCAGGATGCTGTGTGGGGGCAGCGGGGTGCGATGGCACGCACCCGCGGTCTCAGCAAGGTCCAGCCCAAAGTTCCTCGCAGCGTGGCACCTGCCATGGCAGCAGCTCATCTTGTGACAACTGCGTGTGATTTATTTTTGGTACACATGCACGAGGAGACTGAGAGATCCTACACTGGGTTTTTATCAGCAGTATGCAGCTATGGAAACAAACCCATTTAGACTAATATAACAAAATGCCCAAACCCACAACAATAAAGAACGATGCATATGAGCATTTTCACAGGGGAGCGTTGCAGCGAATACAGAGAGCGACCCAGCTTCTGGGAGATGGGAGGTCTGTGCGCCCACATGGACAGAATTCACTCAAACCTCTAAGAAATCAGTAGACACATTTTCACCTAGCTACATATTTTGCCTTGTGAATTTTGTTTTGTGCAAACCCTCCACCCTGCCCTTTGATTTTAAAGAGTTCAAGGACTGCAGATGAGTGGCTCCTCGGTGAGGGCATCTCCTCTTCACCGTCCGTAGCCATTCCCAGCCACCCCCTGTGAGAAGCGGGAGAGCCTGCAAAACCCAGCAGTAATTGCAGCACCCCTTTTTGCTCCCCACGGCGGGGACAGCAGCACCTGACCGTGCCCCGGGGCTCAGCTCTGGGCAGAGGCTGCGGCTCAGCCAAACTGATCCCCTCTCAGCAGGCGAGAGAGAGATCCGCAAGTGATTTACAGAAATTCAAGAGTCTGGCACCCACTCCGGAGACATCCAGGAGTTACCAGGAAGATGGTGGAGCAGTTTAAAAACCCAAGAAAAAAACCCAATGAAAGCCAAACCTCCCTTGAGTCAGTCTCGGGTGGCGCTCCTTGCCCAGGGTTTGTGTTTTGACCCGCCATGAGCAGGGCTTTAGCCCAGGCAGCACCGGGTGGGCACAGCCACCTCTCCCCAAGGGTCCCGGCTCCGCAGGCAGCACCAGGGTGCTCCAGGAGGAAGCGGCTGTTGGAGGTGGTGATGTCTGGCAATACTGGCCCAGGCTGTACCTGCAGCCAAGGACCCACACAACAAAGGGGAGGCAAAAAGCCGTCCGACAGAGGCAGCCACGTCCGACAGACCACGGTTTTCAGAAGCCCAGGGAGACTTTCTGGGCATTCACCGATGCCTGCAACGACAGCTCCTCACTCGGCGCGCAGTTAAGCTAGCAGCAAGACCGATGAAGTGTCCTACACCGTACTCCAAATGGTATCCATTCAGTAACATTAAAACCCCTCAAAGAATACAAAAGCATGGCAAAGGAGTAAGCAACTATAGACTGCAAGGAACAACCCTACAACAACAAAAAAGTTATATTTAATTTTCTATTATTTATATTCTAAGAAAATTGCATATTTTCACTTGCATCTTTGCCTCCCTCCATGAGGCACAAACATACACACAAAATGGGACAGGGAAGACCAGGGAAAGCAGGAAGAGCAGCACAGCTAGAACACATCCCCGCTCCCATGCTTTCCTAAATCACAGGACAAGAAAACAGGTGCAAGTTTTACAACAGTCGAGCAACAGCAAACACCTTTTGCTAGAGTGAAAATGCCCCAAGCTACGCTGCTCAGAGCAGCGTGACACAGGGGCTCCCTGTGCCTGCCCGGCTCATCCGCTGAAATCTGTCCTTTAAGGCATTAATATAAAATAAACATAAACAAATCATTGACTGCTGCAGGACAGTTTCCCTCCAGACTGGCGTGAGCGTCCCAGCTCCGGCTCTGCCCTCAGGCTCCTGCTGTTCACCTGCCTGATGTTGGTACCACGATAACGCTGCTGGTGGGATCAGTGGTGTCTTACAGCTTTCTTGCTTAAGCAATGACTATTTTGCTGTGCTACCAAATGGTGTATCAGGCTTGAAGTAACACAACTGAAATAATTCTCCTTTTTTTTTGGTCTTATTTCAGATTACGACTTTTACTAATAGATGCTTGATAAAAGCCTAATGAATGATTTTTTTGTAGGTATTATGAGCACGTTAAAGATCTGAACATGGTAAAAAGCCAAGGTCATAAGCTCTAGTGACCTCCCAGGCTCTCTAACAACTGATTAGCCATTTATTAT
Source organism: Phalacrocorax carbo (assembly GCF_963921805.1). Classification (NCBI taxonomy): domain Eukaryota; kingdom Metazoa; phylum Chordata; class Aves; order Suliformes; family Phalacrocoracidae; genus Phalacrocorax; species Phalacrocorax carbo. Next base: position 3,870,980 of record NC_087526.1, read on the forward strand.
AATTCACTGACCACTTGTTAACACTTTATTTAGTCGGTTCTTCCCCAGCAGGCTTGGGACACCACATTTGAGCAAACGCGCCTTACTTTTGAGGTACTCTCAAACTCAATTCTGAACTGAGAGAGACCCATAAATGTTACAACAATGTCTTCTTAAACCAGCAAAGGCTCTTTTGCCAGCAGGTTCAGCTCAAATCCAGCAGCCTGGTTCAACAGGGCTCCTGGTTTTGTCTGTGCTGAACACGGGCCGCTCCTGCCGCACTCGGCAGAAGTCCGACATGCCATGACTTAGAAAGATTCAGGTTGTCAAACTATCTTCACAAAACACAGTGAAAGGTTTTTTCCTCGATGTAATGCTGCTCATTAGTTTGCCAGAGTAACAGCAAATGGAAAAGTACTTGCACTTAAAAAGACATTCCGCTTTTGAAGACGTTTCTACACTGAACAGCAGAAGGAAAAATTCCCATCCAGGATCACCAAAGTGCAGCCAGCCGTTGGTAGACAAAAAACCCCAGGTTTGCACAGTCAGCCTCTGAAGACACAGCTGCATCCCCCTCACACCCCGCACAGCGGGTACCTGCCGCTCTCTGGGCAAGGCAACGTACCACCCATTTCGTCAAGCGAGTAACCAGGGTGTTTATAGTACAGCAACTGCAATCATGCAATCAGCCTTCATAATTAGATCTTGGCAACTCTTGAAATACTTCACTTACCCAGTTTACCTGGAAAGGTGCGACCTAAACATTCAGTGCCTGGAGACATTTGAAAGAAAAACAGAAAGCATCTGTCAGTGATGGGAGCCACCTCCGACCGGCTGCAACACACACCCCAGCTCCCCTCTTGGGGACTCATTCTCAAAGAGCCCCCCCGTAGCCAACCATGGTTGACGTCTGCACCCAAGCCTACCACCTCCGCAGTAGCCAGGAGTACCAGAAGCACTACAAGCCGCGTCTCACCACTCCTGGTAACGACCCCACGTGCTTTTCCCACACCAGTAGTTGCAGCACAAGGTCCCGTTCCTCTCCAGCCACGCCACTGCACGGGCTTCCCCAGAACCGCCCTCCTCCAGCACTCGCGGCCAACTCGCCCGATGACATGCCGAAGCCTTACGAAGGTTTGTGAAGTTTTGGGGATCACCTGGCCCGCCCCAGAGACCTTCCCACCACATCCCACAGCACCAGACCGCCTGTCGGCGGCCCCGGGCAGCACTGCGTGCCTCAAGGCACTGGTGAGCTACTGGTCGTGTGCCCCTCCTCTGCAAACACACGTAGCTCAGCCCCACGTGCTGCTGAGCCTGGGTGAAAGCTCAGGGTTTTCTGACACCCCATCCCCAGCGCTGGGGCAGAGCCTGTGCGGTGCTGGAGAGGAAGACCCACAGCAAAATCTTGCACAAAACCCCAGATGCAATGCCCTGCAGATGTATGTTCAAGTGAGGAACAAAGCAGCAAAAAGTTTGGAATAAAAGACAACTCATGACTTCTTTCTCACCCATCAGCGAGCGGCGCATTAGTATCTGCAAAACTGGTGGGCTGAGGGGAACTGGGTCCCCCCCCGACCCCACCAGCACCACCTCAGCGCCAGCGAGGCACGAGCCAGCGCAGGCTGGGTGAGCGCTCTGCGGTCCCGACGGGATTTCACCAGAGGAAAACTGCATACAGGACTTTTTTTTATGAAGCCCATAAGAACTGTCTGCCACTGATAATGGTTAATTGGTACTAATTAGTACCTGCCACAGACTGATGCCAAAGGAGTCCTACCGGCCTGTGAAAGTGGCCTTTAACCCGAGAGCAAGCCGAGGCTGCTGCACCTCGGTGCTCGCCCACCGCCCGCTCCTCACGCTGCTCCTGCCTCCGCTCCCGCCGCGGCTGCGAGTGCAGCAGAGCAGGCTGCGAGGTTCAAGGGGTTATATTAACACACCATTCCTCCCAAATAAAGCTTTTAAAAAGTTACTTTCCATGCACCTGAGAGGACAGGGATAAGCAACTTTTTCACCCCAGGAAAAGATTAAGGGTCAGAGGGTCTCTGTAAATTACTGCAGCAGCTAAATAACTTGGGATCTGCAGGGTCGGAGTCAGCTCACTGATTTTAAGTCAGGCTGATTTAGGGGAACGAGTTCAGATGTACTGCAAATCAATGCTTTGCACGCGGGAGGCATTCAAAAGCGACCGTGAGCCGTTGCCTGCATTCGCACGGGCAGCCGAGAGCCTCCGCACGCGTCTACGCCACCGCCGCCCCGCTGGAAGCGGCACCGGCATTGATCCTCCTCCTCCTCCACAGCCAACTCGCTGCAGAGCCCCGAAAAGGGGCGGGAGGCCTAAATGGGGTGGAAGGCTGAAAAGGAGTGAAAGGCCAAAAGAAGAGTGGAGGCCAAAAAAGGGGTTGGAGGCCAAGGGAAAAGTAGAGGCTGACAAAAGGCACAGGCCAAAAAAGGGTGGGAGTCCCAAAAGGAAAAGTAGAGGCTGAGAAAAAGGGTAGCCCAAAAGGGGTGGGAGGCCCAAAAGGGAAAAGCAGAGACTGAGAATAAGTGAAGGCCAAAAAGGGATGTGAGGCCAAAAACAAGTAGGAAGCCAAGGGAAAAGTAGAGGCTGAGAATAAGTGGAGACCAAAAATGGGTGGGAGGCCAAGGGAAAAACAGAGGTTGCAAAAAGTGCGAAGGCCCAAAAGGGGTGGGAGGACTAAAATGGGTAGGGGACCAAAAAGAGGTGGGAGACAAAAAAAGAGGTTGGGAAGCCAAAAAGAAGTTAGGGACCAAAGGAAAAGTAGAGACTGCCAAATAGTGGAGTTAGAAAAGGGGTGGGAGGCTGAAACAGGGTGGGGAGTCCAAAGGAAAAATAGAGGCTAAGGAAAAGTGGATGCCAAAAACAGATGGGGAGACAAAATGGTGTATGAGGCCCTAAAGCTGTGAGAGGCCAAAAAGGGGATGGGAGGCCCAAAAAGAAAACCAGAGGTTATGAAAAAGTGGAGGCTGAAAAGGGGTGAGAGGCCAAGAAAAAGTGGAGGACAAAAAGGGGTGGGAGGCAAAGGGAAAAGTAGAGTCCAAAAAAAAAGTGGAGACCAAAAAGTGGTGGGACACCATGGGAAAAGCAGAGGCTAAGAAAAACTGGAGGCCAAGAAGAGTGGGAGACCGAAAGGAAAAGTAGAGGCTGAGAAAAAGTGGAGGCCAATAAAGGGTGGGAGGCCAAGTAAAAAGCAGAGGCTGAGAAAAAGTAGAAGCCAAAAAGATTTGGGAGTCCCAAAAGGTGTGGGAGTCGAAAGGAAAGTCAGAGGTTGAAAAAGAAGACCCTCCGTGCCTGCAGCTGGCCGGATCAAGATCAGTTGTTCTCCCGTTAAAGTTTCCAAGCGGGCAGAAAGCCACGGCTGTCCCCACACCCCGCTCTGCAGCACAGGCGATGCCCCCGCCGGCGCTGGGCGCTGCGCACACGCCAGGCGTGACACCCTGCGCGCACACGGGCACATCGCCCCGCCTCACGGTGACTCACCCAGGATGTTTTGGCAATGGCCTGGGATGTGTGGGAGAAGCCAGTCTGAACCCTCTGAAGTCAGGCAGGATTTCAGGGCACTGCTTCTCACTCTCACGTGCCCACGTTTGGCCTTCTGGTTTAGCCATGCCTTTTGCCAACTTTTTAAATGCAAATGAGAATTTGCACTTAAAGTGCAAATTTGCACTTTAGACTTGACCAGAGCCACCCTGGGCTCTCCTCCCTTCCTCCATAAATGCATAACTTTTTTTTTTTAATGCAATCAGCAGCAGGGAAGAGATACAGGAGTGGCTGAGCACTCGGTGCATATTCCTTGTGGATCGGTGCCCGGAGACCTTCTGCAGCCACAGTCCTGCCAGACGACTCCATGTGAAGGGTGGCTCACGCTGCCTGCCTACCAGCAGCAGCAGCAAGCAACCAGTAATTATACTGGCTGGACCAACACCTGCTAGTGGTTTTGTCTTACACTGTTTGTGCAACCAAATAGGCTGCCAACAAAACAAAGATGTGCTTAGTCTAAACAGGTGAAAACATGAAACAGGGAATGGAGCTGCTGCGTTTGTCCCACAACACCTGTGTGCAACACATGCTGGAAAATGATTTTTAGTTTAGTCGGCAAGAAGGCTCCAAAAGCAGGTAAAAGCATTGCACGCACTGAAAAGATGAGGCTTTGCTGTGGGAGCAGGGAAGAGCACTGCCCGTGCCTGAGCCCACCTCCTGGATCTGGCCTCGCACTGTGGGGCGCGTGGATGCTCTTTGCTGGACTGCAACACCAGCACCAAAAAAGCCTGGCTTGCCAGCAGCATGGCCTGAAGAATCCTGCTGAACCGGGCATCCCACAGAGGACGGCACGCAGGAGGGGCAGCCCTCGCCCACCCAGGGCTGCCCCCAGATCAGAGCTGCTCCCAAAGAATCACCGAGTCAGTTTAGAGCAGAAGTGCCGTGTGAGGATCCAGTCCCCTGGGACAGCACCGTGGGAACGGGCATTTCTCACTCACGGAGCCAGAGCTCGGCAGGGAGTTGGGAAGGGGAGGACCTCGCAAAGACCCCGAAGGAGCACTCAGGCCAGCCTCAGACTTAGCTGCCCTTCTGCAAGGCAGGAAAACCAGGATCAGCTCCTAACTGCACCAAGTCACACCCAAGATACACTCCCCCGTCGGCAGATGGGATTTATTGTAGATGATTCGTCCTGGAATAAAAACATCAGCTCCACCTCTCGCAGACTGTTTACTGAAAGCCACTAAACATTAAACAGAGGCAAAAAGAGTATCCCAGCAACATCTGGAATGTATCCCTTCCTCCTTCTGCAAGATAAAAAATCACGCCCTATTCTTGTTGAGAAAGAAAAGTGATTATATAAAATTATCATGCTGGAAGAAGATAGAGAAGATAGAGAAGAGCAGAGATTTTCTTTGAAACACTGTTTGGACAATTAAAAAGGGATAGTTTCAAAGCAGCAGCAAATCCGATCTCAGCTTTTTCCGCCCTGTCTCAGTGCCAGGCTTTCCCCCCATGTGTTGGCTAAGACAGTCTTTGGAAAGCAACAGTTTTCATCCTTGCAAGACCTTTAGTAAGCTAGAAGGAAAAACAGCTCTGAGCCCTAACTGGTTGAAGATACACCAGATTAAAAAATTATTCTTCCAATCCCTGCCAGCAAGATTCAGAGGAGTCTTGTTTTCTATGGAGAAAAGCTACTTGGGGACCAGCTTTCCAAAAGAGGATGGGTCAGCCTTTACCCAAGAGAGCCAATGCTGTCCTTCCACACAGAAGACTGGAAAGGCTTTAAATATAGAAACAGGAAAGATTATATGGATTAGTATGAGGATGCAAGGTCAAAACACAACATCCTCCACTTCCTCAGGCTCTCGATCCCAGAATGGCTGGGTGACAGCCCCACAGCATCATCCGGCCCCAGCTGGGACACGGGAAGCCTCAGTTTGGAGGGGAACCCTCCCCAGCCTTCCCCAGGGGCAGAAGCAAAGCAGTCGCTCTCACGCCAAGCCCACAGAAGCACCTCCAGGTACTAAATTACCCAATGACTTTAACTGCATTGATCAGTCTGGAAAACAAAGCTGCAGCCCTTGGCACGTGCACAGTTGGGAGGGTACAGCTGCGAGAGCTTTGCAGTTTTCACCGGTGTGTAGTTACAACCATAGTCAGAGACATCCCTTCCCGTGCCCAGCCCCAGCACTGGGCGGCCAAGTGCTGAACGGAGAGACCGAAGGCAAAAGTGGGCAAGAGGAAACCGCTGCTCGAGATACCTCTCTGACAGAGCAGAGCCTCAGCAAACGACAGGTAGGTCTGATTTTGCAAACGAGGGCAAGGCTGTTCCTAGAAACAGTCGTATTACTCAGGCTCCTCAACCCCCATCTCCTTGGCCGCACGTGGACTGGATGCAGGATTTCATCAGGACATTAAACTCAGAAGACGTAAAATCACTGTGCAAAAAAACCCAATTATACCTATTTTCGTAACAGCCAACTGAAGCTTGTATTTAGGTCCCTTCGCATACCCCTACGTTACATAAAGCATTTCTTCCACTTGAAATGTCGCTTTCTAAAGGCAATTTTGCCTAATTTAATAGATGCTTAACGTGGGTCTGCAAATCTCTAGAAGCGTAACCAAGGAAGACGCATGGCTGCAAGACACAGCGTGATCCCTTCCCGAGCGAAGTGAAGGAACAGGAGGGGATGAAAAGCATCTCCAAACCCATGAACCTGCTGTGACTGGAGTGCACTTGTGGTCTGAAGAGCAGCAAAACCCCATGGTCAAGTCAAAAGAGAAATTCCCAAACATCTGCAGACGGCTGTTAACCCGCTCGAGACCAGCCAGCGCTCTGCAGGCTGCACGGCAGGACGCATCCTTCCCTCCCTGCATAACCAAGTCGGCCGAACAGAGCCCACTCAGGCATGCTTCCCTCAGATTTGAAAGAGCTACTTTCTGAACTTGAATGAAATAAATGCAGTCATCTTTGCCTTTTTTTTTTTTTCTTAAACAAAAAGCCGCGCTAATAAAAAGCTCAGAGCGAATCTATTACATTGAGGCTGCCCATTATGTTTATTGTTCCTTACAATTCAGGCCTGGATGGCAAGTCAATGGATGTTGAGAAGTATTTATCAAGAAAACCCATGAGAATGATGAGGATTAAAAGCTATCAAAACAAGACAGAATACGTCTGTAACCCCATAGTTTGCTCTATGCATCACTCAGAGCACATGGGACCCCCACCAGAGACCTCTGGGCCACCCCCCCCCCCCCTTATTCTTCAGCCTATCTCTGGCACATCAGCCAGCAGGACAGCCATCACCTGCATTCATAGCAAAAGCTGGAAAAGGTGTTATTTGTGTATACTGCTGTGAATAAGCCACACTAGGGAAAGAGAAACCATTCACTGCATTATGCACCAGTGATCAGTATCATTAAGCGTTACACACCTCATGCCTGTGTGTGCCTGAGCACGCTGGAGAGGGAGACGCTGAACTCAAAAATGCCTCTTCCAATTCAAGCAAAGTCCCATTACAGTAATATAAGTGCAACAATAAAAGTGAGATTCCCGTTTACCATATGGGAAATTACTGCAATGTAAGGTAATTTTACTCTGGATTGTGTGAAGCAAGTGTCCATAAATCATGTTGATCCTGAAGTGTCCTAAAGGCAGCACCTAACAGGCCAAGGTACTTTCAGAGCTCCGTGCTGAAGAGCTTAATCTGTATATGCTAGACTAAGTTACTGAAGCCAAGAGACCACCCTTAGTGGAATAATGGTGGAACGAATAATAATAAAAAATAAATAAAAAAAAAAAGGGAAGAGAAGGATCTGCTCCTCCAGGAAAGCAGACATCCACCTCCAGCAGAGCCAAGCCCTCGCAGACGAGGCCAGCGCTGGGCACAGCGATGCTCTCCAACTCTCGAGGCACCAGGTCGCATTGCACCAATACTTGTGAAGAGCACAAGGAACTCCAGCCTGGTTTCAAGCCTGGAGCACGCACCAAGAACAAGTCCAGCCCTGGGTTATTCAAGCTACCGCGCTGTGGATTTCATCCCTGCGGCTCTCACAGCCGGCCGGTGCCCTCAGCACCGCGGGAAACGCAGCACAGGAGGGTGCAGGAGGCTCGGGGCACAGCTTTGCTTTGGGGGGGCGACCTTTTGTTTTTATTAGAAATAACAATATTAATCGTAATATTAAACAGAAACCACTAAGGGGGAGAATTTCCAAGCTCGCTCAGCACAGAGCCCAAGCCACAGCAGACCCGCCGGCAAGCGGCCGCAGCAGGCAGCTTCCCCGGGACTTGTCTGCAGCAGCCGAAGCCACGGGTGCGTCGCACACGGATGGGGGAGCAGGCAAGCAGATTCAGGAGGACGGTCGTAGGGTCTCGGGCTTGGAAATGTGAGTCTTAACACTCAGCGGTTAGACATCTTTTGGGAATGCATCCAAATGGCACTGCTTGTTTCCCACTTGCCCTGCAGGTAAATCTAGCATGTGGCTTACACAATCTGTTGACTTAAATAAAGCAAGGGCAGAAGAAGAAAGCTGTTCAGACATCAGGAGAGGCTCATCAGTCCTTTGGGCAAAAGTCTGGGTCACTTCCCCCTCCACAGCACGCTCTGTGTGTCGGCCAGGGTCCCGTCTCCCTCCGTGACAGCACGTGCAGCGAGGGTGCAGCAAAAGTCACAGCGTTCAAACTGTCAGTAAAAGGGCAACAACAAATTCTTCCATATTTTTGGCCAGCGCCGATGCTTGAATTCAATTTACGGAAATTTGAGTCCATGAGCATTGTGTTCCAGTCGAGTCCTTCAGAACTCGAACGCAGCTCAGCAGTGACCGCACGAGTCTCCCGGGCTCGACGAGACGGGGCTGCAGCCGTTTCCAAACCTCAGGATGCTGGTCCACCTGTGCCTCCAGCTCGCCGCCGGCGTAACGCCCATCCGTCCTGCAGACGTGGGGTGTTTCTAAAGCACTGTGAGGCCACCACGTGCTCTGCAAGCACAGGATCTTGTTGGATACACGTATCTCAGGTGCAAGCCCCAGCTGCAGCATGCAAGACTGAAGAGCAGGCAGGCACTGGCAGTAAGCCGTCTGGAGCGAGCCTGCCGGCTGCCCTCATCCATACGCCCCAGGAGCGCATCTTGCCCCGGCTATTTTCTATCGCTAGTCTCAAACTCCCCCCTTTCCACATTCAACTCAGGCTCCCAAGAGCCAGCTCTGGGGCTTGGCTCCTCCACTTGTGAGCACAGCAGGAGCAAACTGCCTCCCCCAGAGCAAAAGACTAAAATCTAAACAAAGCAATTCCGATGCGGCCGCAGTCAGGGCTGCTTTGTTATCAGAGCTACAAAGGAGGAAATAATTCTCACAGTTAGTGAAATGGGACAGAAGTAGAGGAAGGCTACCTTGTAAGATGCAGGTCATCTTCCTTCTGAGATTTTAAAGCACTGAAGATGCATTTGGAAGGAAAAGTAACTCAGCTGACCACCGCTGTCTCTACTGCGATGCTGCACAGCCATTCTGCCCAATGTGCAAATGAGAAACCCTACCATTGATCATCAACGGCAAGTTAATTAATTATTAGGCCAAATTCTGCATGTAAAGCATGTAACGACTGAGGTCTGCAACAGCAAAGAGCCAAACTTTGCTACTACAAATACTCATAGTGCAAGTTAACATCTAAATTTCAAGGAAGGCAGAAGAGACCACCATAGCAATTATGATGGTGAGCTCCTTAAGAGGCAAGCTAGACGCTCAATCCATCTCTCACATCAGACCTATGTTAAGATTTAAATAGGATCTACCGACGTGATCTTTAGCAATGAGCAGATGTGGTTTTGAGTAATGGTTAGTGTTACTTAACCGGTTATATTCACTAATGTAATTGACACCTATTCCATCATCCTTAATACACCCACTTCTTTCTCCGATACCATAAATAGATTAGAAAAGTTTCTGCAGATGGCCATGACCCCATTTGTTTGTGCACTTAGCCATGTATGAATCACTCTTGGCTTGTAGCAGCACTTTGGAATTACTGAAAGATAACTAGTCGGCACAGACACCAATAAATGAATCATGCTTTCCACAAGACCAAACCGTTGGGCTTTTACAGACTCCAATTACAAAGTAAGAAGAAAAGAACAAAGAAATTACTCAGTCTATTTGCACAAAGTCATGCAGAGTTGATTCATAGTTTTACAGAATTATTACTGACAATCATTTGTAGGGGGTTAGAGTAACAAACCAGCTACTTAACATATTGGACAGAATGAAGAGATGGAGTCGTCGCCAAACCATGTCCTGCATATATTCTTGAAAAGTAGTATTGATTTTTCTGCTAGCACCTCTTTTCATTCTTGGTATGCTCCAAGCCTGGGGATTAATCAGCTTCCATTCTCCAAGGCTAAATTCTGCTTTGCTGCGTTGCTTGGGCCACGTTTGCAAACATGGGAAATCCTGTTGCACCTGCTGAAGCACACACCTCGCGCCAGCAAACCACCACAGGCACAGCTCCTCAGCACCGTGCAGGGTCTCGTGAACAGATTTAAGAACTGCCGCGTGCAAAAGCACCCACCTTTCGAAATGCACATTTTTGAATGTATACCGCAAGTGTATTAGCCAGTCTGAGCCATTTTATTAAAGATACATGTGAGACTGAATACACCGACCACAAACGTGTGAAGCGTTTGAAAGCACTGTGGACAGCCACCAACACTGATGACTTGCGAGGCAAGTTTCAAAGGATGTGCAAGGTACCTTTAGGTAACACCACAGCCTGTGACAACACTGTCATATACCACATGCAGAGAAAAACACGCCCTCTTCTAGATGGAGCGTAAGCCTAGTCTAGTATCAAGGAGAAACTGGAAATCTGACTGCTTGGAAAAAAAGGGGACACTGCATCGCTTACGACCTTAGCAATGCTACCTTGCTGTATGCAGTGAAAAAGCAGCGTTAAGTTAAAAAAATAAACCTACAGGTGATGGCGGACTTGGTGCCAACCTGAGCCTGCACCAGGCACCAGTGCGCTGGTAGTAGCGCCTCCGAGTGTGACGGCTGAATTTACAGGTCTCAGGGCCATGCAGCCCCCCATGTTCCAAGTCAGCATCCTGTAGCAGAGAGAGGTGCAGAATAACAAGGATAACGTCCAACTGAACAAAGTCACCGACAGACGGGAACAGGATGCAAGTTAAATGTATACACGCTGCTATTTGTCTTAAGGCCGCCCAGTGATGCTTCCCTTTACATGTAACTGAAGACCCGAATTCACGGGCTAATTTAGCTTGCCAACGAAATGTGTGCCCTCTTCTACACACCAGCTGAACTTGGTCCACAAGCAGAGAGCAGCCAGCCTGTTAGAGCTTAGAGTCACAGCTCAGAAGAGGCCAAAAACAGCACCAGAAGAGCTACCAGGCAGCTCTAAACCAATTTGAGAAAACCTGCTTATTAGTCCCTCACCCTTAAGGCTGCTGATTTCCCAAGAGAGATGTAAGCCCTACCCCAAACTGCCTACAAGTGGGAAAGTGCTATGCACATTTAAATGAAAACCTTAATAAATATTCCCAATTCCTACCCTCTCTCCTACTCTACCCATACTACATAAATTAACACAACAAGCTCTCTTTTATAAGAATACGTAGGCGACGACAACCTTCTCCCTCCAACGAGGGTTTATCTGAGGATGTGCTGTGGATGGAAGGGGAAGAAAAAGCTTCCCAATGGCACCACTACAGCAGCACCAGGTTGTCTTTAAAAAGCTCGAGTCACCAGAAGCAAGGTCTTCATGTGCAACGCAAGACTAAAAGGATGCATGTGCTAAACAGTAACGTGTCCTTTTAAGGGGAGAAAAAAAGCTAAATCAGGAACCTCCAATATTAGGTGGGTACTTGGATAAATACTGTACAACATACTGCAGCAAAAATGCTAATGCAAGTTTAGGTTTCACACTGGAGATATTTCAAAAGATTTACAAAGCTTTGATAATATTTAACATCTCTGCTAATTTCCTTTTTGGTGTAATCATAAATTTACCATAGTAGCCAAAAGATCTGGGATGAACTACAAGTTCTAGCTGGCTCTGAAGCCAAGAAGAATAATGTGTGCTGTTACTATTTTCTCTCAAAACATACCTCTGCAAAACTGACTTAAAACGAGAAAAGCAATTGTGAAACTGTCATTACAAAGAAGCATTTAAAATGCAGATCAAAGTGCTGCCTTAGAAGCTGTATTCCTTGCCAAATCATCAAAGCTCTCTTTACTCTGAATAGCTCCCCAAATCCTCTGATTTGGATGATAAACTTCCACAGCTGAAATTTATCTGCTTTTTTTTTTAAATAAAAAAAAACCAACAAACAAAAAACCCAAACCCCACAACTCCTTTCTCTGGGTACCAACTACTTCATTAACCTGTTCATTTTGAACTACTTTCTTGTATTACCAAATCAATTATGTTTCACTAATGCGCCTATGCCTGTATACACACACAGGCGCTACCCCGACACTTTTTCAAGTATTGAGAACTCGTCGGCTCTCAGAGGTGTACGGCCTCATCCTGCAAGCACTGAAGTGCTCACAGCTCAGGCAGCTTATTCCCGCCGTGGCCGCGCTGTGCTTAACGCCGGCACCGCTGCCACACCGCCCCATGACGCCCTTCGCTCGCGCATCGCTCCGCAAGGAGCTCCAGGGCCACTATTGCGTATAGGGCAGCAAGGAAGCAGCAGTGCAGCAGCCCACCCCAGCGGCTCTGAAAGCTGAGATGATGGGTCAGATCCTGCTTTCACGGAGGGGAACCTCGCGGCGAAATCCTCCCCGTTCCTCTCTGGGGCCAGACTCGGCCGCGCTGCTCGCAGCCGGAGCAGGTCTCTGATGTGTTTCCTCACGTGGGATCTGCCCAAGTGACCTACCTTCTGCCACCTGAAATAATTATAAAATAATCACCCGGCAATTTAGCCACACAGACAGGAAAAACACAGCGTAAAACATCCCCGCCGACATTAATGATTCTTTTGCTTTATGGATGTCTGGGAGCGTGCTTGAGGTGTGAACCAAGTTTCCACCTAATTGCAGCACAGTGGCCCTTGTACCTCTCTCCTCACAGGCTTTCCAGCCAGGCTTTATTACTTTGATGAAACATGCCAAGAACAGATGCACCGTGCATCGGAGAGCTTGAGGGATCTGATAAGACAAACCGCACACCACGCATGGGATCTCTTTCCAGGAAGCAAACCGGTAGTCGGTTTTTACATGAAATACCATTGTAAATAAATGACCTTTTTTAAGCTAATTAGGGTTACCAAATTCTGACGGTTGCTATTACCTGAAACAAGACCAACAGACATGACTGTACAAGGAGTTACTCAGGAAAGAAGCTGGATTGTAATTACTGTCTATTAGTGACACCATGTATTTTGGTACTTCCCTTGGAAAGGTCTCCTCATGTCTATCCATTTATAATTTAGGTTTACAAATTCCTTCTAAAACGGGATTTATCTAGCCACCAACTCTCGGCCTGGGAAATCTAAAAATACTAGTGTATTTGGTGAGCAACAGCAAATAAAAATAAGTAAGAACATATATTGGTAGGTACTCTTCTCTCCATCTGCAACAGAAGCAGTGGTAGCACAGCTCATTTAATACCCTGAAAATTTAGAGGTGATCCCAGTCCCTACCTTGGGAATTCCTGGCTTTTAGGAAAGGAACATGGTCGCTGTTTCCCACACACCCTTCAGTGCCGGTCCTCTCACAACCGGCACCAGAAAACATACTACTAAATAAAACGAAGGCAAACCAAAGGCTTATGCAGGGAGTAGAGGATGCCTTCATGACAGAAGGTAACAGGACTTACTGTGTCAAACATCCTTCTCTGAATATACCCTGATACTGACTGAAAAGGAAGATTCAGCCATGTCTTGTCTCCACTTCGCATTATACGGGATCACCTCTGGTGCCGTGTGTGCTGGTCCCGCTGTGCAGCGTCACGTAATCCAGGTGTTCACACAGAGGAAAAAAAAAAACCCCAGAGTTTGACTATTTTCCCCTCCATTTCCTCCTCTGTGTCTTTTCATTCTCCCATTCAAAACTGATTATAAACCACTAAGATTAAAATCACTGCCTGAGGGCACAAAATAAACTGTAGCTTTAAGACCCCTGTGCTCTCAGGGACTCAGGACGTTCCCGGCTGCCCTGGGTACGAGAGGTGGGACCCACAGAGGTGGGACCACAGACCGCCAGGTCCCCGGGGATGGCCAAGGGCAAGCACAGACAGTTCTTAGGCCACTGTAAGCAAAAGCCATCCATCCTTTGCTCCTCCCGGGTCGTACCTTGGGATGCTGATCTCGGCAAAAAGCAGCACTTGTCACAGACATACGGCCAGAGCCAGACACAGGGAACTCCCTGGTTTGGCTGAAGTCAAACTGAGATGCCACAAAGTGAACATACTCTTGTGCAAACACCCTCTAGCTCGCTGAAACACTGGTAGCAGCTCTGGCTCCCCTCCATGCCCCTACCTCCTGGAGGAAAACTTGGTGGGGGGAATAAAGAAGTACGTGGCTGTTATCCACTCTGCCCTGGAAGAGACCGTAACTGCCGTTGACACAGTGTCAGGAAAGAAATGTATTTGCCAAAAAAGCAGTCTGAAGTGGAAAGCAGACGTGATCCCTGGTTGAGCCATCTGCATTTCGTTTGGTTTGTTATTAAACCAAAGAATGTGAAAACCTAGAAGTCCCCGCTTGGACAGAAACCCGCTCTCACAGTTTGCTCGCCCCAGCCCGCCACCGGCCGGGCACGCTGCTCCGACACCGGCGTCAGAGCGCTGCTGCCAGCCCAGGGGAACGGCCTCATCTCCCCGGGGAGATGTAACGACACCTCCTAAACCCCCCAACGCTTCGGCTAACGCTGCTGCACGAGCAAAGCCTCTGCCAAGAGCCACCCAGCCCAGGGACCTGCCGTTACGCCCCGCGCCTGAAGTCGTCATCTCGCAGGGATGCCCGGGTGCCCGCGGAGGCAGGATCCCCAGCCTTGGCACCCAATCCCTCCGGGAGAAGCCCCCGTGGGGCAGCCGCGAGGCCCAGGTGCTGGACGCGGCGGGCAGGCGCTGGCGGTTCGCGCCGGCCCAGCCGGCGGCGGGAGCCGGGCTGCCCTGGGCGAGCGAGCTGGGAAGCCAGCGGGGAGGCAGGCACGCAGCCCCGCTCCACTCCCTGCGCCAAATAATTAGTTATTTACAGACTCTTCCGCCACGACAATCACCCCTGACCTCTTTCACCCAGCCGAAGCGATTAGAGACCACTGCCGCAGATGTCTGGCTGCTTAACGCCGCTCGGCATATTGGCACTACAGCCCCGGCGGCGGGCGAGACTCCGCGCCCCCGCCCCCAAAAAGCCCTTTTATAATCCTAATCTGGGAGCGCCACACACAGAAACCAGCTGCTTCCTCCACCGCAGCGCCGCAGCCTGCCATACGGAATAAAGCCTGCAAAGAAATATTTTTGGTGATCAGTTGTACAGTTAACCTAATTAGAGGGTTAAATTAAAAGAGTATATCGTTATGCCACCTTCCCAAAGCATTCCTGCATGGCAACTTTTGGCTAGAAAATTAAATAGCATCTGGTGGTAGCTCCTCTGAGGCTCCCTCAAAGTCGTGTTAGAAAGATAAATGAAATCAAGCGATCAGAGAAGGGAGAGGAAAAAAAGCTGTATAATGAATTTATCTCAGGGAGGCTCAACTCTGTCCTTTCCACTGCACCCAGGTGGAGAAAGCGATCAGGTAACAGCCCCTGCAGTGCAACCGAAGCCCTCCTGTAGCACAGAGGTGAGCTAACGCTGCCCGCCACGGGCGGGAAATTAATAAATAACGCTGGCGATAAAGAAACCTGTCCAAAACCGAAATAAGGAAGGGCAGCGTTAAGGGAGCTCGATGCAAGGCTCCCGGGAGCTAATGGGAACTCGGCGTCTGAGCATCAGGACGCCAGAGCCGAGCGGCTGACGCAGGGGGACGCACGCAGCGGTGGCAGGGGACGAGCCGGGGAAGGACCTCGGGAGCCGTACGGCGTCAGGCACGAGGCTCCCGCAACACCCGTCCGAATTCAGGCAAGGTGTCCCCCAGCGTACTTCGCTGTCCCCAGCCTCACACACACACACACACACCCCCCATCCATAACCGGCACCTGCCTCCTCCCAAAGCTTTTCATATGCTGAAAAAATGGGGAAAAAAGATTATAAAATATGTTCTTTCTAAAAAGTCAAGGAATTAAATTAAAAGCCTGAGCTGTTCCAACAAAAGCTCATGCCAAGAGTTAGACTGGAAGAGAAGCTTTTTCTTCAAAAGACGTTACACATTTTAATTCACAACTTTTATCATAACCACGAGCCTTGATCAGACACAAAGTCAAGTCTCTCATCCCTGCAGTTCTGTGGGACACAGTTTATGTTCACCAACCGGCTGACACAAAAAAAGAACTGTACCTTCATTATTTATACACTGCTATTGGTATGCACAACTAGCCCGGCCTGTTAAAGTCAGGGAAGAATAATGGTCTATTCAGTACCGGTAGTGTTAATAAAATCAGGCAAATCCAGCTTAGTTTTGTCTGAACACGAATGAGATTAAATCAAGATTAAATGTGCATACAGTACAAAGGGTATGGTTTATGCTAAAATTCAGAATGAACCCATTTTAGTACCCGGCATACAAATGCCTCCAGACCTTCTCCAGGACTCAGACACCTGAATTAACCAGCGATGAAACTGGAGAAGGCGAAGGCAGATGACACGGGACAAAAGCCATCCAAAATACCAAGGGACAGATGCTGGCTCTAAAATACTGCTCTGCAACCCCGCTGGAGGTAACGGGGCAGATCCTGTGCTAGCAGAAACAGGCACAGCTCAGCTGACTTTCCCCTACACGCACCCAGCGCGAGCCTGCCCCGTCGCAGTGCCAGGAATATATGCAAAATCGGGACTCTTTCCCAAGTTTTCATTTTGGGCCATTTTGCATTAGTCTGCGGAGGGTTTAGATTTCACGGCACGGAGCAAGGTGTTAAACGGGGTACAATCCTGCCAACCCCCCCAGCCTGGGACGCCTCGAACACCTTCCCTTTATTAAAAATACCATTTGCTTTAAATCGCCAGAGAACCCGACTCGTTGCTCTTCCCTCAGCACTCATATTCGTTCTCTCTCACCTCCACGCACTTCATTTCCAAGAGGGAAAGAGCAAACAGAAAAGTAGTGGATATTTAGGTCAGGCTCTGTACTCACTGCTACTCTGCGAGGGTTGAAAAATATTAATAAAAATAAGCAAATAGCCCTTTATAACAAAATGCCCCCAGGGGCGGGGGGGGGGAACAGGTTCCCAAATACCAGCCCTACTCGGCTGCCCGGACCCCAGCGCTCCCCCCGCCCCAGGACCGAGAGGAAGGCGACTGACACCGGGGCTAGTGAGGACCCCCGGGGGAGGCGCGGGGCCCCCCGGCATCGCCGCCCCCCCCCCCCGCCGAGGGGCGGCTGCACCGGCCGGAGGAGCATCGCCGGGGCCGAGCCGCGGGGGAAGGGGCGAGATGCGGGTAGCGACGGGGGCGGGCTGGGGGGAGAGCCGGGATTTCACACACCGGCTGCCGGGGGGCAGCGCGGGGAGCGGCGGCGGCCCGCGGGGAGGGGTGCGCACCGTGGGGGGGGGGGGGGGGGGGGGTGTGCGCACCGGGGGGCGACCCGCCCGCCCCCAGCCCGGTGCCGCGCACTGTCACGCCGCGTCACACCCCCACCAGACACCCCAACAGCAACAGATGAGGGATCGGAGCTCGCACGGGGGGGGGTGGGGGGGGCGGAGGGGTAGGGGGGATAATGATCGCTCGGAGAAAAGCGCATCGCGGCGAAGGGTCCCGGCGCTGCCGGGAGCCCCCGCGGAAACTTCGCCGCCGGGAGCGCCGGGGCCGCCGCGCACAGCCGCGCCCTCGCACCCACCCGCGCTCCCACCCGGGGAAGCCGGGGCCGGCCCCGCGGCAGCAGCAGGACAAGTACTTACTGATCTCCATGCTCTGGAACAAAGACCTTTTGCAGTTGCATGTGCAGGACACATTGGGCTGAATAGCTACGGCCGTGCTGTTCAGACCCATGAAGTTATACATTTAAAAAAAAAAAAAAAAGAAAAAAAAAGAAAAAAAAAAAAAAACGGAAGGCGACGGCGACACAAAGAACTTCACGGCCGCCGAGCGCTCTCCGGGCAGCACCACATAAAGCCGGGGCTCCTCCTCGGCGCGGGGGGGCGGGGGGAGGGAAATGCAGCTGCGATCAAAAATTGGAAATAAAAAACCCGGCGCGGCGCAGCGCCCCCCGCAGCGGCTCGGCGCGGCGCGGCTCGGCTCGGCGCGGCTCAGCGAGGCGAGGCTCAGCGAGGCTCGGCTCGGCTGCTCCGCGCCCCCTCGGCCCGGGAAGCGGCTGGGCTGGCCCGGGCCGCGGCAGCCCCGCACTTTTGTGGGGCGCGGCGCGGTGGGAGCGCGGTGGGAGCGCGGCCCGCCCGCTCCGCTCCCGCTCCGCTCCCGCCCCCCGCGCTCATTCACGGCCACGGGGACGCGGCCGCGCGCCGCCGCCAGCCGCGGGCGGGCCCCGTGACGTCAGCGCCAGACGGGGACCCGCCCTTTTCCCCGCGCCGCCACCGCCGGGCGCGCGGGGGGGGGGGGGGGGGTGTGAAGGGGGCGGGGCTCGGCGGGCGCGCGCGGCCCGGGTCGCCCTGCGCGGGGTCCGGGGCGCCTCGCGGCGGCGGCGGCCCCCCCCCCCCCCACCACCACCACCCCGGGGGGCGGGGGGGTAACGGCCCCCCCCGCGCCCGTTACATGGCAGTCTGGCTTAAATTATTAAACTGGAGTCCATTAAACCGGGGTCTGTTTTAAACCCGAGGGCCTCACCCACCCACCCAACCGCCCTCGGGTTTAACCTTCCACGCCTGGCCTCGCTGCACCCACCGCCCCCGTCCTCAGCCAGCGGGGGGGGCCTGGCGGGGATTTTGCAAAATTCGGCCCCCGAAAGCATCCAGATTTGATCGTTCTGCAGGAAAACCGACGTGCAAGCCAGGCTCAGCCCCACGACGCCCACCCAAGCCGCCGCTGCGGCCCCTGCCGTGGCACGGCCCCCTCACACCGCAGCGCAAGAGCCACAGAGCTCGGGGCTTGCTTCGCACGGGGGGTTCCCCAGCGCTGCGTTTCAGAGAAAACATGGGAAAGATGGGAAAAGAAATGGGGAGGGGGGAAAAACCTGCAGGCGCCGCTTTGGCCGCGGCTGAACTCGGTGCAAGCTCCGCCGCTAGCAACAACGTTAACGCCGGCAACGCTGCTACAAAGCTCAGAAACCCTTTCAGGCAGAGAAATCCCCATTTTTATTTCAAACCGCCTGCTTTCCAACGGAGTGACCCCATGCACTTTTTAGACAGGTAAAAGGCAAAACCAGCGCCTCTCCCATGAGTGCTCGGTGTGCCGAGGTTTAGTTAAGACAGGTTTTAATTTTTATTTTTTTTTCCTGGGAAATAAACCTGTGAAAACAGAGGTTTATAATGAAAATGCTGAAACAAGCGTAACCATGGCGGTGCGAAGTAGCTGCTGTAATACTCGCTGAATCCCGTTACTGGGAGATGAAGACAGCTTCAGTCGTCTTCTAAGAAAGCAGAGCTTCCCGAAATTCTTGATAGCTCCGATTTAGGATTTGGAAGGGTCTGAAGAGTCCCCAGCTGGGCCCGTGCTCCCGGCGAGCGCACCGCGAAGGGGAGAGCGACCAACCCACCTCTTGTACAAGGCCGCAGCAACACAGACGGCATTGAGAGCCAGGTCGGGCGTGGGGCGCCCACCGGTGAGGGATAACCTCTATTGCCGCCCCCCAAAAATCAAATTTCTTTCTAAGTGACTCCTTACAAAGTGATGTTAAATGCACACCTGTGCTTCGCTCCTGCAGCCCCATCCAGTCCTGTGAAAACGCCTGAAGAGAAGGAACAAGGAATTGCCAGGTTGTTTAATCTTTTACTCTTTGCCACTTGACAGATGGCAACTCCCAACAATTACTAATCCAAAGGAAACACGGAAGAGGATCTCGCGGCTCGGGTAGAAACGAGCTTTGGGAAGTTTGTGCTTCCCAGTGCTGAGCGGACGTGAATGACCATGCGAGTGCTGCTCCCCAAACGCGGGGGGAGCGGCGCGGGGCGCCGACGGCGGAGGTGGGGGTGAGCGTGCAGGCCGGGGAGAGGATGACCTGAAATAAAAACATCTATGCTAAAACTGGAAATAAAGCATTTCCAAGCCTATTTTTATCTTTTGTTCCCAGCCTTGGTTTCATCGTCGGTAACACAGGAGGGGCAATTCTCACCTGCCTTTCGGCCGATGCCTTCAGTTGGTCCTGGCGTCTCAGTTTCTTTTGGCAAGTTTCTAGAAACGCTTCATGAAAACGTGAGGCAGCAGCTCAGGCGGGTGGGGCCCGTGAGCCCCCGAAAGGCCAGCTCGAGCATTAAAGCAAGGCACGTGCCCGGTCAAAACTCCAAAGACAAGTGCCAGTTCAGATAGCTTTATCAATCAACCCACTTTTATTATCGTTTAGCTAGAAATATGTTTGGTTTTTTTTTTTAAAAGACTTGGCAGCTGAATATTAGAGACCCTTTTCCAATGGACCTTGCTTGACTGTCCAGAAAAGGTGGACATAAGCTAATCTGAGCCCACCAGCTTGCAACTAACAGTCCTTTGCACTTAAAATACGTAGCACTGCCATAAGTAAGCCAAGGTGAACAGTACGCGCTTCCTCGTGTTGGGGGAGTTACCAGCTGCCAGCAGCCTGCCAGCACCAGCCCAGCCTCCGCGGCCGAGCCCTCCGAGCCCGCCAGCTGCCTGGATGCGGCCGTAGTTCGAGTTTGATTCAGGGTTCTTGTATTTTAAGACACAGACACGGTACATCCTTAAATGGTCTTAAGCAAGTTAATGCAGCTTTAAGTAATATCTTACTCTTCCGTGGCAGGCCAGTTCCTTGACTGGTGGGTTACAGCGTCCTTCTCTGCGCGCTCTGCCGCGACAAGCACAGCTTTGCCTTCCCCAGCCGGGCACGGCGTCACCCGCGGGCCCAGGGAACGGGTGACGGGGCGGCACGTGGAAGGGCACGGCTGCAGGCCTGTTCGCAGGCAGGGCGTGCTGGCGATGGGCGCTGTGGCAGAAGGAGCCTTGGCAGAGGCACCTCGCGGACCCTGACCAGCGCCGACGGCTGAGCAAGCGCAGGCTGGGAGGACCCGGTGCCCGGGTTGCAAGTGAGCTGAGGAAGAGCTCTCCGGCGGGGGGGGAGGGCGTCCGTCCTCACCCCGTGAATCAGCCAGCTTCTTCTAGGGGGAGTTTTTACAAGTTTGCAAAGCTTTGGTGGATAAAGGCTCCAGTTTCAGATGCAGGCTGCTGCAAGTTCACATATCTTCCTAACCCTCCTTAAAAAAAAAAAAGAAAAAAAAAAGAAAAAAGAAAAATAACTGTTTGCAAGTCGATGCTGGTTTAAAAATGCAGTGTTTACCCCGTCCCGATTTAATCTGAACGACTCATGTGGCTTTAAGAACAATCAGCATTTTTCCACCATGATTTAAGAACAAATAATTAAAGTCATCCCAGATGGGCTTGTAAAAATTAAAAGTACATCAGCTAACTTTAAATGCTTCACCCTGTTCTTTGTAATAACGCTATCCACCCTCCAGCCCACCGCCGTTTGTCTTCTGTACCACAGCGAGTACTGCTCGGCTGGTGGGATACTTCCAGAACACGCTTTTGTTGATTTTGGCTCCTGCATTCTGTCGCCGATCAGCTTTTTTTCCAGTTTCTTTTTATGTTCTCCCCAGAGACACCTCTGATCGTTCCAGGATGAGTCTGGCACCGCGAGATCTCCCTGCGCTTCCTGGTTTTGCCACAAAATTTCAGGGTGAGCCAGGGCTTCTCGCTGTGCCTCAGGCTCTTCATCCACGGAAAGGGACGCACGGGAGCTTCAGTAATATCTGAGCTCCTCGGACAGACACGGACCCATCAGTCTGCCCCGGCTCGTTTTGGACTATAACACAATTTCAGTCATTGCCGGACCAGAAGTCCATGTGGTCACGTTTAAATCCTTCCTTTTATCCCTCCCTGCAACACTTCAGCGTTAGTTAAAGATCTGAGTGACCCTGCGTAATCATTGTAGTGCAGCACGAAGGGTAAATTCATGAAATGTAACTGGAAAGCGAGATCCATGTGAGAAATAAGCAACCCGAAGAGTCGAATCACTGTCTTCCAAAAGTGGTTGATGCGATCTAAGGAAAAAGAAAACACAACACTCCACAACTCCCCAAAGATTTGTTAACTAAACAGTTGCCCATTAAAGAGACCAAATATTTCACAGCATTAGTCTTTGGATTAATGTTAAATCGATATGCACGAACGCAATAGGGCAATAGTTACCATGGTGAATAATTCTATATTTATTTTCAAGTGAGCCCTATTTCTAACAATTCCAGACATGGCTTCCACTTTCTGGTGACTAACCTCTTAATTTTTTTTTTTTTTAACTGTTTGGTACCAGAAACTTGAGTTTTCTCCCCAGCGATTACAACGAGGTCTCCGCCGCGAGAGAGGAGAGCAGCGATAAGCAGGGATGCAGATGCTCGCCCGTTTTAGCTAAGGGCTTATTTGCCTTTGAAAGTCAGCACAGCTACGCCTCAGTACGATTTAAAGTGTATGAGATACTGTGAACCAAGCCTTCGGTAGACAAGCCCTCATCCGTGGTTGGAACGGCAAAAGCGTTTTCCTTCTGGGACTTCACCCCATTTGCTAGAAGTCACTAACCTCCCTCAAGCCATATTCCACCTAAAGGGCTCCGAAATACCCTCCCTGGCCCCGTCGTCCTCGCCGGGAGCCTCTCCGCAGCCCACCCGCTCCCCTGGGACGACGACCCCGGGGCAGGAGCTGCTGTCACCCAGCCGGGTGCCTCCCAAGTGCTGTTTTTCCATCTCCGCACAGCGCTGGGTTGGGTCCCCTTTAGGAGGTTTTGTTCCCAAGCAGGAGGGCTGAAAAGTCAACAAGTATTTGTTTGTAATGAAAATTTTTACTGAAGCCACCAGAATGTTATTCCAACCCATTCTGTCTCATTTAGGGCCTGATATAACTCCAGCTGACGTCACTGGAAAGACTCCACCCTACCTTTACATTTTATTGGAGGCACTGGTTGGAAATATATCACTTTGCTAACAAAAAATGATTGCCCTCCAAATTCACAGCTCCCCAGCTAAAAACATTTCATATTCTTGCGCCAGGAAAACCAGGATGGCATATGTAAAATAAAACAATGCTAAGGAAAGAGTGTTAAATGCATAAACATAAAATAATCCCTGATTTTTCTCGATGGAACAACAGGCGTTTTGGAGAGAGGAATGGTGCTTTGGAAAGCAAACAAAGGTGACCCTGCACTCCCCAACAGATTGCTGACATACTGAAGTGAAGACTTCGTGCTCATCCGAGGAAGCACTTGAGTAATTTTGAAAACCAGCTCTGAACCACTCGCAGCAGCTTTGCTGCTGGGCTCCTTCTGTGGAGCAGTTTTGAAGTGGAGCAGCTGCAAACAGTTCATGGATTGAATTGTCCTTATACGATGCCCATTTACACCCACACGCACTCACATACGTGGATAGATGCATACACACAAGCATATTTGTATTTGCCAAAACAAGAATTACTCTGTGTTTAGTTTTTGTTTCTTGCATGAAAGGTGTGATCCGAGACACCCAGGCTCGGTTCTGTGTTTTTCTGCCTTAACACACACCAGTGGGCCGCAGCTCTCGGGGGCCCGGGCAGCCCTGCCCTGCCGGGGGAAACGCGGGTACGGCTCGGCCGCCCGGGCCCTATGGCTGGACCCAGGGGATGCAACGGCTCCGCAGCCACCCATGGCCAACACTGTCACCAGCCCGGGAACGGCCCCATGGAGCCCCTGCGTGCCTGCTGCCGGGGAGGGTCACCAGGGAGCTGAAGGCTCAGAGGATGCCCCTGCCTTCAACCGCCATTCCATGCTTAGCACAGGGTGAGCCCTCGCCCTCCTCCCAGCTTCATCCCCACAGGGTGTGGGGTAGAATCATAGAATCTTCAAGGTTGGAAAAGACCTGTAGGATCAAGTCCAACCATCAGCGCAACACCCCCAGGCCTCCTAAACCATGTCCCCACGTGCCACGTCTACACATTTTTGAACACCCCAGGGACGGTGATTCCCCCATCTCTCCGGGCAGCCTGTGCCAGGGCCTGACCACGCTGTCAGTGAACACATTTTTCCTAATCTCCAATCTAAACCTCCCCTGATGCAGCTTGAGGCCATTTCCTATCACTTGTTACCTGGCAGCAGAGACCAACCCCCCCCTCACTCCAGCCCCTCTCAGGCAGCTGCAGAGAGCGAGAAGGGCTCCCCTCAGCCTCCCCTTCTCCAGGCTAAACCCCCCCAGCTCCCTCAGCCGCCCCCCAGCACACTTGTGCTCCAGACCCTGCCCCAGCCCCGCTGCCCTTCTCTGGCACCTCAATGTCCTTCTTGTCCTGAGGGGCCCAAAACTGAACCCAGGATTCAAGGTGCAGCCTCACCAGTGCTGAGCACAGGGCAGGACCAGGTACCCCCATGCGGGGTTCATTGCACAGGCACTGGTTTGAGCTGCCCCGCCCTGGCCCTTGCATCTGAGGCCCAGACAAACACCTTCATGCCCCACACCGGGGATGCCGGTGCCGCACAGGCAGACCCCCCCGGGCAGACCCTTCCTCCCCGTGCAGACGCTCCTGAGGGACCCTGGGGCTCGGTCCCACTCCCCCGTGGCTGTCCCGGCTCTCCCCAGCAATACGCCCTCGGGGGTTCGCATCGAAACCCACGTGGAATCGGGGGGCCCGGCACGCGCGCCTGCCAGCCCGCCCCCACGGGCCCAACACCCGCCTCGCACACCCGACGCCCCACGCCGCGTGACCGCGGGGCGCTGCCCCTTTAAATCCCCCCAGACGCCGCGGGGGCGGCCCCAGACGGCGACCGGTGTCACGGGCAGGCGTTACCCCGCCCACCGCATGTAAATGACGCGCACTCTCAGCCAATCAGCAGTGGGGGGGCCCGTCCGCCGGGCGCATGGCAGCCAATAAGCAGAGGGAGGCGTGGCGCGCCGGGCCATGTGGGCTCTGACTCCACGTGGGGCGGGACCGTGACCGCGCGCTGACCCGGTTCCATGACAAAGGCGCAGCTCGCCCCTTCCCGCGCCGCCGCCTTAAAGAGCCCGGGGCGGCGGCGGCGCGCGCCCGGCACCCCCGGGAGCGGCGGGCCCTGCCCCGGTGCTCGGGTCGGGGGGGGGGGGGGGAGTGCGGGGCCGCCGGGAGCTGCGGATCCGGGTGTCTGCGGCGCCCGTGCTGGGGAGAGGGGCCCAAAGTCTGCGTTGTGCCTGCGTGGGCCGCGCGTCACCGCACCCGCCGCCCTTCCAGCGCCTCCCGCACGGGCTCACGAGGCCAGCTTGCACCTCCGCAGTACGCGCTAGCACGCACCATCATCTCCCGGGGACCCGCGAGCTGTGCCTGGGCCCTGCCGTGAGCTGGGCCCAGCCTCCGGGCCCAGCTGCAGGACGGACGGACAGACGGCCAGGGCTCTGCAGGGCGGACAGACAGCCAAGGCAGACAGCCAAGGGCTCCACCGGCAGCTCAGCCATGAGGGCTCTCTTTGCAGGGGTGTGATGCCGGAGCCCGGTCTGCGCACAGGTGCCAGCAGCAGGGCCTGCAGAGGCTGCCAACACCATGCCCTTGAGCACGGCATTCCTCCAGGCTTCAGTTATTTCGCATCCTCGAAGTGCCCCTCTGTGACACCTTGGAAAACACCCGTCGGGAATGTCGCCCGCGACGGGCCCGAGCCGCTTGCTGGGACATGTGCGGGCAGCGAGCTGGGTGCCGCTGATGGGAGTTACACCGGAGCAGGAGGAAAAGTCGACAAGATGCGTGTGTGTGTGCGTGGTACAGGCTGAGCTCGTGCTCGAGTGGTCATGGCTCTGGGTGGCGGCGAGCCAAGCACGCAGCTGAACAGCCCCGCTGCTGCAGAGAGGCCCATTGTTCATGGACAGGCTGTTGAACTTGCACTCCATTTGCTCAGCCGGTACGGCTGCGGCGCAGTCGAGGGGCCATGTGGACTGCCTAGCTGCACATTTGACATCGTCATCACTACCTAATAAACCTGTTAACTGGGAAGCTTCAACACCAGAGAGACAGAAAAACAAACAAACAGGAGAACTAGGAAAGAGGGAGGATCCTGGAACACAAATGCTCTCATAAATGCCTTTTCCGTAAGTCTATTTACTCAGCTGCTGAAATGATTTCAACTGAGTGATTAGTCTTACATGCTAAAACCAAGTCATCCGTTCTCTTCCCTGATAGTCCAAAATCCTACATCTGGTACTTTATCTGCTGTCCCCCCCGTCCCCCCCCCCCCGTCCCCCCCCGTTTTGTTTAAAAGAGAGGGTTTCTGCAGTGTTTGATCCCCAGATGCACTCCATCATCACAGTTTGGGCTCCGAGGTGAATCACAGATATTAAAATCGGTTGTTTCAATCCCACTCAACTGCAGAGCGCTGAATCCTCCCTCACAAGGCTTTATTTTCTAACACAAGAGAGACAAAACTGATAATTTGAGAGCCTGATTATCAAAGAGAATAAAAATAAAATGTTTTAACTTCCGATGAGAACAACCTTAAAATGTACATTTGACCTCCTGTGGTGCCTTGGGGTGTTGTAGCCCCAACCCCAACGTGCTGGCTCTGGGGATGAGGCTCTCCGGGGGTGCTCTGTTTCCTAAGACATATGCCAGGAAAAATAGAGGCATCAAAGACTTCTTGCGAGGCCAGACCGTTAGCAGCAGCTACAGCGACTCTTGCAACTTGAACCTGGCTAGAGTGCATTGTGTATTGTACGCCCAGATATCAGTGTTGTGTACAATAAAATAACTGACCATGGGATGTATATAAAACATCACCAGCTGCTCCATTACCAATAATCTCTAGTTTTATTGGAACGTTTAAAAAAGCCAAATTTTTATACTTCTTTCTCAAATCACGTGGAGTCTTGCCTGAGCCTGGTACTGCTTGGCACCAAGAGAACTTAAAGGCGCATCTAATTAAATGGTATGAATCAGGAATATTGAATTGTTGAAGGGGTTTTTTTTGTTGTTGCTGTTATTGCAGTTTTAGATATCTAATGATTCTGATAACCTGTGAAATTATTAATTCTATGCCTTAAGAGAAAACACAAAAAAGACACCTTTTTGGGACTCCAGGGGCCATGTGTGAATCTGAGTTTCCAAATGAAGGAGTTATATTATCAGTTAAAACCTAAAGGCTTCACTTTCACAAATCTTTTATGCTAGATTTTATACAGCTAATACATCGCCAATGTTTCCAAGGAAACCAATATGCCCTGTTCTCACTGAACCAAATCTCACTATTAAAACAATTAAAAACTTAATCTGGGTTCCCTCCCTTCCTCCCCCCCACCCCCCTTTTGGTATTATCGTATGCATTTTAATTAAAAACACAATTGCGATAAATTCTTTACACATACGTAAGCTACACTGTGAATTACCTAAAGGAAGCTTGACGCCAGAGCATGATAATTGGGAATCAAATATATTGCAACAATTGAGCAAAAACAAATTAAGAGTGATCTTGACGAATCAATTACAGCCACTGCTTATCTCCGAAGGCTACTGGCCATAGCTGATGGAGAGGAGTTTAAAACTCCGCCAGGCTGTAAAAAATATAGGTTTAGGTACTGGATGTAACTTAGACAAATTCCTGAATCTCAGCTGACGCAGTGCGGTGAGGCAGTCCTGGCTGGCGGAAGCTCTGGCTAGCCAAAGAGGAAAAGCCAGCTCCCAAGGGCACCGGCACTCGGCTGTTCGGAAGGAATTCTCCCGATTTTTTCTGCTGGGTGACCGAGCAATGGGTTTGAAGGTCACGGTAGCGACAGAAAGCATCCGTTTCACAGCCCCGCTTCCGCAAAGCCGTCGCACAATGTGCATGGCACTACTGTACTAACGCTTATCTGAGCCTACAGAAGGGTCAGATACCTCGGGACAGCGCTGCCTGAAAGCTGAACGCAGGCACAGAGGGGTCTCCTGCCTCGTGCTCGGCGGGGGCACCCTTTCTCAGCCCCTTTTCAAACATCTGCTGTGAACCGCCCATTCCAACATCTGCACCCGAAGGCCCAGCTGTGGAAATGAACCAAGTGAGAGGCCCCAACACCTCCACCCACACGCTCTGCAACGTGGGAGCACCTGGAGAAAGAGGGGGCTTGAAAATCCATCACTAATAGCGGGCTTTGAAAACCTGATGGGGTTTTATAGCAGCTGTCAAAGTGCCTCCCTCCAAAGCTGGGTGTCTTGGTGGCACAGACAGGGTAACTGATGCCCATCTTTTGAGGAAGTTCCTTGTTCTGCCGGGTTTCTGCGTGTGAGATTTTGGGGGTGCTGGCCTGAGCTGAGAGCCCAGAGGCACCTTCCACGGGCCAGAGCACAGCACAGCCCCAGGGACGGCAGCACTCGGGTAAGCTCTGCCGTGCTGCCTCAGGCCTCTCTTGGTTTGTTTGTATTGACTCAGAGAGCACCATTGCTGTCCTCAGGAGTTGGAAAACAAATAGGAACCCTGGGTGCCAACAGCAAGGAGCTTAAAGCCTCAATGCAAACACACAGTTCAGGCTCTATGTCCAAAGTGTTTTGCTGGTTTGATCTGAAGAGGCATACGTATCCAGCCACGGGGCTTTGGGGTCTGTCTGCCGAGGAGAGGGATCTGCAGGTCAAGAGGCTCATGAAAAGAGGAAACCAGTTCCAAGCATGAGAAGTGAATGCCACCGGGAAGGCCGTAAATACAGCCCCGCTCTTTGTTTCGCCCACATTGTGTTCCCGGCTCTGCCTGCTGCATATTGACTCGGCTTTTCTGTTCCCCTTGTGTGTGTGTGTGCGCGACTTCCACTCCCGTGACAAGAGGCTGAGCATGAAGGGAGGGAGCAGTCGGCACAGAGATGTTTCATGTGGATCCAAGAGCTAAATCTGGCCCTGGCTTGTGCGCTCCCCTGATTCCCCAGGGAGCAGAAGGGAAACGCAGCCAGAGCCGCTTCCTCCACCATTGTCTGAGCACTTGGACAGCCTTCTGCCCACGCTGGTGAAGGGCAGAGGCGTCTGAGGAGCTTCCAGTTTGCCTCATGCCTCTGCACAGGGCTGGACGGAGAAACCAGAGCGCGGCCCAGGCTCTGTCCTCCCTCCCTGGGATTCCCTTAGGCATCGGGTTGCCCAGAGATTTAGGGAAATGAATCTTGCTCACTCCTTCACACACATCTTTTAGGGTACTGCATGTTGCTGTGTGCTCTTTGCAAACGCAGTTTCCTGTGAAAAAAATCCCAGCCTTGCTAACATCCCACATGTAATGTGATACATCCCCATTCATACACACTTCCCACCACTCCGACACGCAGCACTGTACAACCAGAGAGACAGAAAGTGTACGGCACGTCTGCACTCAAATACCAAATTCTTCTGGTGTGCAGGGGGTGACTTAGGGTTATTTGGGTGGGTTTTTTCCCCCCTTTTCCAGAACAGTTTGGAAAATTACTTTCCACCATCTGCCCTGCCAGAGCTAGGAAATATTTGGAATACATTCCATTCTCCTAATGAACACGCAGCAGCAGGGGTGCTGCAAATAAGAGAGAGAAAATCTTTCTAATGAACAACAAATGAACTAGAAATCACATCTACATAGCTTCAGCTTTTGTCGCCTATAGCTTTAGGGTGATTCATGGAGGGGAAAAAAAAGAAAACAAAAAAAAAAAATCAATGAATGTGCTATACACCCAGGTCTAGCACGGCGTGCAGAAGTCTTGCCGTGACCCAAGCCATATTTGTTTTGGATGCAAATACAGATTCCCTTCTTTTAATTGAAAAAAAGTAGGGGAAGAATTTAAGTACGGTTCCTACAACTCTTAATGCTCTTCAAAAAGTGATGAATTTATAGGATACTGTCAAACACATTAGTATTCATGACACAAATCACATTGCTTCCAACTGCTATGTAGAGCTGTATCATGCTCTTTTGTTAAAAAAAATAATAATGTGCTCAAAATGAAGAAATTAGTGGTTCTTTCTCAGAGGAAAAGGGCCAAAAAGCTCCTCTTGAGCCATGCTCTTCAGAGGCTGGGGATGGATGTTGCTGAGCATGGCCAGAGGTGAATTTCCAGACCCACCACAGTAGAAAATAAGGGCTTCTCTCAAGTACTGTATGTGCCATCACAAATATGCAATTAGTTGCTCTTTTTAAGAGTTTTGCCTGCTGCAAACCATCAGACATAAGCAAGTTTCCACCCAAGGCTTTTGGTGTCAGAAACTTGGACGTACCAAGTGGAAACCTCAGTTCAAGGCTCAGAATCGTGCAAAGCACGGTGTGACCCATCACAGCTGGCCTTAGATCAGAAGAAGCGTGAGGAATAAGGCATTCTTAGAGCTGCAACTCATCCCATCCTTACTGGCAAAACCTCTGATCAGACACTGGGGCTTCTCCTCATACCTCCTTACAGGTAGATTTCTTACACCAGTCCACAAGCTCTAGCCCAAAATACTCAAGGAGTGACAAGTGCCAACAGAGAATTCAAATCATCCGCTCCAAAGCTGAGGCATCTCTCAGCCCCTCCTTTAAAGGAAAAGACATGGGAGCACAGAAAACATTTCCAGCATTGAGTGTCATCAGAGCAGGCCAAAAGCAGAAATGCCAAGCCAGGCAGATGCCCCTAGTAGAACAGGGAAGGTCTTAGTCCTAACAAATGTAACCTTAGAAGATCCTACTGACACTTTCTACGCTACTCCGAGATCCTAGATTGATGCTACACAATTCCTAGTCCCCAGGGCACCAAGTTCCTCATAGGAAACATCACCAACAGGTGAGATGGGAAACTACATAGCAGGAAATCCTACTCATCCTGCCCTTATGGGAGGCTTCTGAAAGTCTGGAGCCCTAGAGACATGCCTATAGCAACCCAATACACAGGGGATAAAAGTGATGGCCAGGTAGGCGTCGCTCTATAGGTCCAACAATACCTGCTCTTCTCTATGCAATCTCTGCATCCTTCACTGGGTGCAGGAAGGCTGGGATAGAAGGCCTTGCACTGGCTTCTCTCCCGGCACCTGTTTTTTTTTCACCTGTCTCCGTGCTGAGGTGCTGATTTTTTGGTGTATGCCCTCATTTTCTTAGAGGCTGACTCTGCAACTCCTTCAAGCATTTAACCTGCAAGAAAGTCAGCAGTTTCCCCAACAAGACCTTACATGACCAGGCCTCCTTATTTAATACCCTCTTCTGCGTACATGTTCACCTTCCTTGTCTTCCATTCCTTGCAGTATCACCCACCTGAAAGAGCAGCTGCACTCAGCATCCCAGACTCATTAAATAGCCACTCAGTTCCCCCTTGTTCTTGGTCTCTCACAGTGAAGAACGCATTAAAAAGAAAAAGAAAAAAAAAAATAGAGAAACAGAACGTTCCTACAAAAAAGCAATTTCTTGGCTGGCCATTTTTTTTTTTTTAAACTCCCCTCAATATGGCAGGAGATATTTATGTCTGAACAAATCCTTCTTCCTCCCAATCAATCCAGCTTCCCTTGCTTCTGCAGCGCAGTCACACTGTTTATATCAGTCTGTTGCTGTGAAAATTAACGTGACAACACAAAACGCAACATAATGACTAAAGGTGTGTGAAATAGTCCTGGAGAAATACGAAGTGACTTCAAATGCAAGGTATTTCCTCCTTCCCCTTTCTCTCATCCTACAAGCTGCTACAGTTCTGAAAATGGGACAGTTTTCAAATAGGCTATATTTGCAGAGCAAAGATGGATGCTATTTTTATTGCAAATTAGCAGATTTTTTAACAGATCCAACCTCATTTGCAAGTGAAAGTGACTCTACTTACCATGCAGATATAGGTCTTATGTTGGCAACTCATGGAAATTCATGTTTTGAACATACTTACAGAAGAAAAAAATAGATCTTGCCTTTATTTCTGGCTGAGACTAGCTCCACTGAAGAAATACCAGTGGGGCAGCGCGTATTTGCTAAACTACTACATTATGCGAGCAAGCGGGAGCAAACCTGAAGTAGTTTCTAGCTGTGCTCTGTGAACTTATGGGGGCCTGGGAACTTCAAGGAGTCCACAGACGTGAGAAAAGGTATTCAGCTGTTAGCAGCGTGAAATTTGCTAGCCAGAGATCCACATTTGCCCTGGAAAGTTTTGAATGGTCTGCGTATTGGTGAGGACTGAAAAATCACTACCTTAATATATCGGGCTAGGCAGGGTTGTCCATGGTCTGCACTGATGTGAAAAATTCGATGTAGTAAACAGTACGAGGGCAAAACATTCAGTTACAGTTAGTCCTGCAAAAGATGCCATTTCAGAATGCCAAAACTTTTCATTAAATTGGAAAAAATCTGGTGAGTGGGGTAAGCCAAGAAAAGCAGTTGAAAAAAAAATATGAGGGAAATAAAGCACTGCATTTAAGTGCTATTGAATCAAAAGATTTTCATGGGGATTTTTGTTTTAACTGAAAAATCTCATTCTGAAAGTCAACCTACAACATGAGAAAGGTGAGGAAATGGTTAAAAACCTCCCAAATAAATCAGAAGAATAAGTCATTACATCCCAATCTGTGCCAGTTGTGTCAAGCCCAAACCCACTTCATAAAAATTACTGAGAAAGTAAAATTTGGGGGAGCGAGAAAAAAAAACCGTGCACACCTTTAAAATCTTCAGACAACATTGGTGCTGATTCCCAGAAGTGTGATTTTTGGATTCGGTTACTGCTTCACCATGAAAATGAACTAAGAAGATTAAAAAAAAAAAATCATCTTCATTTTAATATGGGCATCGCAAGAAGAAAGTGAAAAACAGAACAGCAGGCAGGGAAGGCAGAGCGCTCTGATTTCAAGAAGTGGAGTCTAATTTTAAGAGTGTAATTTCTACCTGCCAAATTTGCACATGCATTCCTTCAACCCGAAGCTATACAGCAGGTGTGAACCTGTTTGTACCTCTCCTGACAGGAGCACAATGGGGAAACCAGCGGTGCAGGTATTCAGGTATGCTAACAAATTCTTTTGGCAGATGCCAGTTTTGCAGTTATCTGCTACACACGAAAAAGCAGAAGGTGAGCGTCAGCCCTGCTGTTATGTTGCAGTGCGACGGGCTCAGCTCATCTTTCTCCCTATCCCATCCCGAGGTATTTTTGGGGGTATACATCTCCCAATTCCATGATGTCCATTAAAACAGACAGATCGCATTCCTGAACACTGTTACCATGGACTTTAATGAGGCTATTTTCACCACAAGTGAGTTCAAAATCAGAGGAAACCTTTTAAAAACACGTAAATTAATCTTACAAAAATAAGCAAGTGTTCAAAGCTAAAGTAGAAAAAAGAAGAAAAAAGTCTCAGACACGACACCCCAAACCTCCACTGTTCTGCAAGCTCAGGTCCTCTGTTCATACGTGTTTAGCAGCAGGTATTTAACACTCCGTATACCTGTCGCAGACACCGGTTGACTCCCCTGCGAGTGGTGCCACCCTCGGGTTGGTATCCTGGTGGGAGCGTTTTTAGCAGCACAGGCTGTGCCGCTACAACAAAAGTTACACTTTGGAAACTGGAAAAAAAAAAAAACAACCACCCCACGCTCCCCCAGATCACAGCTTTTACAGGCCTTATTTTCCTTAATATATTTTCTTATTACTGACAAAAAGATCAGGGTATTCTTTTGTGAGCACGAGGCATCCTATCATTTGTAGCAGGCATGAATTATTGCAGTGCCTCCATCCAAACAAGTGAACATCTGTATCCCATTTTCACTGGCACCACGAGATACCTGGCGCAGCCCCAAAAGGGAAGGTTTAGCTACAAGGGTTTAAAATATGCAGTCATTTGCTGTTGTGTTATCTTCTGGTATTCTCTGCTTGGGAGAAAAAAAAAAGTTTATCAGTGAAGTCCTCCCACTGCCTATTCGCTTTGCTTTAGCTCAGAATGAAATGCATCAAGTAAAACAATTCTGAAAGCCTCGATTTATTTTCCCTCCTGAAGAGGGATGCTTGTGGAAGCCATTTAGAGCAGGGTTCTGGGGAGGATGGGGCATTTCATGTCCCTCCCTCCTCTTCTCCTGGTGAGAATGTTTATACAGTCATAGGGGGACTGTAAGTTTACTCAACCATCCCAAGGACAGTATTACCGTGAGAGCGATATTCAGCAATCCAAGAGTGGGAGGTTCACTGAAAGGAAGACTGGGAGCTCTTTCAGTCTGGTATTGCATCCTTGGCTGTTGAAAACATGTCTAAAACCATGGCTTTGTTGAAAGCAAGGTGTGTTTTTACAGCAGATTTCTATCTGTAGCGATTAGCCACCTTATATAAAGTTCTAGGGCAGAAATACTCAGTTTCTAGGGCTTTCAGCTCAGCCCTTACAACTGGATTCTGCCTGGGCATCTCAGATCCATTCTCCATAGCACCCAAGATGTTAGTGGAGTTAAAATTCTCTTTTTTTTTTTTAAAAAAAACACTGAAATATCTTTATCCCTTACTTTGAGAGCTGTCCCCTTACCCTCTCATGGCCAACCAGAACATTACTGAAAAGATCTTTTTCTCAGTTGCTTGCATTTACCTGGTCACCCTTCTCTGCAATCCCAGATGGGAGCTCCCCACGTCAGACAGAAGCTCCTTTGGGGCAATCCCCATTTCACCTGCCTCCAGAGCCACAACTTGCCCTGGAGGCGAGCGAAATGGGGATCGCCCCAAAGCTAAGTCGTCAGCTGCTGCTGCTCCCAATCTGCCCAGCTCAGAAACCACCCCTCACCCTCCACCCTACCCCAGGCTTCGAAGAAGTCACAGCTACCTCCTTTAAACCCTTTCGTAACACCCTCCTTTTCCAGTGATTTCTGCATAAAAGAGAATGACAAAGCCTCAGCACTGGTGTGCGCTGTGACTACTGCCCGTGCAACGTTACTCACACTTTTCATCCTGTGTAGCTTCCCATAAGCATTACGGGGAAGGGGATGCCTGCTTTGCCTGCATTTGTACAAGCACTGAACAATGAGTCTTCACTCCTTTGAGCTGCTGGAGCTCTTAGGTGGTTACTACTAGTTAACTGACTGAAGTAGTAGTACAATGGCCCTTGCACTACTGCCTGCCTTTCTACAGCCAGCAAGTGCTCTTGTCAGAGCTCACGGTCACCACGCGCTTGCTAGATGAACTCCTGTAATCTAAGCCACTATCACCTCAATATTCAGTAACAGTTTCATTAACACCTTCTCATATGTGATTCCACCTCCAGTTTAACTCCCCAGGACAGGTAAATTGGGGAGATGGAGACACATTTTCCCCCAGTGGATTAAAAATGTTCCGGGTCACTTTTCTAACGTGTTGCTACAAGTAAAAGTCTTAGTCCTTCAGATCTGCGGAGAGTGACACAATGCAGCTGGCACAGGCTGCGGTGCAAAGGGAGAAGCAAGGTCCCTACCGAGGCAGCCGTCCCTGCAGGCTCCCTCTGTGCACCCCCGTTCTAACCGCAGGACAAGCCTGGAGCAAACACCTCCAAATGAAGATGGGAAAAATCCTTGATTAGCAACTTGGCCTTTCTCCATAGCTGGGAAACTGAGGCACCAAAGGCAGATGACTGCATCTAAATCACAGATGGGAAGAGGGTTTCAGGCAGAGCTGGGTACTGAGTTTTGATCCAAGCTATTTAGACCACACATCATGTCTGATGACTAAAATGATGGCATTACTACTCTGTTTCAAACTCTGCTTGGCTCTGGAATAAAAGACAATTAAAATGGTAGGAAAATTCCTGTTATTAGATGTCCACGGGGAAGCTGAA
This sequence comes from Phalacrocorax carbo, assembly GCF_963921805.1. Taxonomy (NCBI): domain Eukaryota; kingdom Metazoa; phylum Chordata; class Aves; order Suliformes; family Phalacrocoracidae; genus Phalacrocorax; species Phalacrocorax carbo. Next base: position 3,906,326 of record NC_087526.1, read on the forward strand.
TTGACAAATAAGAAACAAATTCACAAATATCAGCAAACAGTATGTTGAGCTATAGAAATAAAAATGAAAGAGAGGCAAATAAGTCCTTGTCTCCGTAAAGAAACACACTGGTAGTTCAGTATAGCTGTAACTGCCCTGGAAACTCTCTCATCTCAGGGCAAGGAGGGCTTTGGGGCATGGCTTCAGAAAAGTGACATTAGCTAATCTGCAAATAATCTTGCTTTAGTGTCTTCACTAAGGAAGATATCCCAAAAATCTCTGTATCAATTTCAATTCACCCTTCATATAATGATCAGTATTTTTGCAGAGAGAGAGTTGAAGTCTCATTTCAGCCCCTGTGCAAATAAACTCTCACCAGCTTTGGAGGATTCGCTTGGCACAGCAAGTGCAGGATCCGTCTCGAATGCTGCTCACCCAGGTGTTTACTGGTTGCTAACTGTGCTCCCTCGCAGCCTCCTATCTAGGAGAGCATCAAAGTGGAAGGAATGCCACTTGCCTAAATGTGATAGACTATTGCTGCAGGCAGGAGTAACTTGTGCTGTCAGTGTTCAATTAGCACCGAGTTAAACTAAATGTCTTGTGAATATTTCATAACGATCTGCCAGCATCATATCTGAACTCTCTGGCTTTTACCAAGCCATTTCCCTTCCAAAGTGACATGATGTGGAATTAAAGAGGAATGATGAGCCAATCTTGCTTGTTTGAGTATCTACTCAAGAATCATGCTGTATAACCAAAAAGTAGTAATAATTAAAAAAAACCCAGCACAAAATACCCCAGCAACACCTGTCACCTAAAATTATCCTTTGAAGATAAACTGTCTTTGAAAAAGTGAGAGTTTATATAAAGAACAGCTCTTCTTTTTTCGGACAGTAAATTTATCGTAGCTTTCCCATTGACTTTGTGAGTTACAGGAGCTGATGTAGCTGATGTTTTATATTTCCCATCTTGTTTTTCACAAAAAGCTCAGGAGTTAAATGGGTCAGAATAGATCTTAAAAGCCAGGGCTAACTTTAACCTGAAACGCCAAACCCGTGGCAAGCACCAGGTGAGCTGCACAAGCGAGCCACCTTCGCCTGCTGCATCTCACACGGGGCGCAGTTCTAAGCAGAGCTCAGTGTGGGATTTGGGGCAGAAAGAGAGACACACTCACAAATGCAAATACCTCGGTGCTGCAAACCAGCCGCTAAGCAGACATGCAAATCTGGGGCTGGAAATCTGTGGGATCTGCACCATCTGCCTGGGGGTCCTGGGCAATAAGTCACCAGGGAGCCAGCTTCTGGGCCTTGCAGCAGGCAATCCAGAGCATCCACTGAGCCCTGGCAGATTAGGAAAGAGCTCCAGAAAGTAGAGGCAGCAAAATCTCAAGGGTCACTGTGCTGATTGCTCACAGTCCCTGCTGAACAGTGGCTTCTGAGGAGGAGGGAAAGGTGCCACAGGGCACGAAGACTCTTTCCCAGACTTTCTGCTGAGGCTGCCAATAAGGAGATCAGTTGGTTCCAACAGTAATGGACCAAAGCCACCAATTCATATCACCTCATCCATCATATACCCAGATGATAAATGATCCTGGGTTTTCACCAGCCTGGGCTGATACTCTGCAAAACACAGCCAAATTGCCTAGCTCCGCTGGCTGAGAAGATGGTCCCCTCGACTGATGAAGGACAGGCTAAACTAGAAACTTCTGCTGGCTTGGCTACACAGACTAGGAAGAATGTCCCGGTGACGCACATTTGCACAAGCAGAACGAACGCTGAGACAGGTTTTAAAGTTAACTCAGCAGGTAAAGAGCAACGGCGAGCCTGAAACAGCCGCAGGGAATAAACCATTTCACTTGCGGAACACTGGCCCACGGCTAGTCTCACCTAGCAACACTGCCTTTAGGTCTTGAGTCACATCGCCACTGGGTTTTACAGGAAAATAGTTAGCATATATTAGCTACATGCCTATAAAGAAAAAGTCACGCCTCTTTTGATAATGAAGGCTTAGTAGGAAAAGCCACATGGGAGCTATTTTACAGCACTGAATATAATAGTTACATGTTGCTGCAACTGTATTGATGTAACAGATAAAACTTGCTCACATAGGCAGCATCTGGGTTTTGCCATTTTAACAATAGCATTCTATAGCATAAGATGTATAAATATAAAGCAGCTCTTTACCTCTAGTCTCCCTCCCTTTGGTGCTCAGTCCTCGCCCACTTTGATCACTCACATTGCTGCAAGAGCCACTGCATGAGCGTCATAGCCACGCTGCCCACGCCGGCAAGCAAGAGCTGTTGCTGATCCCACAGAGACATTCCTCTCTCCATCCACCTCGGCTGGCATGAGCATGTGGAGAGGGCAGCCATGGCAGGGAGACATCAGACACTCAAGCAGCCACAGCCTTCCTTCTGCCCAGGGTCCTGCAGCGAGCGCAGCAGGTACGCACCCCATGGCCCAGGTCCCAAGGGTGCATCCTGGCTCTATCACCATGGCAGAGCAGGCAGAGGGAAAAGGTCACAGGAAAGCCAGCACTGTGGGAGGCTGGAGAAACCCCTCAGCTCTGCAAAGGGCCAGCAAGGGGATGTTTCTCAAAAGGGCCAAATGAATTCAGACCTCAAGTCCCAGTAAAATTTGGCCTCACTTCTAAGCTGTTTTGAAAAATGAAGTATCTTACATCCCTCTCTTGCTTCAGCCCATTTATTATAAGGAATCTTCTGGGGAAGGGCTCTATAACAACCAAGGGGGGGGGGGGGGGAGGAAAGCCTTATAAAATGTGGGGGAGGTGCAGGAAGGAGGGGCAGGGAACTCCAGAGCGATTGGAGGCACCTGGGGAGATAGGAACTACACCTGGAGGAGAAAAGGAGACCCAGCTCTGTGCTCCTTGGGGGTAAGGCATTGCTGTTAAACCCTGCACTAACACATGCTCATTAACACACGCAGCACACGCCTTTCCAGTTAAGGAGGGAGTTGGCAGGGAGCTGTACTCACTTCTCTCCACTTGCACCTGAGCGATCTTGTGCCGGCTGTGGGGGATAAAGCCCAGCACATGATGCTTAAAGACTCCCATAATTTGTTTAACAGACCTGAAGACCTACCAGCATTTAACTGCTGCAGATATAGATGTAATGCAAACAGCAAAACAAACCCAAGCGTGGCTGGGCTGGAATATTAATACATCCCTCCAAGGGTGATGGAAATGGGGAAGCGCCCGTGGATCACGTACACGGGGGGATTTGGCTGCGGACAGGCAGCCTCATTAACAGCCAGATGCCCTGACCCTTCTGCGTTACAAACGCTGACCGTTTACTCTCCCCAAATGGCTGAACTAATGCACTGATGGCAGTGGTGGCATCCTTCTAACAGATGGGACTGGTATGTTTTGTACATAGACCTGTTGGGGTTTTTGACAGAGTCACTCGGCTGAGTGCCAGCATCTGAAAAACAACTCAGGTGGTCTTTTATGGCTCCAAAATTGAGGCTTTTGGGGCCTTTTCTATATTTTTTTTTTTCTGTTAGACAATCACAAAGAAAGGGAATGCTACTGAAGTCCGGGCAGATAAGTCATGGAATAGATTTCCCTGATTCTGCGTTCAGCTGTGTAGCAGTTGCCAGAGTAAATTCAAGGATGTGCTTTAAAATGCCAAAATATATTAGTAACACTCATCTATGAAAATAATGATTATGGGAAAGGGATTTATTTGTAAGCCTTAAAGAGAAAACACAATTCATCCCATATTTTGCTGGGAAAAAGTCCCATATGAATTGAATCTTGCTCCTGGAGTTTCAGCTTGTGAGCTGAAAAGCAGGGGCTGGAACGCTCCCAATGTCACCAGAGCTTTTCAGACCCACCCAGTCCCACTGGCTTTTAGTACGTTGTTAGAAATAATCAGGAGGCTGTAAAAATAATACTTCTGACTTGATTAACATGATGTTCCACTTAGCCACTCTGTGGCTGTTGTTTTTTGTCCTTGATAATCAATGGGTAGAGGCTGATATTGAGTGTGTAATTGCTAACCACTGGATTGTATGTCAGCCTCAGCCCTCCGCAGCAAAGGGTGTGAGGAAAAAAAAGAAAGGAAAGGGATCCAAGAGGAGAGTCACGGGATAAATAATTTTACAACTTTACGAGAGGGAGTAGCACATGTGTAACTGCTCCTATAAACAAGGGGATCCGGCAGGACAGAGGATGAAGGGCTTTTCTGCTATTCCCTTGCATATCTGTCAAAGTTACCCATCCATCATCAGGCACAGGTAGGAGTGTGACAGTCATTGAATTAAGGGCCCTCAAAGCCTGAGCCTGTGACTTGGCATGGACACTGGGAGACAGCAAAGGTGCCACAGTACCCACTGGGAGGCAAAGGGATTCCCAGGACTCACACTGCACCGCAAGACCTGTGACCTGCGCTCGGACACCAGAGAGGACTGAATTAGGATTAACTCCTGCTTCTCTGCACGTGGAGATCCCAGTCAGTGCCGTGGGTGCCTCACCGCTGCGGACTACACCAAACCCAGCTTTCCTGCCAAAGGCATCGCAGCGGCTCCCTCGCCGTTCTCCGGCAGCAGGCACTGCCCGCAGGGCGAGGTGGGGCCCCCGTGGCACTGCTTGCAGCTGTCTGTGGTTGAAAGCCACGAAAAAGCCCAATTTTTGTGAAGTGGTATAGCTCACCTGGTGCCTCCAGGTTTCTGTGAGATGTTTTATTGCATTAGTGTTGTCAAATGGTGACATTTCTGAGTGTAAGTCATAGGGTTGTTGTTAATGCCAATTTAATGGTGCTAAAATGATTAAATATGGCAGGCTTTTAAATAATGAGGTACATAAAAGGTGTTAATAACCTCTTAAGTGCTTTAATAATATTCTGTGCTATCATAAAATGTTAGTAATTGGACCTCTTAACTTTCATCTGCCATAAAGTAATGAAAGAAAAAATCTCAACAGAGGCACTGAATGGCTGAAAATTTTGCTTAAATAAAAGAAAAAATTGAACAATGGTAAAACTGAGCCCTATTTGTTAAAAAAAAAAAAAAAAAGAAAGGAAGAATTAACTGGAAAGCCCAACGGAACATGCATTTTAATATCATGCAAATTCTTAGCATTTCCAAAAAGTGTCTTTGGTATAAGGCACTGCAAGAACAAAGGATCCCAGTAAAGGCACGATGGCTCACTGCTAAACCCAACATCAGATGGGCTGCTCAGGCTGACATAAGACAAACCTGTTTGTTACTTGTGTGAGCTAGAAATGGCATCTTACTTATACATAACAGACCTAAGCTAAGCCTGGACTACTCTCGCAGACTGTGCAGTCTGAACAGAGCTTCTCACACTGGTAAGTAACTGTGGATCTGCTCCTGCAATGGCACATACAATCGTAGAATTAAAGAATAGTTTGGGCTGGAAGGAACCTTTAGAGGTCATCTAGTCCAAACACCCTGCCATGAGCAGGGACACCTTCAGCTAGATCAGTTTCACTGTAATTAAAATGGTAAAAATTCTAAACAGGGAGGCCAAAAAAGAATATCTAAATGAAATTTGGGCAGGATCCTGGGTAAGCAGCAGCTTCAACAGAAAAAGCCAGAGGTCTGTAAAATGCCCTCCAGGCTACTGCTTAAATCTGACCCAGAAAATAGCTGGAGGCTCTGTAGCAGAGTCCATAAAATGTACTGACACTGGGCTGGTATTGCCTTAAGACTCAGCAGGCTCCCCAGCATCATTTCCAGTAATATTCTTTAGGTCTCTTCCTCCTAAATACCAATCCAACCCAATCACATTATTGTGAAAAACCTGTGTCAGCAAAATAATTTTCATTAATGGAGATCTGCAGGCTCCTGATTCAATGGCTCTCCCAGGGAAGCCCTTTTAAGGTCTTCCTAGCTGCTGCCTTCTGTGCTTTGCTTTTCTTGTTTGCTTGTTAACATGGGCACCCAGCTCATTTCAAGAACAGATGCTCTGAAATGACTCTGAAAAAAGAATCTCTGAATTTTGGGTCTATCCGTGTAACAGGTAGTGTAACAGAGCACTTCTGAGCCATGCCAGCCTACCTCTGTGAAATACGGATAGCTGGGATTCTTACCAGCCCTCTATTTATAACGTTGTGTCAGGCAGGCAGGGAGCAAGAGCAGACCCACGTGAGCGAGGCAACCAATTGCTCAGCAGGAATAACAATAGGAAACAGCGGAAGCCAAGAGTTTGCCCAAAGGCATTGAAAAAAATTATAACAAGCAAATCGATTTTGAGTAGTCTAAATTTGCTTGGAGATAAATCAGGAACAGAACAAATGCTCTATCTAACAGAGGAATGATTCACCAAGTACAGTGTTCCTAGATCCATGCAGAAGGCTCTTGGCTGCTGTGAAAGCTGGATCTTTTTTTTTGGTTGGGTTTTTTTTTTTTTGGCTTTGTCTCGCAGACAAGGCCATTATTATTTTCTTGTTATGGGTCTAGTGCCGATCCCATTGAAGTCAATGACAAATTTTCCATTAGCTTCAATGAAAGACTTGGCCTCATAAAAGCAATTATTCATCCATACATAAAGTACTTCCTTGACTCTTGTATTTAAGAGAGAGTCTGCTACCCACTCATCTCTCTCCAACACAGCTAGAATTTGCAAAGTTCCTCCCTGTCCCGCTGCAGGCCCCAACATCCCAGAACAGGATCATATTTCTTCTTACTGAGATGCTCTTTGGTTCATTTGATGTGCCCATTATTTGAGAACCATCGCTCCTTTTGTCCATTAGATAAATTCTGGATGAGCTTATTATTCTGGTTTGGTTTGTAACAATCCCTCTGGATCCATCTTTATGCTTATTAGGATTTTAGAAATGCAATCTAATTTCTGCTAAAGCATACAAATTTAGCTCCCCTATGATCTATGCTGTTCAACATGCCATTACTATGTCCGCAACACAGCTCTTATCTGTACACATTAGCGGGAGTAGCAGTGGGGAGGTACGGGCCAAGCAGGGAACCCCACTGAGACAAATACCTGAGCTCTGGTGAGCCTCGGGACCATAAGTGAAACCAATTGGTTTATAGATAGTTCGTTTTAATTCCTTTTCAACTCCCCATGAAGTACTCATTTTTTTCAGCCTGACTGGAAATCATCAGCCTCCTTTTGTGGCTGTAAGTGCAATCTATATTTTGAACAATGTTCCTGGAATGTCAAAAGATGTGCAAAGCCAAAGAGATGCTCATGTGCTTTTTTAAACTCATTCTCTGTGTTTTTTTGTCTGCACACTAGTTCAGATTGTAGCTACTGCAAGTTTCTGCCTTGTTCCTGCTTGCAAAGCTCTGCACACATCTTCAGCAACATGGAGAAATGCAGCCAACGCAGACACGCCAATAGCTAGCAGTGATTGGTTTCTGGTGTTGACTGGGCAAGTTAATTAAGAGCAGAAGTTATTTTGCTAGGATAGGTTAAAAAAAATACAGAGAAAGTGTTTAATTTTATGATTCGGGAGCTTCGGTTTCTGGAGAGACATCTCCAGACATTATGCTGTGCTTCAGCATAGCTCTTCTATTGCAGCAGAAGCCTTGCCGTGGCACAGACACTTCCAGTTTCTTCCTTATTTCACCCCTGAACTTTCAAACACGAGAAATCGCTCACACCAACCTAATACCTGAACCAAGGACCTCCTCCAGTACCCCGCCTGAGCTTTGTCCCCCACATTTTGCCAGGCAGCATTCTTGCCCCACTGGAGTGGAGGCAAACACGCAGGACAGGGTAACGCCACCAGAAAGAAAATGCTTTTCACCCTTGGTTACAGCAGGGTTAGGAGCGGGCTCTGCAGCAGGCTGCCGGCTGCCCTCCCTCGCGGTGGGGATGGCGGGAGCAGGAGGGGGGCCACCCTGAGCCACCGGCGGCCCCTGGGCTGCTCCCTCGAGGCAGGAGAGATGCCAAGGCAGGTCAGCGGCCACCTGGGCTCCTTCAGTCAAAGATGAGCATCAAGTATTTGGTTTCTCCAAACTCCATTCTAAGTTCAACCAAGCCTTGTCTTCTGAAAGATTCTTTGAGTACCATTTAATGTTTAATACGCCGTGCTCTACATCATGTAAAAGAAGCAGATTTTAAAAATCAATAAAGTGCTCACAAAGTTGCTTTGTACAGAGTTTCACATGCATATTTAGAAACCCTCTCTTCCCTGCCACTCACCTCATGAATCTATTCTTGGAGAATAAAAACTGGGATATACTTTGCAGCCAAAAGTAAAGTCATAAAGAAGTTTGCTCACGTTCCTCGACACATGAGATACAGAGTTAATTAAAAATTGTTCTCTGTACAACAGGTTTGTTTCACTGGAAAATGTCACTGATGTAAGGCTGTTCTACTCTTGTTGCCAACTACATTGAATTGACTCCATTATAAGCTTACTCCTCCCCCCTCCCCATTACTTTTCTTCCAATAATAAACCGGAAAGGTCTTAGAACCCACTTTTTTATTGGAAAAGGTGCATTAGGATTAGCTGAGTTGGAGCAGCCATTTTATGCCCCTCCAGTCCCTGTTTATCTGTGGTTCTACAGAAGCAGCAAACACTTGCCCCAGCCCCGCACAGTATAAATGAGATATTTGATCCTACAGGCATGGTGCTGTTAAAAGATTTTTAATTAGATAAATACATTTTATAAAAAGATTTTGCAGAATAGTTGCCTCTAGCAACTGTAACAATCTTGAAGCTTCATCTTCCAAAAGGAAAGAAAACTCTTGCGGAAGGCTAGTGTGTTACATAAAAATGAAAGATGGTATTACAGAATTAATAGGGAGGGGCCAATGGAAATGTAGTCCCACTCCTGGAAAAGGGAGTTTGTTTCATTACTGACTTCAAACAGCACATGGATTTGTGCTCCAATTTTTCCAGCCAGATTGCCAAGTCTCAGCCATGGGCTGGAGGAATAGCTGGACCAGCCTGGAGGGAGATCCTGTGAGTGCTCTCTTTCCATAGCTGACGTGCTTCGGAAGGCATCATGCAAACGTCAGCCCCGGAGAAAGCACTTGGCTCTCCCTACACTGCCAGCCTTGGTGCTTCATGAACTAGCTGGGGCATCCTCATCTGAACACAGCTGAACGTCACCTGTACCCTGCCCTTCACAGCACGACCGTATCTCAGCAGAGTTTCCTGAGCTGGCTTTCCTTACCAGCCAGCCAGCCTGGAAGTATCCCTAAGATCAGGAAAAGATCTGGTAGCTATCCCTCACTGCCCGAGGATGGGCAACTGCTGGAGAACAAGCAGCGTCCTGCAGGCCAGTGCATTCGCAGGGCACCCTGCCTGATAAGGCACAGAAAGGAGGTGAACCCAGACCTCTCGATCCTACCATCGCTGCTGGGAGTCCTAAGAAAGAGCGATGTTAAGTTTAGATGTAAGCCTCGCTCATGCCGAGGTGACCAGTGGCTACTTTGATGCCCCTTTTCTCCATCCAGCTCAGAGCCACAGTGAGGCTGCTCTGAGCTGCTTCTGAATGCCGTGTCCCCAAGGGACCTCTCTGCTGCCGGGGTAGGAACACTGTAGGACTCTCCCCCTTCCCCTTGCAGATCCCGGTGAATGAAGCTTCCCAACGTGCCAGCAAGGTGGGGAGTTTTATCCCCGCAGACTCAGTGCAGGATAGCAGCTGGAATGGGAACTTTTCCATCCTCACCCCATACTCAGTATATTTAGCCCTGACCTAGAAAGACCATCCTTTCTAGGGCTGAGTTGTGATTCAGACAGTCTGCTTACTGAGCAGAGACTGCCAACTGTGCCGAATCATAGCTGATTAGAGGTGGGAGAGAGCCTGAAAAACAATACACCCAGGCAAATGCAGTGGGTTTGGAGCATTTAATGAAAATTATATTTAACACCATTTTGGTGACTTAAAGAAAAATTAAAACAAACAACCCTCGCACCTTTCAAAATAACCCTACCTGTCTCTGGTGGGAGAGAAGAGACTGGCAAAGAGTTGCTATTTTAAATCACAGTGGAGCAGGGTAAGAAAGAATATACATATAGATAGATACATATATATAGGTACACACACACACACACACATATATATATCTCCAGATGAAGCAGGGGACACTTTTTCCGAGAAAGGAAGCATGGACAGAAAGGCAGATACTTTCTTGCCATTTAGGGGAAATTCTGTCTTGAAGCAAAACAAATCCTATCATGTCTGAGGGGAAACAACAGCAAAAGAACAAAAGTACGAGAGGTCTGGAAACATGTAAAGTGCTCGTACAGAAATGTCTGCTGTCAGGTCAGAAAGTGTCCCACCAGCACGGCGTGGGACTGGAGCCTGTATCCCACAGGCAGTTATCCTCCACCTGCGGATGCGCTCGGGCTATTGCCTGGGATCTGAAGGAGAAATCGTACCTCCAAACTGTGAAAAAACAGAGGGAGGTACACATAGTTCTTATAAACTAGTAATACAGCCAGGGAGTTGAACTGGAAAATACTGCATAGTCCAGTCTGGAGAGGACAGGACAGAAGACTAAACACAACAGTTTAACAAATAATTACAGGTTCTTTATATGGACTAGAATTTGTAATCCGCCTTCATCCACTTCTCTTTGCACAGTTTAGAATTACAATGCCGAAGGGATCACAGGGAATCATGAAATAATGTCCTGTGTTTGAGTGCAGAGCAGACAGTCTCTGAGGGTTTTAGACAGTCCATTTGATACTCTTTTCATGAAACATTTACCATGTTGTACCGACGTGTTCACTCCATTGTACCTTAGCAAACACAGCGGACATGCTGTTACAGTCACTCACATGTGCAGGATGTTTGCAGCCATTAAAAGTGATGAGAAAAAAACCTGACCTGGATACGTTCTCCTGGATTTAAATTCAGTTAAGTGTGGGCATTGAATATTATCTCCATAATAAATTTGCCACACCATAAAACATAGTGGGGAATCAGGAAGTAATATCTTGCATTTCAACAAATGCTCGGTCTCTGAGGACCTCCACCATCCATTTGATACACTTGGTATGTAGGAGTACAATTTCTAGTCATCTATATTTTTTATCTTAACTGCCCGGAGAAGATAGCGTTATGACAGTGGTGCTGGATTGATATTTGGGGGACTGTGGAGCAATTACCAGCCCTGCAATAGACGCCCTGACTCCCCTGATAACTCACTGCCATTTGGTTTCCCATCTGCAGAACAAGCCCCTGATGCCTCTGCTCCTCTGCCCTGAGCCCTGCTGCCGGGACAGGTACCTCCTTGTTTCCCTGAATAACAATAGTGTATCTAATGGCACAGAGATAGGGCTGATCTTGAACTGAATTGCAAACAGAAAAGTCAGTCCATGTTCCCACTTTAATTCTAATGTATAGAGACAACTCGGTAATTTTTTGTTCGGTTGGTTTTGTGTCTTCCAGTACCAGCTCCCCGCTTCTGCCTTTTCTTTGGAAGGCGCTGTTGGAGGCTTGCTGGAGGTGGAGCTGGGAAGCTGCAGGGTTCCCAGCCTGAAAGGAAGACTGAAACCTCTCCTTGGCTTTGAGGAGAGACGCGGCTCTGGGTTCACACGCTGCGCACCAGCTCAGGTTGCAGCTCCTCCATGAGTTGCCAGCAGCTGGAAGGACGCACACCTGGGCTGGCCACCCCCGAGGGGTGGGGGGGGAAAGATGCACCGACACTGTTCCTGCTTCAGGATGTCCTCCGGTGCTTTTGTATGGGTTTTTAAGAGAACAGCTTAACTAAAGAAACAAAGCATTGTCTGGTAGTCAAGAATAAATATTAATAAGAATAAATGCTGATAAACATTAGTCTAAAACCAACTCAGTAGTTCTGTTTCAGAGGAACTTGAATGTTTCTCAAAAATCTTTGAGGAGTCAAAAAGGAAAGAGAAGATATCCGAAGTCAAATAAAAGATACTGTTCGACTATAAATAAAAGGGTTTTTTTTTTACCTTATAAGTGGTTTTATACACAATTTTAAACAAGTGGAATTTAAACAATTCTAAATAATGCTGGAAGAAATTGCAAAATGACAGTTTGCAAAATATGGAAATGTTTTGCTTAGAAACACCTTCACAAGCATTTCACCTTTTTTATATATATTTTTTTAATCTTACACAAATATTTTGGTAAACTGACACTGGTTTGGGTAACACTGCAGTATCACCTACTCTGCATTTTTTGCCCCCCCGCCCAAAATGACCAAAAGCATGCATTCAGTTCTAATCATGAAGTTTCTTTTAACAAATTATATAATAAAAAGCTTTACTTTAAGCACAAGCTTAAATCCATTTGATTTTAGTGAGCTTAGCACAGACTTAAATTAAGGAACTGCCAAGTGCTTTGCTGAGTGAGTCTGCAGTCAAGCACGGAGCGAGCGCCTGGGCCGAGTGGGGTCCTCGAGCACATGATGAAAAGCGAAAATAAAGCATGAAGAAATAAACAGAAAATAAGTATGGCACTTGGAGACTTCGAGCTTTGTTTGTGCCATATTTCTAAGGTGTGTTTTGTATGTTTGAAAAAGCCCCGTTATTCAGGAGCCTGGAATCGCTCTTCCATCTCCAGCTCTGATGAATAGCAGAGGCGCAGCATGCAGTCCTTTATTCTGAGGGAGCCTTAATCACTCCCCTCCCGAAACTGCTGCTCCATTTGACTGACAGAATTAGAAGCAATCCACATATTGGAGAGGAAAAAAGAAAGGCAGACCCATTTGGTTGTCAGACTGTGGGTACATACACAAAGCTTTTAGCAAAAAAAGAAAGAAGGAAAAAAGAAGAAAAAGTTGTTGCCCTCTTAAATCACATCTATATTAATGACATGAATGACAGGCTTAAGGGGAAAATTATAAATCTTTCTTTCCAGCTTTTCTTTTATTGCCCAACCATATATTTCATCTTTCCAGAGAGCAGTGCCATTAAACACGCAGCTGACAGACGCGAGCACTGTAGATAAGCTGCAGCTAGGCTCATCTGAAGCAAGGTGAAGCATTTCGGTCGCATTTGCCCAGTGGGAAGGGCTGGGAGCCTTTCTGCACCGGGCAACGCCGTGCAATACCAAAGCAACCGACAGGGCACAGCGCTTCTGCAGCCCCCGGAGTGCCCGGTCACCACCTCTGCGTGGCAAAGAGGAGGGCTAAGAGACTGGAGCGCTCAGGTAGGGCTGCGCCGTTGGCCATATAACCCAAGAGACCTGACACCCCAGTCACTTGGGGGCTCCCCACCCCTCAAAATCCTGTTTCAGAGGGAATAAGCAGCTCTGTTCTTGTGGCAGAACAACTCCCTGGGGCTGCAACCTGCCAGCAACAGCATCCAGAGTGACTCCAAAGCCTCCAGAGGCCTCAAAGGATGTCCTCTGCGTTAGCAGAGCAATACCATACCTGCCTTTACAAAGGTGGTTTGGACTGCTGGAGGAAAGAGTGCTGGCTCTCCTCTCCTATGCCATACAAGCGGCTGCCTCTGTCTCCAGAGCAGCCACAGATCTCTGCATTTCTGCTTTGTTCTTTTTCCCTCATAGTCTCCAGGGAAAACACAGAGGGAGACAGAGAAACGCCAGTGTCTTGCGGGATCACAGACATCGATGTAATCATCTTCAGTTAAAAATGATTCCTTTAAATTTCCCCAAACCCAAGTTCCATTTTCCCTAAAGGCAATATATAACTAATACGACTGGTAACACCTATTCTGCGTAGTGTGTGTATGTTTGTGTGTATATACATTTATATACACATACGCGTTATTCTTCTTCTGTTATGAGTCTCCTGTGAAAGACTGTTATGGACCTGTATAAATGCCTGTGCTCAGACGTACTGCAAAGATACCTCCTTGGGTTTTATTGTCTGTGACCACTATACTTATGTTTTACTGCAGCCTAATTACAGACAATCCACTTTAAATGCTGACATGCAGTGTTAAGGTATTCTGCAGGTGGATGAGCAGATATAACATTTCTCTGTGTTCTCTAAAATTCTGTATTATTATTATCTGGATTTGTCAATGGCAGGACTGTTTGGAGAAATTAATCTATTTAAAAATGGTCCTTGATTTCCCATCACCAGTGGCACTGAATGCACAGTGTTTGGTGAATGGTTTTTTTCATGAAGGAAGTGGAGGATTAGAAAATTAAATGGTTTCATGTGAAACCTCCTGCACAGCTTAGTTTATAACAATAAAAGGCAATGATGGTTCCTTACAAATCAATTGAGGGGAAAAATAGAATTAAGAAAAAAATCACAATGGATAATCCAGGTGCTGCCACGTCCTGCTCTCTGGCTCTACCTGTGCTACACAGCCCAAACGGATACCGCTCCCACCTTTTCACTAGCACCGCCACAACAGATAATAAAACTCATTTAATTTTCTTCTCTTCATCTTAATGGACACCTAGAGATTTCACAACTGTGGGAGGGAAGTGCACAAAACCACACCTTTACTGGAATAAAGAGGCACAGAAAAAGACAATTTTGGGGTACAAATGCCATAAGAAACACTGTCACAAAAACCAGGCTTTAAATATTGAAAACATAAAGGACAACATACAACACAGTGGAAACAGGCTGAATAAAACATGCTGCTATTAAAGCCCTAGAGCTCAGTCCTGAAGGGATTTGCATTTTTCCAATGCAGACTGTGATTTTTCAGGAATTCTGAGCACTACTGGAAGGCCGTGGGTCTGCAGCAGTCCCTGTGCAGTGGCAGGTAGTTATTCCCTCCCAGGCTCAGTCTAGCACATTAAAAAACCAACAGTATCTTTCTTTTTTCAGCTTTCCGCTTCAAAGGCTCTCTAATGCATTACCATTACCCCGTGCTCATCCCCACCACAGCGATAAGCGCAGTATAAATAGCTACCAGTAGATGACAGATAGAACATGGACATGACAACAGTGTCCTCCCCCTGTTCCCACAGTCGGCACAGCAATCTCTGTCGTGATCCACTCAGCGGTGGGACTGCAGGAACGCAGCGGAGAGGCAGAGGTGCTGGCAGGAGCTGAGCTGAAGCAAGGCAAACTTTTTGTGCTGTCCCCAAAATCCCATCAGAGCTGATTGTACAGATGACTATTTACCTGAGCAACGTAATAACGTCAGGGTTAATTAGGACTTGGCATAATTTAAGAGTTGGTCATAACTAGGAGTTGATGTGGTTTGATGTTCAGTGCTTCAGTGAGCTCCCACTTTGGCTCTTTTTTCTCCTAAAACCCTGCAGCAGTGCTATCCAGCTCAGAGATAATGGAAGGGATTAAAAATCAACTCCTCATCTCATGCTAATTCTGTTTGCCTCGCTGTCCTCCTCTATCCAAAGTAGCAAAATACGATCAGGATGTCCAGCTTTGGCCACCATAATTTGAGAAAGACATCGATCAATTGGCAAGAGGCCAGAGAAGAGCAAACAGGAACGATAAGAGATTTGGAAAACAAGACCTGTAAGGAAAAGTTGTAGGAACTGGATTTGTTTCATCTAGAAAAGAAAAGAATGAGGAAAGATTGATGTAAGTCTTCCAATATGAAGAATTTTTTGTTATAAAGAGGACAATGATCAACCGTTCTTCTTGTCCCTTAAGAAATCACCTTATTTACAGCAAAGATGACTGAGGTTAGGCATTAGGAAAACATCTTTCTAACTATATACAGGAGTAGGGAAATCCTGGGCCAGAGTGTGTAAGGCAGTTCTGGTGCCTCCTCTGCGCTGGTGGCTTTCAGAAGAGCTTAATGAGGCAGAGGCCCCATACCTCTGAAACCCCTTTCTGGCCCCGTCTCGCATTGCTTTGCGCTCAGACACTGCTGGTGACATCCATGGTGTGTGCACCCATCATCCCCCACTGCCTCGAGCAGCCCCTGTCCTCTTGCTGGTAGGGAAAAAGCTGGAGCTCCCTGCTGGGCAACACTGACCATCGGGGTACGGTGACCATTTGGAGGTAACTCTGGCCTCAGAAAGTACCCATGTACCCCCAAGCTCCCACGCGGGCTGCAGTTATCACTGGCCTATTTGGCCAGTGGCAGAAGACGTCTCAGTCTGTCTTTCCAGCTTGATGCTTCAGGCCCTTCATTTGCAGCGGAGGCATCTCTTCCACTTGGGATAGTGTTATTCATTGGTATCAGCCCCTCGCAGCTCGAAGGGGAGCCCTACTGCGTCAGGCCGTTGTACAAAGTGATGCTCATGGGCATGGCACAAACAACCTGCACAGCAGGCGAGGAGGGGAGGGAGAGCAAGGCAGGGACACTCTGGAGAAGGGGCACGGTCCAGGTTGCGATCTGGGGAAGCGCACCCCTCTGCAGGTCCCCCTACGGTGCCGCGCTTCGACCACTGCCTTCTCGCACATGTGCACACGGACACCCAAACAAAACAGTAGTGTCCTGGTAAAGAGGTGAGCCCTGACCTGAAGTCAGAGGAGAACTGGCTTGTAAAAGTCAATCACGTTCTGCAAAGCTAGTAAATATTTCACGAGGTTTGCAAAGCCTCAAACTCCACAAGCTTGGCAAAGCCTGACCATCCGCTCTCCTCAAGAGCTATAAAGAGTCTGGATTCAACACTTAGCTGGCAATTTGCTGAAGACACGTGGGGCAGAAAAGAAACCAAATTTGCTCTGTTTAGACTGACATTGGCTCCCCGCTGTTGACAGCAGTCCAGATTTGGGGTCTGGTCTTGCTCCCACTGAATTCAACAGGGAAATTTTCCGTTGGCTTCAATGGGGGCAGTAATAAGCCATTGTATCTGTCAGTGCAGATTGCCAATGGAAGACAAACTGGAATGGCTAAGTGCTGTCTGTAATGAGAGATCATTTTTTCCCTCCCTCCTCCTCTCCCCCAAGTCCATTTTCAGACCATAACCACATTTTAATGAATAAAAAGTTGTTGTTTCAAATCCTTGCAGAACTGCAGTCCCTGCCAAGCCTGTTTTTCTTCTGGAAAGACAGATGGATGTGCTCACATTATGGTAGTTGTTTTTTGCGTGCCATATATTTTCAGTGATGTTCATGAAACTAGAATTAGTGACACTAATAATGACAAATCAGAGGGCTAATATTGTTTAACCCTGTTAAAGAGTGTTATTACATTTACATGTTCCCACAGAGTAAATGCTGTTTGGCTCAGACATATGTCTTGCTATCTGTTTATTTTTATGAATCAGAAATGAATCAGCAGTCAGTCTAAGAGTGTCCCGTAGATTTACTTGTCTCATATACCATTTTAGAAGGGGGGAAAAAAAAACCCACCCGGGGTTTATAAAATCATTTTGTGATCAGTAGAAGCATAGCAGTATTATTAAATTAATTCTAATCAATAAGGCAGAATACTGCAGTTCTGCACAGACTTATCCCAAAATGCTGAGCTACTGAGGCAGCTAGACTGGGCTCTTGCTGATGTAATACTCATTCCTACTCAGATGGTGAAGACAAAACTAAACCTTCAAATTAGATATTATGTGTGCGGCTGTCTGATTCTCATTGTTTATGAGCAGAGGCACAACTGCCTTTTTCTCAAGCCAGTGGGTCTTTCAGAATGCAAAGAACAAATGCACAATGTAGTCTGCAGCACTTAAGTCCTAGTTGTGGACAAGACCTACAGTAGTTCAGAGCTGGGAAATGATTCCCTCTCCACGCTGCACCTGGCAGATAAGTAAAATAAACCGACAGTGACTAATATGATGTTTCCATCCATACCCTTCTTCAGTACTCAGGGATTTCTGAGAAAAGGGTTAGGATCCCTGGGCAAGACTTTGAGAAGAATCCCCTACTCTTTGAATTATTAGGTCCCTCCTTATGCCTAGGCCTTGCATCTTATTTGTAAGCAGCTGATAACAAGCTTGATAATCTCTGCCTTAAAAAAATAAAACCAATACACTGCTTCAGAAATTTGACCAAAAAAAAGTTATGTAAGAGGTAAGAAAAACATCACACTTTCTTAGAGCATTAGACATTCCAAGAATTACAGAAGGTAATTTAAATTCAACTCAGCCGCTACTGTTGCAATATTGAGGTTTTAAAGTCAGTTTATTTATATTTTAACTTTGCAGTTTCCCATAAGGCATGGTCAAAGTCTTTAACAGAATCACTGACATTAGGAATTCTCGTCCTCCTTTTCCCTTGCTCCTTATCAAGTGTACTTTGTCTCCTGCAATGGTTTATTGGGACCATCTGCATCTCCTCCTGTTTTCTCTCAGGCATGGAGATAAGATTTCACCTTTGGATGTCTGGTTGAAGTCCAGCTGGCAGTCTGGATGTGTTTGGTGGCTGTGGCTCGGTGCCTGTTGCATGCACGCGCTAGTCTCACATGGTGGCGACAGAAAAACCCACGTGAGAACCATCCTTCATGTTTAGGACCAGCTTCGTTTTCCTCTTCAAGGCCAGGGCCAAGAGCTTCAAACCTGTCTGCCTGAAATATAAACTCCCCCAAGTCCTTATCTGAGTGATTCACTAAATGGCTGGGTTTTACAGAGACTGTGAAGCCCTCACTGATGTAGGAAGGGAATGGCAAGGCCTGCTAGAATGACTAGTGTACTGTTTGCCAACCAACACCCAAACAATGTTTCAGCCTTTTTCAAACTGCTTCTGGTTGAATTATGTCCTTGCAGCTGCCTCCCTCTCTGGTCACTGCTTTCCTCAATTCTGATCCCACTGCCCAACCTGAGGAGCAGTGCAATTGCTCTCTGCATCCTCTCAGATCTTCCAGCGCTCGTCGCTTTGTTAGCAGCAAAAGCAAACAGGGCACTTCCACCCAAAGTTGCCCAAGAAGGAGAAATTGCCATAGTAAGAGATACCATTTATCCCATCCCATGCAGCTCCGAGTACTTTGGGATGTCTGGCCACCTTACCATTCTCCCCTATTACTGGTTTCAACCTTATTCAGTACTTGAACATGAAGTGAAAAACCTTGATTTCAGTCTTTGGAAGTGGTAATAGTCTCTGCTGAGGCCAGCCCAGCTGGGTAATCTGGTTTATTTGCAGCTGAGGCCTGGTAAAACATGCTGCAGCAAATGGTTAGAAAGTGAAATCAGCCCTCCACCAGACGGGGAGGAGGACGACGTCTCCCAGAGCCGGGGGAAGGATGGGAGAGCTCTCCTTCACAGCTTATCTAGCAACCCTGCAGAAATGTTGCAGTCTTTGAAGATAATAGAAGCAAAGACAGGTCCGTCCTTCTTCCTTGCCTCCTCCTTTCCTCCCTTCATTTCGGAGACACATTATCGACACACAGGGTCAAGTATCTAGTTAAATGAAACATTTTTCAAAAGCTCAATGTGAAAGTTTGCAATGCAGACAAGCAATCTCGAGCCTCACCGCCTAGAAAGCCAACCATATGCTGGGCTGCATCAAAAGAAGGGCGAACAGTAGGTTGAGGGAGGTGATTCTGCCCCTCTACTCCATCTCATGACATCCCACCTGCAGTGCTGCATCCAGCTCAGGGGTCCTCAGCATAGGACAGACATGGACTTGTTGGAGTGGGTCCAGAGGAGGGCCGTGAAGATGATGAGAGGGATGGAACACCTCTCCTAACAGGACAGGCTGAGAGAGTTGGGGTTGTTCAGCCTGGAGGAGAGAAGGCTCCAGGGAGACCTTATTGTGGCATTTCAGTACTTAAAGGGGGCTTGTAAGAAAGATGGGGACAAACTTTTCAGCAGCGCCTGTCGGGATAGGACAAGGGGTGATGGTTTTAAACTAAAAGAGGGTAGATTTAGGCTAGCTCTAAGGAAGATATTTTTTACAATGAGGGTGGTGAGATCCTGGCCCAGGTTGCCCAGAGAGGTGGTCGATGCCCCATCCCTGGAAACATTCAAGGTCAGGCTGGACGGGGCTCTGAGCAACCTGATCTAGTTGAAGATGTCCCTGCTCACTGCAGGCGGGTCAGACTAGATGGCCTCTAAAGGCCCCTTCCAACCCAAACCGTTCTATGATTTTCCCAAGAAACCAAAGGAACACCTTGTGTACTGAATTTTTTGTTTCTTCATTTCTTTCCTTTTTATTCTGTGAATAATTTTATTCTTTTTTTTATCTCATGAAGTATAAGAAACTGCTAATCTTTGCTTTGCGTATTTGACATTGTAGAAAAGCCAAAGAGACAAATCTGTAAAACCGCTTTCTCTGTTTGTTAGATTTTTTTTTTTTTTCTTCTTAAACACAGGCTGCAAGTCTCAGAAGAAGTCAAGGACTCGAGTTTCTCTTTGTTTTTAGTGCCTGGCTGCTTCTACTGTGTTAAAGTGTCAGCTCCAGATAAATAAGGGAATGAAAACAGAGAAGGTCTATTTAAGAGAAAATGTCTGTCCTTCAAAGTCTGGAGAGATAGAAGTGGATTTATAGTCCCCTGGGCAACATCCAGGGAATATTTTGGAGCCTTGAGACAAATTGTGGATGCTGGAGCCACAGTCCTCAGTGGTTTTGTGCGTCCTTAATATTGCACTGAGACCTAGCTGCTTCACATCTGGATAAGTGAAAAGCAGATTAAACCTGGAAAGGGAGGGGGCAAGAGGAGGTCCTTGCAGTGTGGGCCACTGCAGTGGTATCAGCACAAACCTTGCAGGAGGGGTTGGTATGTGGCCAAGGTGGCAGAAGTAGCCGCTGGCCAGGACAAAGAGGCTTTGGGCTGGAGGCTGTGAGTTAAGACGAAGTTTGGAGCTGTGAAATTCAGACTTTGATCTGAAGAAACTGCTTGCAGCTTGAGCTCGCCGGGCCCTGCAGGTCAGGGTGCTCGCTTGGACCATCTCAACCACAGAGCTAAAGGTAACAGTTTCCTGACTGGGTTTGAGGGAGCTATCCCTGAGCTGAGCTTGCCGAGGTCTTCATCACACACCTCGGGGCAGAGTCAGTTATTGCTAGAGAAGGCAAGAAGCACGTCCTCTCTCCGCGCACAGGGCTTGGGGTCAGCGCATTTTACCCTGCCCTGGGCTTCCAGCTGGCCCTGCCTCCTCGCCTGGGAGAGAACAAGCAGGGACACCATCTCTTTGCATGTGCTCCTCTGCTTTCCAGCTCCCTCCTTTAGCTTCTTTGGGGTATACTGAGGATGATCTGGCAGGGGCGTAAAATTTCTGGACCTTGACAGACTTGGGTGAAAGCGGGCTTTTCTAAAGCACCTCTGTGTGACTATCACAGCTTATATAATCATTTCAATTAGTACAGTGCAGTCTTGCTTATTTGGACTCATGTGATTACCTGAGAACCAAGGCTGAATTGATTTAAAAGGGGAAAAAAAAAAAAGTAGGTGTCTGCCTCATAGCTGTGGAGAAAAGTTCAAGGGAAGCGTGGACTTCTCCATTGATTTTCCACAAAAATATTTCCGATGTGTTATTTTCCCTCATCAACTTATTATTTTAACAACATATGGTAAAGCAGCTCTGCCTCAGTGTGGATGTGCAGGTCTTACTGAGCAATGCTGGCTCCCTGGACTGGAGGCAGCTCAGATTATTTTAAAACAACAGCATTCATAATTGCACTATATGCGGAATCAAGACTAATACAGAAGAGTTACCATAACAACACCACCTCGACATGGTGCTTGCACAAATACCTAACACATCCTAGGGAATGGATTCAATACCCTGTTGGGTGAAAAACATTCAGCCTTTGAGAATGGACCAATGAAAATGGTGGTACCTAAGTCATAATTTTGTAGCAGGAAATCTGTCCATGAAAAAAGGCTTTAGCGAATTAATTATTAGAATTTTATTGCTATTTTACCTAACCAATGGCTATGTTAGTTGCTGTACAGGCTATCACCCACTTGCTGGCTGATGAGTCCTACAACTCAGCATGTGCAGGCATGGTTCATCATAGAGTTTATGGCAGCAGAATAAGAGCTCTGGAGTGCTCGGCACTGCACAAGCACAGGGTAGCAGGAAAAGAAAAAAGACCTCTCCCATCTTCCAGAGCTAAAGCTAAAGATGACCCCAACACACAGTAGGAAGGGAAAAAAACCACACAAAACCATAGTGGCAGATGACAGATTATCTTCATGAATATGTGCTTTTTTTGAGGAAAAAGTGTTATCTTTCAAAAATAATCCAACTGGAAATAAATGTAATGGGAGAAAAGGTAAGTGGGGAATGGAGCAGGGAGAAGAAGGCAGCAGGGATGTGAGGAAAATGATGAGTGTGGACAAAGAGACGTGACTCTACCAGATCAGCTAACAGAGACCTGTTCTTCCATCCTCACACCCAGCAGTCGCAGCTGCCTTCAGAAACCCCTTACTGACTCCCATGCTCCATTGTTATTGCAGTTCTCAGATAAAATACCACATTTCAAAAGACCATTTGGCCTATCGAGAGCTTTGGGGGTAGGGGTTCTTTTTTTTTTCTTCAGGGAGAACTCTTGTTGGTGTTCAACATTTTGCTATTTTAATCCCTCAAGTTTTTTCATTTAGAAGCCAGGTAACTAAACACCATGCAGTTCCTTTCCCCTTCAAAGTAATTCTTCTACCTAGATCAGCTATACTGAGGCAGTCTGCTCGTCATGCAGAGCTACGCAGAATATTCGCTTCCACTAACGAACAACTGCACAGGGCAAACTTCCTGCTCCAATCACTGCACCTTCATTATTCTTCTTCACCTTGCAAAGAAAGTATTGGGCCTTAAGTTTCCATAAGGGCTGCTCTAACACAGATCTCTGCTCTTTTATTTATTCCCAGCAGAACAGTGCTTGATTTTGCTTACAGTCCTTCACTGCTATTACAAAAAAAAAAAAGAGCTCGTCATTTCTGCCTGCTTGCTTTGATATTCAGCAATGAGAGTCTGTGTGTGAAAGATGCCCAGGAAAAGTAGCTTTTCCTAGCATTATAGTTTGTTATAGTTAGGTGTTAAAGTTTGCAGCTAGGCTGCTTGTGATAAACACTGCATATGCTCCAGCCTGCATAGGTTCCCACTAGCTTTTCTTTGTCCAGGTTAGTAACAGAGTGGTTTTAGGTTCCCGCTGCAGCTAATGGAGAGAAAAAGGCTTTTTAAGAGCTGTGATTTATCCCACTTCAGATCTGAATCATTCTGGGATGTCTCTCTTCCCCAGTGAGTGCAAAGGGGTCACAGGGCAGGTGTTTTGCTAGTTGACACAGGTACCTTTTAGGTTGCATCGTGCCTGCCGAAAGCTGCTCACCACCTCAACAGGCAAGAAGTGAACGGGAAAGAAAAGCAAGACACAATAGCAGGAGGTAGGCAAGGAGGCTCAGAGAGATCAGGCACTGGCTTGAAATCACAGAAGGCACTGGGATGGGAAAAGAATCCAGATCTCCTGATGAAACCCGTTTTTGTGTGTTTTGTACCACGGGGCTCTCCTCTCTGTCAAACAAAAAGTCTGTGATTGTATATTTCCTTTTTCTCTTCCCTTCCAGTAGTTGCATGTTAATTAAGCACTTAAATTTTTCCAGAGCGTTTG
Organism: Phalacrocorax carbo; assembly: GCF_963921805.1. Classification (NCBI taxonomy): domain Eukaryota; kingdom Metazoa; phylum Chordata; class Aves; order Suliformes; family Phalacrocoracidae; genus Phalacrocorax; species Phalacrocorax carbo. The sequence goes on from NC_087526.1 coordinate 3,929,582, forward strand.
TAAGACCAGAAACCTCTAAGTCAGATGGAAAGAACTCAACATTTTGGCCAATGCAAAGTAGCCAGAAAAATAAGCATGTGGGGAAAAAAACATTGTGCAAATAATATTGCTGAGGGAAACACAAAAATTACAGGAGAAGGACAGATAGGGGCATTGTGCAAAGGATAAGGAAGGAACAAGGGAGGACTGCTAATTTTGCTTTGAAAGCACAGTTGGCGAACAATTACGATTTCCATTCCTGTCCCTGCTCCCCAAGGTTTTTGACCCCCAGAGCACAGCCACGCAAACACTTCGTTTCACACCCTGCATAATCATGAGGGTCCCACAGCCTTCGGCAGCCAGGCAGCAGGGACAGGAGGGAAGATGGGAATCAGGTGTGGGAACCTTGCCAAGTGGATCTGCCACAAAGAAATGAGCTATCCTGCCCACAGCTGACCTACCTCAAGTGTTTCCTGCTTCTCTGTCTTGCTTTTGCTCTGGAGCTGGAAATTTCTGCCTAATTCATTGTACCAAATGCCAGCTTAGCTCTTTGTGTGGCTACAGAGGCAGAAACCTCTAAAAATGATAATCAAGGGCTAAACTGATTATTTTATATGACCTGATTGGATTTTGAAAATAGCACTGCCCTGAGCAGACAGCTGGACTAGAAGACCCCCAGATGTCCCTTCCAACCTGGTCTTCTGATTCTGTCACAGGTTACCAGTAAAAGCTGCAAAGATTCAGGAAAACAACTCTTCTGTCCTATGGACTACAAACCCAGCATTTCCAACAGTTGTTTCTTTTCATTATCGGAAAGAGACTGAGACCTAGATCTCAGGGGCTCAACACCCCTGAAATCCTGGAGCAAAGAGAAGGTCTCTATAGAGAGATTGCCAAGTTACTCTGTGTCAGGTAAGCCTTTCATTCTCTGCTTTTGCTGTAGGATGGCATTCTAGCAGTTTCTCTTCAATTTATTTGCCTCTTAAGAAAAAAGTCAAAGCCAAATGAAAGATAAGCTGCAAATGCTGCAGACCTTGTTCCTGCCGGTCTCCCACAGCAGTCAAGGAGTGATGATTGCAACATTACACCAGTGGAGTTTCTTCATTTGTTTTTAAACTGTCTCAGCTGGGACACACACCAGCTTTCTGTGTCATTTCTTGGCTGTTTATAACTGCTGTAAATAGGCCCTACAGGTGCTCAGCATCTCCGCAAATACAGCTGAAATTCAGTACATGCACGCCAGTTTGCACACTTCAGATTGTTTTCCCCCAGAATTTGGCCACACAGAGAGTCGGAGGCAAAGTGAAGAGAAGGCACGGGGCTGGTGTTCGGAGTCATGGTCATAGTGCATGGCGCAGCTCTGGGCTAGAGGCTGAGGCCAGCAGCCCCCTGCGCCCACACGGACTTGGACCATAGCAGCAACACAGCCACTTTTCTGCAGTGGTGGTCCCTGGCTCTTCCAGTCCTGATCTACACTGCTGCGGGTGCCAACCTCCCGAAGGTACACGCGCATCTCAGCCTGCACCGCCCAGCATGGGGTACACATACCAGTAACGACCTCCCAGCTCTGCACAGTGCTCACAGGACGCAGGTCAAGTGGCCTGACTTCTGAAGTCGTGCTCAGATCATTAGACCAGTGTATTTTGGAGGCATTAAGACTTTATTATACCCCCGTACAAGCTTAAAAGCACTTGGCACTATGCCTCTGGAACAATTTTAATCAGTGCGGTTAGAGGGGGCTCTTATTCCAGCTGCTGTGATTTAAACCAAACCAAGATGGCAATCCACAGGCCCAGTCACAGTGGGCTGAGCTCAAGCTGTCCTTAATAACACCTGGAAAAGGATCTCTGCATCACAGAAGAACAAACTTTGCTCAAAAGAGGTTATCAATGGGACCCCAGGAGACCAGTCACTGTGAAGCTTTACTTCATTCCAGAAATGTTTTGAAAGCAATTACTTCATCTTGTTCTTTATTCACAGGATTCACTTAACTGATGACATTATAGTTCAGTCCATTAAGTAAATGGGTTATATATTTTCTCGAGGTTCTGAGGAAGTAATGTTGCAGCCTATGTCGCTATCATTGTCAGCAGTCAATGGGGACAGGGACAGATCTTCGTTTGTTTAGTGAGGTTTACCTCTGCTGAGATCTCCAATATGATATATCTGGCTCTGGGTCTTTTATAACATTTGAGCAGGATTTAAAAAAAAAAAGACGAAAGCAAGTGTTATTTTCACAAAAATTCCTGGCAGCTGTACCGTTTATTATGAGAGGAAAATGGAGCAAGAAAAATTGGCATGTCATTTCTTAAATGAATTTATATCCTCATTTCCTTTAGAAAATGTATCCATGCTCCATCTAGCCATTTTCCATCAGTCTGCAGGGGCAAAGTTTGCAGAGCACAACTGAAATACACAGTTATAGCATAGGCCAGCGTGCCATATACGGCTTTCACAATAAGATCCTCCCCCACCTTGCTGCCAGTAGCGCTTATAAAGGTTTTATTTTCCATCAGTTCGCCATGCAGTAGGTCTTAAAAGTCAGCAGCAGCTCAGAAAATAATCAGGGGCACATGATCAACATTCTGGTCACTGGGGCCAAAATGACTCTGAAGGCTGCAGGAGCCATCGCTCCGCTACAAGCCCGTCTGCTGAGAACTGGCTCGAGCCAGTTCATCCCACATCCCTGTGCCACCGGGGTAGCGAGCCGGGCGTTCCTTTTGTTGTTTCTTTACAATGTCTCAGTACCCTAAGGAGGAGAGGCAGCAGGCTGGGGAGGAGATTTGCCAAAAGATAAGCGAATTCAGGAGCCAGTAAAAAGCACTGCTTTTGGGAACTGTCACAGAATGCTGTCAGTCAAAAGAAGTTTCGCACAAAATCTCCAAAACAACCTCTTCCTCCTCCACATTCATCCGCCTCCTCTGAGGGGTGGTGGTTAATATACTAAATACAACATAACCACTTGGAAAGCACTTTTCATTTTGAGTCACCACCTTGCTATTTTTGCAGCCGCAAATACAGACTGGTAGAGTTGATGTCATTAATCTGGTACATACAGGAACAACCTGGGGAGCCGGGGTTGGAGATCTAAGGGAAAAGAGGCTCCGGGGAAGTGTCTTCTGGGGAAGCCAGGATGCAGGCAGCGCAATGCATCAGTGCCAAGGAAAGGAAGGAAAGAGAGGATAATAGCACTGTAACGTCATTTCTGGTTGACTCCAGATTGTGTTCGAAACCATTATCAAATTGGGGCACAGGGAAGGGGGGAAGGGGAAACATTTCATTTGCCCCCAACATAAAAGGTTTTGTTTTGGATACAGCCTTTTTATTCTTTTCATCTGAAATCTGAAACACCCAGGAAAGAACTTTCAACCCCCAAAGTTATTTCAAAATGAAAAATCAAAGGTTCCTGTTCCAGCAAAAAGCTTGCTGGGACTGGGTGGCAGACAGGGTGGGAACGCCAGACATCAGTCCCTGGAAGCCTGACAAACACAAGGGAGGGCCTGAACGCAACAAAGCTGGGACACGAAACCCACAGAATCTCCTGATGATTTGGGTCAACATATGGCTCAACGCACCGTCTTTGGCCAACCTCAGCGTGTTTCAGTCTCCAGGGTAGCGTATGTGATTTTCTCACATCAGAAGTAGAGAGCATTGATGGCACTATGGAAGGAAAAGCTACTCTCATCATACCTCATACATGTTCCCATATAAATGGGGTGCTAAAGTGCTGTTTACTTATGCAACACCTACAGCTCTCCTGGATCTACTTAAAGCCCAGAGGAAGTGTCCTGATTGGAATTTCGGCTGTTGCATGAGAAAGCAGCACAACTGGTGTTAGCCAGGGTCCCTCAGCCACAACGGAGTGTCAGTGCGAGTGCGAGACATTTTCCCTGACAGGGTGTTGGGTCTGCACACCCGCCCAGTGCCGGCTGATGTCAATGGGACTATTATGATTTCACCCAGCCTTGCTGCCCCGGCTGCAGTTTCCCTCATTCCCCAAACAGCAGGGAAGGTCTAGACTGGAGCTACAAAGATTTCCACATACACACACACAGACAAACACTTTTTTTTTTTCCTGTCCTGCCAGTTTCACCAACCATGAGAGCAATCCACAAAGCATACGAAGGCTTTCTTTTCTCTGACCTGTTTGGCTGGCTTTTCTTAGCCTGTCTGAATGGCTCTGCTAGCCTAACCATGAACAAACAGAAAACGTGTTTGAGCCTCTGTTGTAGAAGGGTTTTATACAGGTATTGAAGAACCGGTGAAAAGCAAATATATCCATGCTAGGGGAGAGGGTAACTCTGGGATGAAGATGGAGAGGGAGAGTTCAAGGCTGGGACTAAATATGCAAGTAGAAAAATCTCCCCAAACAGCAGGGTTTTTTCTTTATAGAGGAGACTAGCATCTGCATTTGGATCCGAGCTCCACTCCTGTCCGTCTCATGAGGCTAGGGACAGACAAACACACTGGGTCTGAAGCCTGCAAACATGGGGCACTGTCGAGGTGCACAGCTCTGCACGGAGGTCCTTCATAGTGCAGTTTCCCAGAGTGCTGGGCTGCTGCCCTACTGCCCACAGAGGAAAGGCTTCCTCTGGGGTGGGAAGGAGCTGTAGTTAGGGGTAATTTAATCAGCTAGAAGAGAATCCAGCATCTGATTTTGCTGTGTTCTGGGTTGGGATCTGTGCATTTTGCATCAGAGGAGCAGACAAAAATGATTGAAGCATTACAAGTCCTCCACAGTACTCCCTGAAGGCAGATGTTCTCCTGCTGTGTACCTTGTGTGTGCACTGGTGAACCCAGAAGCATCTGAGAGCTCTCAGTTGTGCTCTCAGCTCTCTCCTTACCCAGGGTCAGGACGAGCCCAGAGTCTGCACAGCAGCTGCCTTCCCCTGGGGAGCCATGGGAAGACAAGTCACTGCATTTGGGTCCTTGAGCAAACCATCTCTCAGTCTGGTGAGCTTTACATTGCCTCTGCGCAGAAAGTGCCCTCATACATGCAAGTAAACAGAGAAAGACCAAGGACACAATAACCTGAGCAGGGATTTGCCCTGGAACTGTTAGTCAGGATGCTCAAGCTAAACCATTAGCTACCATAGAGCAGAGACCAGTGCTGAGGTTGCTCCAGCTTGGGAGAGCTCGCAGCCTCCCACGGCACGCAGGCAGGAGGCCACAGAGCTGCTCTACAAGCAGGAACGACAATCAGAGGAATATGAACTCTAACAGGGCCCGGGGCAGCCCCGGCGCTGAACGCTCTGCGTACGAGGTGTGTAACGAAGAGCTGCTTGGCAGCCCAGGTTAATGCTGCGACATCTCCTGCGGGACTCTGCTGTACGTATCTGCTCAAAAAATCCAAAAGACAAACAACAAAAAAAGGCAAGGTCAGAGAAAGCAAAAGAAGAATGCTGCAATGATTCATGTACCTGTAACCAATCTGAGAAAAGCAGCCATGACCAGAGGCATTTTCAACAGACTATTCCATGTCAGCAGACTTGGCTGCTTTTAAGTCAATTTCCTTGAAAAGGGCTGATTTTAGTGTAGGCAACAATATCAACAATTTTATAATAATCCGACTGTCATCAACCTCAGGGTTTAAAAAGAAAATAAAATGTGGGAAAGGGACAAACACCTACATGCACAGGAGAGAGGACCTTTAGGAGGAACACAAACAGCAGCTGGTTTTGCTTGTATTTGGTTTTCAATTTTTCTTAAGAAAAAGTAGAAAGGCATGCAAAAGTGAATTATATTACTGAAATATTGATTCAAAATATTAATACACTATAAGAATAAGCCATTCAATCTCCTGCTTGCCCCTATTTTTAATGAAGTACTTCTCCGTTTTCAGACTCTGTAATACAAAAGGAGAAACCAAAGATTTCTTCCCTCTGCCCTTACTTGGTGTGCACTTCCAGTCCAGTGCAGTTTTTCCAGTTATTCTTAAAAACCCCCAAACAAATCACAAACCCTTCAGGAAATGAAAGTTAAAAGACTACTTGTTTCATTTAATGATCCCTCCTTCTCTGATATGTTTAACATATTTGCGTCAGGTGTTACAGTTGGCATCAGCTGCTATTGTATTGGTGAATATTTGCTTTGCTATTTGAGTTTGCACAATCCCTATCTCACAATGGTGCATGCCAACAATTTATGTGCTGGAAAACACAGAAATGAACACAGGAACAACTGTTCTCCATTACTGCATAGCGACCAGAGAAAATTATTCCCCCCCCCCTTTCCTAATGACTCACACCTTCCAAAATCACATAATCTAAAGTCCATGTAACCTGCTTTTCCTCTTGAAGTCACTTCTCTTTTTCCCTCTCCAACTAAACCAACTTAGTAAGAAAAAATTTGCATCTCAGTCCTTTTTATTCTCTCTTTGATAAAAGTGATCGGATCTCCATGAGAAGCGATGGGGAAACCTCCAAAGGTTTCAACTCATTTATTTGATGCTTAGCTGAACCTTTAAACATCCCACCCTTCTACCTAATCCCTCACCAAGCTCACATTCCCCTTTACCCTCCATGGGCTTGCCTACCGGGAAATACCTTCCCAGACCAGCTATACTAGAATAATTAATCCATTATAGATAGCCCAGTAAAACATCCTGCCTGGATATTATTCTGGAATAAAATGTATCTTATTCTGGAAGCATGTCTCTGTGCAGCCATGGCTTTTATTCCAGAAGCCATGCAGGGATTTATCCTGGTACGGCTTGTGTAGAACAGTTACCGTGACACAGCTATGCCAGGAAACCTCCCTGCACAGGCACGCTGGGAAGGACAATACGCTCACAGTAGGGACTTGAGAGAGAATAAACTGCAAGAAGATATTTGGATTAGAACTGAGGCCATCCTCTTCCTCGCCGTTTTGCTCATCGCTGTCATTAACCTTGCTTAGCATCAGCCCAGGACAGTGAGGCTCCCCAGAGACCTTTGGAGCATGGAGCAAATGCTTGAAATATGAGCCAAATCTTGTTCCCCTGAGGTTAAAGACCGTCACCTTTGCTTGCATTAGGTGTACAGATCTGTAAGCTTTTCAGACTTACAGCTACTCCTAAATATGCTTTTTCCATGTGTGTATATATATCTACATGTCTAAGGGAGGGTTTCAGTGGTCTGAGGTTTTATTTCTAGTGCCTGGCCATCCCTCTGGCCCCCTCCTCATGAAGGCTCAGCAATGCACATGGACTGGCAGGCCTCAGTGAGACCTTACAAGCTCTTCAAGAGACAGGTGATTTTCCAAGCTTTTTTGTTTTTCTAAACTATCACCTAGTCCCCAAAATCCAGAAGAACCCAGATCCCACTGTGGGGTCTTTCCAGGACCCTTTGGGTGATGTTTCACACAATCACAGCACAGTCAGGAGAGGGCAGGTGGGGAAGGACCCAGGCTACTGCGCTGATGGTGCCAGCACCCGCTTCATCGCCTCTGCATTTGGCAAGTTCTTCCAACCCTCGTGCTTTGGTTTCCCATTTTTCTAGTGGGAATGTAATACTGCTTTGAGGATTAATTAATTGATGAGTATAGAGAGCCTGGAAAGTGTAAAGCACTACACAGGAGTTAAGTGTTGTAATTAGGAGCAATTCTGATCTTGATTACAATGAGGTAAAGCTGGAAGTCCTACACCATAGGAAGATTTAAACTGATAAAAAAAATCAGAATCAGGGTCTTATGATTTTAAATGTAAACTTGGGCAGATTCCCTGCTGAGTTACATCTGCAACTGTAATAAGATCATGGAACATGACAACTTGTCATTTCAGTAAGAGATATAGGGAAAATGCCCTTTAAAAAAAATATTAAACAGGAAGGAAATTTTTAAAGTGTTTTCTTTGGCTCTGAAACATATGCCCGGGGAGAAACTGTTCTCAGCAATGCAGTGGATCTTGAAATATTTACTGGGTCTGGCATTTAACATAATCTTTCTTGTATAAACGATATAGAAAAAACACATATTATCTTAGATTGCAATCTAGTGTGAGGATGAGATGATATTTTAATAGGGCTGCATTCATCAACTGTAACAAGAAAGGGAATGTGCTCCAATCCAACATGCCCTATGGGCAATGTAAATAAGAGTAAGTGACTTCGACCATCAGATAAGTACAGCAATGGGAGGCAGACAGACGGACAGACAGACTGCTAGGGAAGGAAGGCAGTCTGGGGAGGGTGACCTAACTGGGACAGGTATGGCACCCATTGCCTGTCTTACCAGGATCCCATCCTCTCACTTCTCCCTCATAAGTGCACCCAACAAGCGTCCTCCTGGAAACCAGAATTTCTTACTTGGCTTGCAGTGGGATTTGCATGTCTAGCCAGTGACACTGCTATTTTCAGAAGTAATTAAATTTTTAATTATGCTTTTTAATAGCAGGTAGCTACTGCTTTGCAGTTTTGTTTCTATCCCTGTTGGATGCACCATGGAGCAGCACCATGAACCTCCAACTGTTCTCCCAGCAAGATTTGAGAGCTTCACCACACAGCTAGCAAGGGGGTCAGGGTGTGTGCTGCTGAGCTTACAGCCACATGTCATTGCTCCAGACTGAAATCAGAACCGGGCGGTGCATTTTAGAGCCACAATAACATCCCTTCAGGATTTTCCAACACAACTTTGGAGAAAGAACAGCGAAGACGGAAAGGCCCAGATCCTCAACCATTATCAAATTTGCAGACAGATTTACTCCCAGGAACAGTATACCAACTTTCCTTCAAACCAGGCTTTCAGGCTGAGCACTAGTAATTGCACAAAAAAGGGAAAGTTGTCATGTACAGGTACCCACAGTAAAACTGCAACATGAACTCTCCAACGAGGACTTGTGCTGGAGCACATGTTGTATTGAAAATCATCAGGGAAAGTCAGTGAATTATTTGTGACCTTGGGCAAATTGCTTAATCTCTCACTAGTTCAGACAGGCAGCCACACTCACACTAAAACCACAACCACCTCCCCGCTCCTCCTCTCAGCGGAAGGGGACAGGGGTGTGGAAGAATGACTGAGCGTACATTTTTCTAAATGGATTCAAAGGAAGAGGCCTAAATAAAACATGAAGAAATTAAAAGCCAGCTCATTGTCTGCCTTGTCTTCAGACAGGGACATCTGAGTGAAATCCAGCTGGATCCATCCATTCAAAGGACCCCCAGCCTTCCCGAAGCACTCCCAAGACTCTCTTGCACCCACTTGCAGAGAGAACAAAAGACCCTAAACACCAACTGCACGGTAGTTTGCTTTTCTTTTCCTGCAGTTTGTTTGCTAGCTTGTCTGCGTGGGAGATGGAACAGGTTTTTATTATTTTCTAGTCATTGCTTGATCCACCTGTTGTAGGGACAATTGGCAGACGATGGAGCACAAGCTGAACATCACTGAACCGTAATGTCCCTGAGCACAGTGCAAAGGCATGTGCCTGCTCCCCGTCCCTTTGACATCGCTCCCCGACAGACACCCTTTACTCAGCATCTCAGATGTACAGCATAGCAAACACTGAACATCTACAGTATAGAGGTGATGCTGTAGTGAAACCCTCAACGACTTAAATCTCCACTAGCCATCAAAAACATTCTATGAGAGTAGCTGCCACTGGTGTGACTAGCTGTGCTGCAGGCAGGGCTAACACAAACAGGCTTCACAGGAGGCACATTCACAGCCATCGATGAAGCCAGCTCACGTGCGCAAGGAAGACCTGCTTCCACGGTGAGGGGTGTGACCATGGCTCTGCATCTGCTGGCTCAGTTCACAAGGGCTGGCTGGCCTCAAAGGCATCCTTCCCTTTTCCATACCACGGGATGGTCAGCAGCCAGGTCGGTGCAGAGCTCCTGCCACACCAGCCACATCCCCTCGCTCCCCCGTTGATCTGCATTGCCAACCAGGTACAAAACAGCAGCACCGAGTGGCTGCGATTTGGCTTCTAATTATCACCATGACTTCAGCAATTCAGGTAACCATTTTCAAATTGCTGCTAATTGCTATTAATTTGTGTACACAGCAGCAAAACTGGATATACAGCTGGGGTGGCAAAGGGCAATGCCTGGTTTTCAGGTCCTAATTTTATCCTGCTTTTTAAAGCAGGGTCTGAACCTCCAAGGTTTAGACTTCTTCAGATCCCCTTGTTAGGAAGTTATGAGAAAACATTTGTGGTCGGGTGATTTCCTTTTGCCCTAGACAGCTGTCAAGAGCAGCAGAATGGCCCAAGGCAAAATGTGATGTGGGTGTAAGGAGTGTCTTAAGCCAATAAGTTAAAGCGACAGGTTAGAAAGCCTGAGGAAAAAATGAGCCAATAATTGCTGAAAATCTTCCTATTCTGCTAAGTTTATTTAGTCAAATTCAGTGGCCCCTCTCCAGGCCTTCAGCCTTCTCCACGCCTTAGAAAAGAACCTTATTAATCATTTTGCTTCTATTGTTTAATTACCGTAAGCATCAGCAGTACGGATCAACGCTTGGCTCTTGCAGAACAAATCCCAGCCCTCTCCCAGCCTGCAGCATCCCGGCAGCTCCTGCTGCCGGAGAAGCAGGCACAGCTCTGCAGACAGCAGAGGCCAAAGAGGATTTAGGTCTCAGCGAGCACCAGCCGGCGCAGCACTCGCCCCGGGTCACGCCACGCACAGCGGCACCGTCCCCAGTGCCAGCCAGCTCAGGGCTGCCTTTCTTTCCAACTATGACTCCGTAGTCAGGAGCCTTTTAGGAAGTTCAAGCATCTCAGAAGCATCATCATAAACCACATTTTCAAACCTGGAAGATCAGCTGCTGCTTAAAATCCTCCGAGCAGATTTGAGAAAGACAACCAGATTCTTAAGAGCTCCCACAACAACTCCAGGTGAATCACACTGAAAGTATCTGTTGCCCGTATGTTATTTGGAGTAAAAAAGGATTAAAAATCTCTTTATTACGCCCTGCCAGTTCTGCTAGAAGATTCATTTAATGAGCAGTCTTTATTGAGAATGAATGAAAACTCTCCATGGAATGTTGAAGGAGGTCAAAAAATGGATTAGCAACTGAGACAATTGTCACAGAACATGTTCGTTCTTTGCAGGGAAAAAAAACCCCTAGTTTTAATGAACAAATTCACATCTCCTGACCTCCAAAAAAATATTACAAACTGAAAGAAAATCTGTTTGAATAGTCACTATTTTAAGTGGTATTTTGGAGGAGGGACTTTTGCCTGCCAAATTTAAAAGTTTGGGAGAGACAGGAAAGGAAGGAAGGGGCATTTATATTTGATTCAACATTTTCACAAGTAGTTGCAATGGATGTGTCCTTTGCTCTGGACAATAGCAACATCCATTGCTGTGCACAAATACTAACCTACATAGCTTGCAAATTGCTGCTTTTGGATTGATGATTGCTGCTGTTCAGAGCTGCCCTGAGGCCTGGGGGCTCAGGCAGCGCCTGCCGGCAAAGGATGGGGTTTCCAGCTGCACCCCTGCACCAAGCTACCCAGCACCCCGCACAGGGTCTGCTCTCACCCTCTGTGCTACGACCTGAATCGCTCACAACCTGTGCCTCCCCTGGGAATTTGGGCCCCTGTCACAGTGCACTTCATTTTGCTAAGCAAACATTTGCAACACAAGTATAATTACCTTTTCTGCAGTAGCCTTTGCACTCCAAATAATTTTACTGGAGTGCTCATTCTCATTCAATTAAAAACTTAAATTGTGTTTTAACAGTAGCTGATTTTTTTTTAATAAATACCTTTAAAATTCAGCCTTTTCTTCTCCCACTAAATGATTGCATACAGGGCTGCCTGTCTTTGGAGGTCTCGGTCCAAGTCTTTTGTGAAGCATTCACTGAATATAGACTAGCCAGTTATCAGATAATATTTTATACAAACACTGAATCTTTATTTAATAGTCAGAGTCTTCTATTGATTCATGCAGCCAGTAATGGTGACTAAGAGAGCTGTGATTCATTGGCACCTGTTGGGATCCAGGGTTTAAGGTTTCTTTTCACTCTTTCCTTCTGTGTCCCCTAAACACACACTTTTGGTTTTTTAAATACAGAGGAATAAAACAAGGCGGCTATTTTTTTGCAGTAGCTCTACAGTTGTAGTAAAATTCATATCTTACTGTGTGTCATACCCGCAGCTATTTCAGAGCCATCTGTAAGTTCCTAAAACCTCTCAAATTTACCTACTATCCTATTTGTCTGTATTTTTTTATCTGATAGGAAATATGAGGTGAATTCACACATATGGGCTATAAGAAAACAGCGTACAATTGTGTGATTCATGACAGTCCCAATGCTCAAAAGCTAGCTATTCCTTGTCCCTTTTATACATGTACACAGTACCCTGCCTAGAAGTGATCCATTTTTCCCAAATTTTAAAAAAATCAGTCATGTTCATATGTAGCTGGTAACGGTACCTTTGAATCAGTCAGCAGAAAGAATTAGCAAGGCAGGGGTCTCCAAAATTATAGAAAAAAACCCAAACAAGAATCCCACACACTTCCAGAGCAGTTCAGTAGGTAGTTCTAGGTTTACAAACACAAGCAGGCTGCATGGGCTGTGGTACTGAAGCTTGGGAGGCACCCCTGCCCTCACAGAGTTACTTCAGAGCTTCCTAGCAAGAAGCAAGGCCTTCCAGCAGCACAATCTGTAGGCACCAGCCAAATCCAGCCTCAGTGATCATTTTTGCCCAGTGAGGTGGTTGCATCTCCAGGAACGTACAGCCCAGGACCTGGAACAGAGCCACCCAAGCCATTTTTGGTAAACAAACCTTCACCAAATCCTCTCGGTTGTGCTTTCAGACATGCAGACACTAATGGACTCCAGCTTTGCTCTAGTGGTTTGAAATCATTACCTTTAATAGTGGGTCTCTCACTCTTTGATGACTCTTTAAGAGGTGCGTATGGCAGGCAATGAAACCCCAGACCTTCTTCCCACTGGGGAGCCTCCCTGCTTCCTCAGACCAGCTTTATACTCCCACTTCCCCTAATCATCCTCCTGCCCAACGAGATTATGAGCATCAGGCATGAAATCTTGGCCTCGTTAAATCAAGACTGACTTTTACCATTGGTGTCAGTGGAGCCAGGATTTCATTATAGGCCCTATTTCCCCAGGCCTAACTAATGGCAGACAGAGCTTCACCTGGGGTAAAGCTGGGTTATTGCAGGATTTAATTCATTAGTGGGTCATGATTTGACACTTGCAAACACACCACTGACTGCTTCTGTGGAACTGTGAGCCCAATAAAACCTGAATATTTGAAATTCAAGCTCCAAGGCCGCTCAGACCAAAACTACCATTTCTTTATCTTATTTCTTTTCTTTATCCTTTGCTTCACAGCCCACCTTTAAAATCTTTTTTCCCTTGGAGCCTGTCAAAGCTGCCTCCCCAGGGCTCTCCCCTATTGTGCATGTCCTCATGCAGTCCCTTTGTAATACCCAAGCTGTGCAGTTGATGCTCAGACTGAATTAGAAAGCAGGCCTGCGTCTGATCTGCAAACATACCTCCAGCCTTATTTTCCTTCCCTTAATGTATTCCAGTCTATGCCTGGGTAGTTAAAATCTTCAATTCCTACCACTCTCTCCTTTTTACATGCCTGTTTTATTTGCACAGTCATTTCACAGTCCAGTTGTTCTTTCTGGTCAGGTGGCCTATAAAATATTTCTATTGCTAGTTTACTCTCTGAAACATCTCCAACTGCAGCCCATAATGACATAGCAGCCCCATTCCAGCCTCTCTCAGATCCCCACTTTCAAAGGCTAATAAATCCTTTTCCTTCTCAAATAGCTCTCTCTTCTCTCATTCCCTTCTCTTCCTTCCCAAACAATCTAAACAATCTCTACTCTTTAATGTTAATACCTCTGTTATCTTCTAAGGAAACTGCAGCTCCATCCATACCTATTTCCCAATGGGCAGTGCCTACGCGTACCGCTAAACTCCTAGCATCCACACTGAGACACAACAATAAGCATCCTCCTCCTCCCATGCCCTGTACAAATATAACCTCTTCCTGACCACATCTGGGACTGATGGCTTTGTCGTTCCTCATCAGGGTAAGCAGGGCTGGTTCTTATTTCTGTCCATCACCCTGCAAGTCTCTACCAACTGCTTCCAATTTGTCTGGAAGGGAGGATCTGGTTAGAGTCAAAGATTTCTGCTTTTTAATGCATTTCTTCTACTGCATCCTGTAAATATATCTAACTAGCCTTTCCCACTCCCATCTCAAGAACCATCCTTCTGTCTGTGTGTTGTGTAGGTGTGTAGGCTGGTAAGACGAAGCTAGTGTTTGGGGTTGAAACTATCCTTGAGGTTTTCGCTGCCTACCTTGACTGCCAATGCCTTAAGTTCCTCCAACTGTGTTTTCTTAGCATATGTTTCTGCTGCAGTGGGAGAGAACCTCACCAGGTTCTTCGGCCCAACCTGGTCTCTGCAGCTGTTTCAGGTGCTTGTAGTCCTACGGGGGCAGACATGGCTTTGAGCAAAGCCATGGGCTCTCCCTCACCATACCCCAACCACCTCACAGGTCACTGCCATGTGCCCCACGGAGAAGCATCACCAAACACCTTCTCGTTTCTTGCACTGAATCTGTGCAGGGGTGCTGCAGCACAGACTCAGCGAGAGCTGCAAAATGCTCTCCTGTGTTTAGCCTGCCAGGAGCTCCGCATTGGATGTCCCAAGCAAGATTTTCTAAAGGAGCCAGATGAGGAGTTCATGAACAACTCAAAGTCTGGAGCTTCCCAAATGACGCTCAGAACATCCCTGGAAGCTGCGATGCCAACGTCCTTTTGTCATCATTGATATGAAAAACTGTAAGAAAGAGCAAATCCCCTCACACTGGGGAAAAAGTCAGAGGAGATAGGAGTGGCTTATGATTCGCTCCCATGTGCCAAGGGTTACTGGTGTGTTTTTAAGCACCAGGCCAAAGTTTGAGGAAATTTACTCTACACTAAACTTAAATATGCTAAAAAGGAAATTTGGCCCCAAAATTATTTGGTCCTATGTTGACTGTAAAATGGGATTTAAAATGTATTTATATTAGTGATCTGGAGAAGAGCTTGGGAGGGATGCAAAGGGATATAGCCAGCACAGTTCACAGCACCCAGCTATCCACCCTGCTCCAACTCCTTATTTGCCAAAAAGGAAGAGAAAAGCAATTTCCTTCTTTTCCTCTTTTGCAGCCCTGTGACTGGAGTCTCCACATAGCCTAGAGAAGAGGAGGCTGAGGGTAGCCCTCATGGCGCTCTGCAGCCCCCTCCCAAGAGGAGGAGGAGGGGCAGGGCTGGTCTCTGCTCTCTGGTGCCCAACGCCAGGCCCCGAGGGGACGGCAGGGAGATGTGCCAGGGGAGGGTGAGGCTGGGCGTTAGGAGAAGGTTCTTCCCCCAGAGGGTGGTGGAGCCCTGGAACAGGCTCCCCAGGGAGGCATCACGGCACCAACCCTGACACTATTCAAGAAGAACTTGGACAAGGCCCTCAGAGACATGGTGTGAATTTGGGGTGTCCTGTGCAGGGACAGGAGTTGGGCTCGATGATCCTTGTGGGTCCCTTCCAACTCAGGGCATTCTATGATTCTCTGAATCCATAGTGCCATGGGGCTCCCTGGCATCCAGGGAATCAGCTGTATTCTGCACCATAGGAAAGCTCTGTTAATGCTGGTTATTACTGATACAGACACCCGCCCCCACAAACACCGTGCCATGCTACATACATCCAGTCAAGCAGCCAGATGATTTTGAGCCAGACCGTGGTCTGAGAACCAGTAACATACAGCTCTGGGAAATCCCCCAAAAGACCAAATGCAGCAAGTGGCCGCCGTTCTCATCTATCTCCTGGGTGTTCCAGTTTCCCAGCTGCAATCAGTGCTGGTTTTGCAAACTGGGCCACACCTGAACCTGTCAGGCTGCCTATGAACACACCACAGACCCGAAGCCCAGTAGCTGCACATCTCCCTGTGTGATGATAGAACTGCTGGTAGTGGTGGACTCTCCAGCTCCTTCTCTTCTGGCCCCAGTGAGCTTCTAGCAAGCACACGAACTAGGTGATACCTCTAGAGCACAGCCCTCACAGAGATCTCTGTGACACCCTGAGCAGAAGGACTTGCCTGGAGCATTTGTACTCCAGTGTTATAACTGGAGAGAGGACTGGGATTACCGGCCTCTTAGCTCACATGTGCGATGCTGGGAAGATCCAGAGCACATCTCTCATAAATCTTGGAAAAGCTCCCATTGTGGTTTCCCCATCCCTGGTGTTGACACATTTTGTTGGGCCTTACAATACAGCAGTTGGACTCAGTCTTAACTGTCTCAGATTGATCCTACTTTTACCCTAAGCCCATTAGCAGAACATTTTAGTCCCTCTCACTCCTCTTCCAACTTCCAGTTGAAGTTCCTAAAAATCTGAGAGTCTGCTTTTCTTTGTAAAACAAAACAAAACAAAACAAAAGGCCTGGAAGGAGTTTAGAAGTTGCAGAAGTTCTCCTGAGAAGGACTGATTCATGCCTCCTGTGGGCGCACATCTTGCACTAGGGGTCAAATAGAAGACTCAGAGGCAAGAGCTGCTATGGGTTTGATCCTACCACAGATTTTATATGTGACCAAAACCAATTAATGTTACCTCTTTATCTATAACTTTTCTCATCTGGAAAATTGGCTACTAAAGATAATCCCAACCCATACATTTTTCTGTTATCAAATTTGCTGACAATCACGCAGTACTCTCAGATAGAATGGTGGGTTTATTAGTAGTTATCTTGTCACCCAATAAAATAAAAGGATTAAAATGTGGTTTTTCTCTTCCAAACATAAATTTCTACCATTATTTATGAGAACTGAGGCAGTACATCAGGACAGGTCACGAAGCTCCAGTGCCCTACAGCATCCCCACAGCGACGTGGGACATGAGTGTGTGAACTTGGGCTATTACGCGGCCACGCCATCTACTTTCCCAGCTCATTGCACAGACTGTCTCCATTCCAGAGCGCTGAACCACATCTCAGCTGCTGGAAGAAGTCACCCTAGGACACTGCCAGGAGGAGGTGCGGTGGCGCAGGGCTGAGCATTTCTGCCCACTCTTGTGCCCTGCTATTTGCCCTTCTCTTGTGTAAATGCCACGGTTTGCTAAAAAGCACATCAGAGTTAATGCTGGGCAGCTGTAATTCTGTGCAGGGACCCCAGCATTTATGGTATATGGCATATAGGCACAGCTTTACTAGGTAAATGACACAGTTAAGGTAAATCAACAATGAGGGAGAAGATGAGAAAATTATATTGACTGTAATGTTTACAAACACTCGTCACCTTCCCACTCACTGATGAATTGGTAATTTTTTTGCTGGAAGAAAAGATCCTTCTTGCTTTAAAGAAAGCTATTTCATGAGGCACCAGGGAGACAATTAAACATTTAATTCAGTTTGACCTGCTCTGTCATTACAGCTCTTTGTTCCCCCCCATCTCTTTCTTTTACTCTGACCTTTAGGATGTGGTACTTCGTGGGTTGTTTTTATTTTATTTTATTTTATTTTTTTTGACCAGGTCAGATCAAACAGATCCTGTTTCCCAAAGATAACATGAATGCAGAATATTAATGCAGACCTCCCCTATTGTGTCCCTCTGCCTCCCTTCCCCCCTCCCCCAATTTCCCCCCCCCCGCACCCCACATGCCTCCCCCTGCCTGCAAGCTCATTTGCACAAAAGCACACCGAGTCCCCACTCAGCAGCCCACCTTGAACAAAACACTCCAGGACTCTTGAAACAGCAGAAGTGCTAATCAAGCAGGGCCCTGTGCTGTGTGCTTCTGCAGTGGTTGCCTGGCATAGAAATGGGCTGTCTGGCCGCAGCTATGAGGTAACGTCTGGCTTTTTTGCCAAGCTGCAGAACTAGTCAGACACTCCCTGGAACAACATTTCTTCAGAAAAAAAAAAAAAAAAAGTTAGGCAAGAAATGATCTTCCAGAAACTTCCTTGCATCTTTCTGTGTGTGGGTTTTTTTTTTTCCTGTGGGGGTTTGTTGTGTTTTGGGTTGGTTTTTTTTTTTGGAAAAGTTACATAACCAAATTACTTAGAATGCAATGGGTTTCCTCAGCTGATTTTGGGCAGTAATCTTATGAAACTGATTTCTCACACTTACTAGGCAAACTGGAAATTTGGAAGGGGGAAAGAACACACACACACACACACTATACACACACACAGATGTACCCCACTCTTTTTCCTGCAACACTGTCTAGATCTATCAGCTATTTTTGGATGCAGACTGAAATAGAGCAATACAAATTCAGGCAAGGCAGAGCTAACCTGCATCTGCAGCATCTTTTTTGCAGCGCTACCGATTAATCTAATTAACCAGTTAGAGGAATTTTTTTGTTACACTGCAGCAGCAGCATCCCTTCTCGTTCCCTTATCAATTCCTTATTTACTGAGGTTGCATAGTATTTTTGATTCAGCGTATTCTGCTTTTTGTAGTAAACAAACACTGACAACTCGATTTTTTTTTTCCTGAAGGACAGAAAATATATAGTTCATTTTGCTGCAGTGAAGGTTGAGAAATAATCTGAACTGAAGAGACATGGCTGTTCCTTTGGAGTTTCAAGCTGTGGCTACCAAAACCTCTTGTATTAAATACGTGTATATAGGTATCAGTCAGAAATTTAGACTTGTCCCTAGGTGACACCCTTTAAAGAGTTAATTCCTGAGAAGCAGCAGCTTTGAAAAGGTGCAAGAAGGAATGTCTTGTCCTCGGGGTAGGACCAGCCAATGAAGCCGGGTGCGGGTGATGTAATGCTGCAAACCTGGTGCATCATTGGCTCCGGAGATATTAGACTTGATATGATTTTGGAGAGTTTGGTGAGAGGAGTTTTTGCAGAAGAGCCTGTAAATTTCCCTGCATCAAGGACATTTCACTTCAATTCTCTAGTGTTCTTCAGCTGGGGCATGTCTAGCTGGTAGAAGTTTGCTCTAATGATAATACTTCTGTCATGTGTCTTCCTGGTACGCTTTAGCTGTTCTGTATCCTGCTATCTGGGAGGCACTGCTCTGAAGTCAGCCTGTGCCGGAATTACTTCTCCAGCCTGCCCATGAAATTGAAATGAATTTTTAATAAAAAGCAGTTGTTTTTTCTCTGACTCACCTCTGAACCCTTAATTGTTTCAGGCACCAACTTCCATTCCCCCAGCTTCTATTACCTTCCCAGGTTTTCATCTTCCCAGTCTTATTTCTTTAGCCGATTACTTCATGAGGAGACGGCTGATGATGTCTTAAATGAACCTCTCCAGTCTGGGCTTGCTCTGGAGGAATCTGCTTAAACCGCCGTAATGTCAGTCAGCTCAGGAACACGGCGCCTTTTGCCCGCCAAGGTCTGATGCTGCAGGACTTGCAGGAATGCAGCTGCAGCTGCAGTCCCTGAAGCTGCCTGGCCACTCCAGCTCTAAAAGTAGTTTGTTTGAACTTTAGCCATGATTCAGTCACAGAATCCTCTGAGATTCTCATCCCTTTATCTCATCCCCACTAAATGAAATAGAGAGTCTCACAAAACCTACAGGGACGATTAAAGCCTTTGTCGAACGAGGGCGGAGGACACAGGAACTGCAGAAGATGTTCAGGGGCTGTCTTCCACAGGTCCCCTGGAGATGTGGGCATTGGCGGTGCTGAGGTCGAGGCAGCAGCACAGGAAGCCCAATCCAGCCCGCAGATCTCTGGAAGCTCTGAGCAGTGCAGTTTCCCGTACTTCCCCTGGGCACCCTGAGGAGCCCTGCCAGTTGCCAGAGGCCAAAGATCACACGAGTGCTGTGGGGAGCAGAGCCGTTCCAAGATACAAATGACTTAGCGCTTCTGAGGTTTGCTTCTTTTCCAAACAAGAACAGGAACCTAAAATCCTGAAATTCCCTGAAAACTATGGGTAAATATAATTTTTGCTCTGGTTTTAAATTTTATTTCAATAAAGCCGAAATGTATGTTTTGATGCAGACTTTTGAAAAGACACAGAAGAAGGTATGATTTACAATAAAGAAAATTAGAAGTGAAATAATTCATTCCAGAAATGGAACTTTTCCTATCACCTCCCATTTTTGTCTGAAATAAAATAAAAATCTCAATAAAACTAGGTCAGGTTATTGGCATGTTGGAATAGCTATACCCACCTTCCCTAGGCCAAACTACCTCCACTTCTTCTGAGATCACAAAGATGGACTGAAGCAAACTTTGCACGTCCTCTCCTTGTGCTGTACAGTCTAAGTTACTTCTACGCATGGATTCTCTCTGGCGTACTACTGTCTTTGTCTGTGTAACACAGTCTTAAAAACCTTCCAGAGAATGAGATCTAAAACTAACCTAAAGAGCCTGTTCCACTACCTAACTCTCCTAATAAGCAGAAAGCTTTTCAAAACCTTTTTTGCTGCAAATTAAGCGGATTTCTTCTTAAGCTGATGTCCTACCTCCAGTGGAGAAGGGAAATAACTAACCATCACCCTCTTTAAATCAACCTTCTCCATAGTACTATGCCCTTATCATGCCCTTCCTTAACCTTTTTCCCCTAGATTAAACCAATCCAGTTCCTTCAATCTTTTCTTCTCACTGCTGGTATCTAAATTTCAGATAGTTCCTGTCATCCTTCCCTGGGATTTTGTCTCTGTTTTCTTTTTAAATTTCCAAAACTGGACCTAGTATGTTGTGCTCCTGACCAACGTCTTGCTGCATCCTCTGACGCTGCTCATCAACACAGGCAGGAGAGCAGTGATTTCTTCTCTGAACATGGGCTGATAAAAGCTAGCGAGGGGAACGTCATCGATGTAGGTCTCCTGCTTTGTGACATTTTGTTGAAAAAGTGTCCATGTTTTAGGCGCTTTATGCAAAATAA
Source organism: Phalacrocorax carbo (assembly GCF_963921805.1). Taxonomy (NCBI): domain Eukaryota; kingdom Metazoa; phylum Chordata; class Aves; order Suliformes; family Phalacrocoracidae; genus Phalacrocorax; species Phalacrocorax carbo. The sequence continues at coordinate 3,950,338 of NC_087526.1, forward strand.
TAACAGTCACATGTTATACCTCGTCAGCTTCCCAGAGGAGAAATGATGCACAGTGTGCCCTGAAGGAAGTATTTCTGTTAACTTTACCCAGTGTTTCCACAGCTCAGCACTCAGCTGTGCCTTCCATGTGCTACCAGCTACCTGTTCAACCGTACTGACCTTCCAGTATGGGGAGGGCAGAATATCTCTAAAATGTTGATCATAGAACCATAGACTCATAGAATGGTTTGGGTTGGAAGGGCCTTTAGAGGCCATCTAGTCCAAGCCCCTGCCGTGAGCAGGGACATCTTCAACTAGATCAGGTTGCTCAGGGCCCCCCGTCCAGCCTGACCTTGAATGTTTCCAGGGATGGGGCATCGACCACCTCTCTGGGCAACCTGGGCCAGTGTTTCACCACCCTCATTGTAAAAAATATCTTCCTTAGAGCTAGCCTAAATCTACCCCCTTTTAGTTTAAAACCATCACCCCTTGCCCTGTCCCGACAGGCGCTGCTGAAAAGTTTGTCCCCATCTTTCTTACAAGCCCCCTTTAAGTACTGAAAGGCCACAATAAGGTCTCCCTGGAGCCTTCTCTCCTCCAGGCTGAACAACCCCAACTCTCTCAGCCTGTCCTGTTAGGAGAGGTGTTCCACCCCTCTGATCATCTTCATGGCCCTCCTCTGGACCTGCTCCAACAGGTCCATGTCCCTCTTGCATTGAGGGCTCCAGATCTGGATGCAGCACTGCAGGTGGGATGTCATGAGATGGAGTAGAGGGGCAGAATCACCTCCCTTGACCTGCTGGCCATGCTTGATCAGACTATTGTCATTACATGGTAAAGAAGGGAGGGATTTAGTAGCAACTGATTGAAACATATGGGAAATGAAGACAACAGTTGAGCATTATTTCAGTGCAGCACATACTGTGGTTGTGTGAGGTGTTACCAGTTAATTTCATTCTGAATGCACGGGGTGCAGCCCATCCTTGGTCATCTTGGTCATCCTTGTCAGTTGAAACTTATGTTTGTCATCTGTATCAAGTTGGTAGAAATTTGTTGCCACCAGAGAAAAATTACTTCTGAATTCTTTCTTTGCTCTATTGAGCAAAATGAGGTTTTGTTTGCTACCTGGATGGAAAGAGTAGATTATTTCACTGCTACCTAAGGAGAGGTATTAAGGTGAAGCTACTGTACAGTCATACAAGATTGAATCTAAAAAGTCCCACTGTGTAATTTGTTTTAACACTGTGTTTATGGATTTTAACAACGAAGCTTGAGACCTTAGAATGTAATGACAATGAAATCCATATTCTGTGATTCTACAGTTATCTTTCCAAGCAACAGCAAAAATACCTTTTTTCTTCCAGACCTTTCTAGCTCTTAAAGAGACAGTTGTGTTGGCTTTGGAAAATTACTTTTGCAACAAGTACTGTGTTGTGCTGAAGCCCCTGCCCGCCCAGCACATTATATTGAGAATTCAGGTACGGCTGTGCAGGGTGTTTGCTGTGTGGTTTATAGAAGAGCATCTCACTTGTGACTTCAGCTAGCCGAGCTTCTCAGCGTTGCTGTAATAACAATGACAGCTGTGTTTGGAGGGGTTTTGTGCTGCTTTGCTACAGGGAGTCTTTCCATTTACTTCAGGCAGTTTGAGAAAGAGCCTTTGGTCTAGCAAATATCTTCTGCAGCACAGGCTTTCATATAAGCCAGCCAGTAAATCACAGGCAATATACACAAACATAGGGATAGAAGTTAATTGGGAATTTGAAAATATTACTATTTCCAAATACCCTTCTGATGTGACAGGGAAGTCCACTGGACAGCTTAAAATGCACTACCAAGTGGTTGTTCTTCTAAAGTGTATTTGGAAAGCCACACCAACTAATGATGCAACATGTCAGCTTGCTCACGGCCACTCTCCAGCCTGTCCCCAAAGCACTTTATGGAGGTGCCTAAAAAGTATCTGCAGATGACCTGCTGCAGGTGACATGCAAACCCATCCTGTGGCAGCCCCTGGAGCCCAGGCACTCTGCCTCCCATCCAATAAACCATTCCTACCATCCAATAAACCATTCCTGGTTCTCCAGGTGCAGGCAGGCCTAAGGTCAGCTACTCAGGCAAACCAAATGAGTCATCCATGCCAGTGACTCCTGTAGGAGGACACCCCAATTTAAGATGTTTAAATATTTTACTGCCACCATGTTTCTTTACAAATTGCTAGCATTTGAGAGCAGAAAAATTCCACTCCACAGGACATAAAGTGTCAATTTAAGTGTTAATTATATTTTCATATCAGAACATAAACTCCAGTTTGTAAGAACATGGGTGTCCTTAAAATACATCGTAATAAAAAATTGAAAACAGCTAGTGTTCTTGAATCAATTTTCACATTTATAACTTTAAAGAATAGTTCTCTT